>NW_017100191.1:2450030-2480895 GCF_001263275.1 Habropoda laboriosa | reverse complement strand
TCCCGTCTGGTGTATTACGTTGCGTTAGAAGATAAATAACAGCAAGTCGAAACATGACAAACGGAGAATCGATTTCTAATATCGGTTCCAGAGGGAGGGGAGGAAGGTGGGAGGGCTGGAATTTATGAACGACGTCGATTTCGAACGAAACGTCTCGCCTTTCGAACGTCTTCAACGGCCCCATAAATATCCACGATCCCATAAATTTAAATAAACTACAGGGACCTGAGCGCGGCAAAGATGGCCGGACTTATGGCGCGAAAATTCGATTTTTCGTGAGAAAATATCGCCCCTGGTAATCTTGAAAGATATTAAATTACATATAAAATATTGAGGGATTAAAATATTGCCAAGAATATCTTTTAGAATAAATATTATTTGATATTAGTATAGTATTCTAAGAAATTCTTAATCAATTTTTAACCTATTTTTCTTAAGATCGTACATACACCTTTTCCACCCTAATGTTTGTTCAGTCGAGGAAACGACTTATGAAGTTGGATGTTTTCAAGAAAAACATGGCGGATCGAAAATCTGTTGCACGGTACACGTCACTAAACGCGACGCACAGCTACTACACACAAACGACCGTTACTCCCTATTTGCTTAATGAGTTAAGGACGCTAGTGAAAAATGGCGTCTAATCGTCTCTGGATTCTCACACGAATGTGCACGCCGTGTTACGTAAGTGGCTATCAATTTCATAGATTTCCAAAGCTGCAGTCATGTCATAACCTCACAAAATCTTCGTATCAGATTCTCATAGTGAAATTGTGACTTCCAGCCAAACGCTGTAAAATACAGCTTCGAACCAACCACGTAAACGTGCATACATATATACATACACGCGATTATGGAATTTCCTGATAATAACTTAAATATTCATTTTCTTTGATGTTATCGCAGCCGTAGATCGTCGTAATAATTCGATCGAGTCCACGACGATCGCAGCTCAGGGGGAGTCGTAACGATTTCACGCATGACTAATTACTTTTCCATCGTCCAGGCGTGAAGGCTAGAAACGTTTCCACGCCGGGCTTCCGGGGATCTCGAGTTTCGAAATCGAGACTCTGTGCTCCGGGAGAAATGTTCGAATTACCAATTTCGAGAGCAAGGTTTTCATTTTCAACGAGCGGTATATGTATACACGCACGTGCACACGTATACAGCCTAATGTGACTGGTCGAGAAATCTATGGCTTCGAGTAAAGACGGGCGGACATGGGAAATATGTACGTCGAAACCCTTCTGGTCGCGAACTTTCAATGTTTCCGTCGGCAGTCGAGAGCCTCCATGTTAGCGTAGCCACGAGCTGCTTTTATTGCGCAGCGACCACGTCGAAAAAACTGCCCCGCTGAACGCGCTCGTTATCTTCATGGGGGCAAAAAAAAAGCTACACGGAGGGAAAAAATATCCGTGTGGCAGCAATTGTGCTCGCGTTATCAGCGACGGGGAGCAACGGCCCCGTTCCGCCGGCCGCGGACGAATTCTTGCCGTAGATTCTCCTGCAAATCGATACCGTGCCGTGTATTTCTTGATGAGAAACATGCACACGATCGTCCTCGAGACTGTTTACAGTGAACGTTGTATAAATCGGAACGATAACAGGCGCTTTGGAATCGCGATTTCGATTCATTTCCGGACCAACCTTCGTACCATCTGCGGTATATAAACATTCATGCAAAGGTATCAAGCATACAAAGCCATGATTTCGCGGGCAACAAGATGGGTAAAAGGAATTGTATGTACTTACAGCATCTCCACGGTAGCCGAGCTCATGAAGCACATTACGGCGGCACTGGAGTCACGGTCACAGTCACGTAAGCTCCGAGCAACGGCCACGACGTCAAGCACAAGCAGGGAAACACTCATCACTATCACCAGGCTGTCCGTTTTCGGCGAGGTAACGCGACGGTCCGCGAATGAGTCCAGGAGCGGCGCGCGTCTGTGCTGGGAAACGAGGAAATTGACGGGATTCTCGTTGTTCCGCGGCCGTGCCTCGTCCCTTAACCCGCGAACACTCGGGATGAACCACAGCACGTGAGTCCCACGGCCCGGAAACACCACAGGATTCGGCAGAGAGCCACTGCCGAGCAGGTAGAGCCGATAGCAGGAGAGAGCAGCGCGCTCCTGGCTCGTACGATTTTAACCTCGCTCGTAGTGATTCGGTGCAGTCGAGTTTCTTGACTGAGCGGCCGATGCTTGCCGAGCCGTGCCCCGCGGGACGACGCTGCCGCCAACTCACGCTGTAGTGCTAGTGAAAGTCACTAGACTACTCATGTTCCACGGCATCTTTATTTCAAATGTACCATTATTTATTAAAATTTATTTTCAAATAAATTACGTTGATAAACGTAGAATGTTTGTCCGAATTTGAAGTATTATTATATGCTACATGTATATAACGATCATTAAAGTGGTTCGTTTAATGCAATAAAAAATATGTATTCGTTTTCAAATAAAATTTTTTCAAACTCTTTATCGTGTAAGGAAAAGGCTTTTTCGTATTGTAAAATGACTATTACTTTTCGTTAATACAAAATACTTTCGGCTGATGTAATTAAACATATAATAAAACAATAATTGCAAGTGCTAAGCGAAACAAACCAGAAAAATGCACGACGACCTAGTAACAGTGTTTTAAGAAGAGGGTCACTCTCACATTTGCTTTCATTTGCGGAAGAAGAAATCGCGATCACTACCTTTGATCAATTTAACAAGCCATTCTTTGCAAATCTCCGCGTTCAGCGTAATCTCAATTTCACTCCGTTTAAATAATTCAATATTTCATAAATTAAAGAGTATTTACTAAGAAATTTACATACTCCTTAAAATCCTTCGTTTTGCATATTTGAAGAGATAAGCAATTTTCAATTCTTTCGCTAATGGCGGGATTGCGAATCTTTTCGCCCAGTTGAAACATTTCTCGATCATGTATTGGCAATACACGTTTCACGTATTGGTCGCACGTCGAAGTGACGAGCTGCAATTGGTCAACGGTCGCCAGCTTCAATGGCGTACCGGCCAGGGGGCAGTGGTAGGGGTAACAGCATTGAATATCCAACTGTATCGTTGAGACACTGGTTTTTCGTACAACTTCTAACCTGTCGGTAGTGGTTCACCTCGATCGTGGCATCGATTTCAACTTGTGGACGGTTCTGTCGACGTTGAACACGTCGCGTTCGCGTAACCACGTCTGGCTGGTCGGATGCTTGTGTCGCGACGCTTATAACGTACACTGTTGGCCATTGCTTGCAGGACAACGCTCGAAGACGCGGCGATGACGGAGAGCTGAGAGTACGGTGCTCATAATATTGTGCATGAGGTAGGAGCAGCTTCAACATGCAGTTTAATATTATATGTGGTGTGTTTTCGATAATCGAGGTTCGAGGTGCTGATGAAGCAGATTGACCGGTGAATTTCTCGTGAAGTGACCTCCTGTGATGTAATGACGATCATACACGCTTTTAATGATCGTCGAAAAGAAAGCAGATTGCAAAATATAAATTTAGTCGGAGAGCGTTAAATAAAAATTGTGAAAAAAGTATTCTGTGTATATATAAATCGTTTTTTACTTTTTCTACATAGCAATTAGCATTTTAAATATAGAGTGGTTTGTGTATACTGATAATGTAGCATTTTTTCAACGTGGTAGATAGTGTGGGATCGTTTCGTAAAAAAATTATTTGACTGGCAAATATTTGTTTATCGTGCTGATTCATTAGTATTCTCATTCTTTTTCCTGCGCGCGCCAGACGACTAATCGTACAATGAACTTTTAAACGGTGTCAATCTTCGATTAAATTTTTTAATAATCCGACGGCGCGAAATTCGCGATCAGTGAAGTTGAAAATGATTTTATCTGGTGCTAGTAGTTACAGTGAAGCGTCGTTGGAACATGCGAGGATAAATAGCATCGTTTGACAACGCGATGCAATCTTCAGCTGGTCAGTAAGGTTAACGATGCTCTTATACAGTCGGTCACAAAAAAAATTCAGACACTATTCAGAACATTATAACTTTTTTAAAATTAGGCCAAAGGACAGAGTTTTTTTGAGAAGTTAGAAGGATTAGTATACTAGATGACATGTACAAAAAAAATTTGGAAAACTTGCAATTTGTGGGAATCGCGAAGAAAATTGTAAAGGTCATTGTTTACAACTTTTTTGTTTGAACTTGTAACGAAAATTTAAAACATACGTTTTGTAGATTTATGTCAATTACATATTGTACATACCGAAAATTTCATCGAAATCGGTCGATGGAGAAACAAGCGACAGACATCGAAAGATGTAAAAATCTTCAGATTTATTGCAGTTATAGGCCGAAAGTCGTGAAACAGTGCGATTTTTACAATTTTTAACCGTTTGTAGCTCATAGCAATATTAACCGGTTATACGTGTGCGGTATATGTGTATACGTAAGTGCGAACTCTTGAATTCCGATGCACGACCTCGAAAATTATACGGTTGGTAACAATCCTCTGCATAAATAATTCGAATCCCTTTAACTATAGAATTACGTGAAAGTGCAGTTTTAAAAAAAGAAATAGAACCGCGAAGAAATACATTCGATTAAATGGTACGGCACTGTCCTCTACCGACTTTTTTCTACCTTAGAAAGCGTACCACGGTTGCGAAAGCCGCTCTCTATATAGAATCTGATGAAATATTAACTTCGCCTTGAATGTTTCGAATGTAACGTTATCTCGTTTTATGACTTTCGATTTAAAGTTTGTCAATTTTAATATCTCCAGTTGTGATATAAATTTTTCTTGTTTTCGTCAATGTTTGTAAACAAAACGTGTATTTTTATGATATAACTCATTGCGCAGTAAATTAACCTCAAAATTATTACATTTTTAATGTTTTTTTTTTTTAATGAAAAGAAATGTGCATTGTAGAATGAAAATTGTTTTAATTTAAAATTATCAGAATTGAAGTACTTTTTAACTGATCGTGAAATTTTCAACGAGCATCGAGGAGGATCTTCAAAAAGGCTGCGTTTATGGTCCTACATCATGCTGTTCACTATAAACCGGTTTCACGGTGGCCTTCTGGGGACTCTATCGAATTGACGATAAAATTATCCCGTTTACAATTTTTACAGGACGCCTATATCGCGTCTGTATATTTTATGAATACTGCTAAAACTACACTTAGACCATGAGGGTATAGTGCGTCTTCGGGTACATAAAATAAATCATTTTTAAATTAATTGCTATCTACCTGTCACGTTTAAATATATTCGCATAACGTTAACAATGCTTAATAAAATGTTGGAAAATATCCCTTCCCTCAAATCTAATGCTGTTAAAATAATTTCAGACACAGGGACGGGTCCCGTGACATACACATATGCACGCTCGAAAGCAGGATCTATCGCGCGTGCTCGAAAGTGTCAGTGAACTCGAATTCAGCCGCTAGATAGCTTACACTCTATCCCTCGTACATTTTTTCTTCACATAAATATACACGTACACAGGGTATCGTCTTTCTAGACAAACATTCTTGATAATTCGCGTGGTCAGCAAGGACGAACGAGTCGCGGATGAGCAATGCAAGCCGGATGTAATTTCCGTTCACGCAGAACCGGCCGAAGTGCAGCGATAAAAACAGCCTATCGTAATTACCGGTGTCTAATTTCAGACATTTGCCTCTGCTCGCGTTACCCTATACTTGTACACCGTCGATCAAAAGTTCGTGTTTGTTTTGTATAGGTTATGGGCGCGTATAGCGCGGGGGAATAAATGATTTTTTAATTCTAGGTTATGTACATAAACATTGGAACAAATCATCCCTAGATGACTATATAAAGTTCCTAGGAGAATTTAAGGTTTTGTAAAGAGTGTTTTTTAGAAAAATATTTTCGAGGAGGACATTCGAGATTTTTTTTTGCCCGTTGTGTTTCCTATGCACTTACAATCACGAACGACAGCCTTCAGCTTTCACTGAGAAGAATCGCAGACCTTGTTCGCCATGTTTAATACACAATTTATCTCGAGAGAAGCTACATAAATTCTTGGAACGTGCATTAATACCCACGGTTTCCACGATAGATTCCGTATAGGCGTCCAAATGTATTAGGCATTGGTGCGATTGATTTATTAATAATACAGGGAAACGGGTAACGATGGAGTGCAATATAGTAGCGTTTAATAGGTACCTTTGTATCAATAATTACATTGTTTTATTGACTAGTAATTAGTGCTCCCTCGAACAACGCGGTTTCACTTATATGCGTTTCTTTTTTTTTTCTTGAAAAATTTCGACGTTCATTTCTAATCAATTTACACATTTGGCATACATTTACAATTTTGTTTATCATGGCGAATAAAAAAGGTGAGAAAGAGCGAACGCAAATTCGTTCGCATGAACTAATTTCTCATAAATTGCTGCTGCATACAAGAATCAGTGACACTGAATTCAAATACATAACGAACAGCCGAACTTGGAAGAAAAATCAAACGACCAATGTGTCGTTACGAGCTAGGAGCTACATTTAAGTATGTAATTACATAATATGAGCATGCATGTGTGGAAATATATGCACATACATTACAAGAATACAAATGTTTTTCAGTTTTTTTTACGAAGGGGGGTGGGGGTGCAATTACACGGTCAGTCGGCGTTCCTAACCCCCGCGTTTTTGGAGGGAGCACTGTATAGTGGGAAGCGATTGAACAGTAGACAAATAAATCGCGTTAGAGAGAAGTATTTCAGTCTTTCTGTTTAAACGAGAGAAAGTGACGAGATTGATGATAGGAAATCGTCGATTTTACCGGGTTCAGCGGATCATTACGTCGTCGTCATTTTATTTGCACTTTCCTTGTAGTGACAGATGTCTTTACAGTCGATTTTTCTGGCTCAGCTTCAATCTTGAATAATCGAAGGTCGAAACGAGAATACGCCTTTAAGACGCGTACGCATTCTGGAAAAGTAGTTTTACCAATTAATGCATATTTAAGCGTAATTTAACCTGAAATTCACATGGATTGGACTAATTTTTCACACGAATAACGTACAGTTATCTGATAAATGGTTTCATTGCATTTCGCGTTTATCTCGAGCTTGTGAGCTAAATGGTGCAGCGCGTTTTGTTATTTCGTTCCGGGACTACATTAAATTAGTCATACTCCCCCCCCCATAAAGGTATCAATTTTTGTGCTACCACAAATTTATGAAAACCGGAATGGATTTACGCACTGCATTAAACAGAACGCTGGGAAATCTAACCACGGCCGCGGGCTGAATTATTAAATTTGGTTTCGTACCGTGGAATATTAATCGGCCAATTTAACGTGCTGTTATTAGTAATTGAATAACCTAGGAAACTGACACGCGCGATTTATTAAAACGATTAATAGCTCCACATTGTATTTTGTTTAAACGCTCATTTCGTTAAAAAATCGCCACTTACAATATATTAGCAAAATCGTTCGATGATTTAATGATCGATCTGTTACAATTTGTTAGGTTATGTGTATAGTCGTTTTCAGTCAGTTTTCAGCCATCTTGTAACAGCCGTGTGTTGAATATACAGGGTGAGACACATAAGACTTAATAATTGTATATTATCAGAAATATTGATGATATGAAAAATGCCGTTTGGAAGAATTGAAGCATTTTAAGAGGTACACTTTTCGGTGCAATTTAATTTCTTGTGCACGAAGATGTCAAGGGCATTTCAAAGTTATTGCTTTTTTTTTTTAAATAGAACTGTATATTTTTCAGTAAATTTAAATCTAGTTCACACTCAGACGAATTCAGTGACTATAGTCACTCAGTGTCAATCAAGATCACAGGTAAAGAAGAAACAGTTTCATCCTTTCAATCGCGTTTATTTCGAATACTCTAATGTTTATTGTTCACTGTCGTTTGAGAAAATGTTCGAAATATTAATCTCCTATTCGCAAAGATTTACAAGTTACACACTTCATAGAGACATAGTTGTCACGTACCATAAACCTATAGTCAATGGTCATTTATTTTATAGTCATCATATAATAATTGACTCTCACGTTACAGTCACTTCATGCAGTAAAAGCTCGCGCTATCAGTATAAAGTCGTTTCAGAAATTATTAGTACTTTCATGGTTACGTGGAAATAAATCATTTCATCGTGTGAATGGATCTTAAGGTCGATCAGTTCGTTTGTCCTTGTAATCTATCCATCTTACACACCGTATCCACGGCGTAACCACTTAACCGCAGGTAATACGGTGTATCTAGTTTCCAGAATAAAATAACTAAGAGTGGGGGATGCGAATAATATAGAAAAATATTCTCTGGGCTGGTTGAATTCGAGACGAAATCATTACGATTTATCATGGATTTCTTTTCATCGATTACAAATTTAAAACATTGAATAATTAATAAAGAAAAATACTTTATCTAGATAGTAGGTGCATTTCTATGAAGAAAATTCAGAATTTTAAGTAAACAGTATTTCGGAAGAATTTATAGCTAATACACCTAACCTTAAAGTGCAGTGCTCCCACGAACAACGCGGGGGTTAGGAACACCGACTGTCCGCGTAGTTGGGAACCACCCCCTCCCCTTTCCCTGTCTTCACAAAAAACTGGGGAGTATTTATATTCTTCTAATACATGTGCATATATTTACACACACACACGCGCGCGCGCATGTATTATGCAGTTACTTAAATGTAGCTCCTTCTAGCTCACAGCGACACATTGGTCCTCTGATTTTTTTCCCAAGTTCGGTTGTTCGTTATCTATTTGAATTCGGTGCCACTGCTTCTTGTATGCAACGGCAATATTGTGAAGAATTAGTGCACGCGAACGAATTCGCGCTCGCTCTTGCTCACCTCTCTTATTCGCCACGATAAAGAAAATTGTAAATGTATGCTAAATATGTAAATTGATTCGAAATGAACGTCGAAATTTTTCAAGAAAAAATTCTGCGTATAATTGAAATCGCGGTTACTTGTAACAGTTTGTGAAGAGACGAATCTGAATTTTTATTTCACTATCACAATCTAGTAAAGAATTTTGGAAGCTTTAACATTTCAGTATACACTTTCAATTGATAATGGGTACATACTTTTCATAAAGGAAGAAAAAGAAGATTCCTACTTTTTTATATAACCTTATAAACATAAAATATGAAATATTGCAAATAACCTTAACAAACGAAATATTAAATATGTCATTAAATAAAATAGTTATATGTTAGATTTATTTTTATAACACAATAATTTAGTAAATAAAACGGCTGTCTGGGAGGTTGAAAAAGTAATCTGAGAGTCTGCGCGTCTGTGGTAACGACTTAAAAGCAGATGTCTGTAGTTAAGGGTTACATACTGTGGTAATATGTTGTACAGCATTTTAATTCATGGTGTACAATACAGTGGAACAAGCGAACGTGCAATTACGATTTTCCACGTATCGGTGGCTGTGTATCTTGCGGTGTTACGAGGGGACAAGAGATATAATTAAGAGAGATTAAAAAGTGGGGAAGACAAATGGCCGAGGTGTACCCCTGCTGTACTATAGTGTTTCCCTTTGGTTTCTTTGAGATCTAGGAAATGAAAGCGTGTCACGCGAACGGCCGCCCTTTGCTTTGCAAACACGTGCACGCGCTTAACGTTTAAATTAATGCTTGTCTGCCAACATGTGTTCCTTGGAAATTACATTATTTTCCGTCGGTTGATAAGGAAGATTACGATAATCCAACTCGAATCATAATCGTGCAACTTGTAACGAACTAATTTTTAGAATTGTAACAGCCTCAAAAAGGCTCAATTTTTTCACCTTATCAACTTTGAATCTCCGAATTTTTATTATAAAAAAAAATAAAACTAATTACTCTTGCATTGAAGTTATTTTTATGAAGTAAGTTGTTCACAAGTAAAAATGGAGGGTATACAAGTCCCACTACATATTCTTAACCTCTCTTTTGAACTTATGCTAAATTATGTTACTCAAAATGGAAAAGATTCAAAGTGGTTGCCAAGCAAGAGGTTCGAGGAGAAAATATACGCGTAATTAGGACAAGGCGTCATTCACTTGAGCTTCATGATCATTATGAATTCCGCGACCTTAGTCATAACTCGTTAAATTTAACATCGGCCATCTTCCGAAACTGTAATCCACGAAATTTCGATGATGGTTTCAATATTTCTTCCGCCGAGAAGAATTGTGTATTATGCAACAGGATGTCACGAGCTCTTATAGTCGACTTTCACTCGCGTTTATCGTCTCACCGTGATCAGTGATAGCACAAATTGTTCTCATGCTCAAGTCTGTCTCACCCCTTGACCTTATTCCTCGGTTTCACTTTTATGTGCGAATAAAAGGATTCCATGCATTTCCAGTTGCCAACACATCATTAGTAATCAGTAATTTGTTAGTAATTCGCTGGTTATTTTTTGAAAAAAGTAAAGGTAGTCAAAATTTTAAATAATTCAACGACACTGTTTTGTTTGCAGATATGAGTGGTTCCCGACTTGGCAGGGGCCGGGGTGGCCGCCTGGCCGTGTACGGGGGTTGCGGGGTGGTGGTTGTTCTCCTAGTGATCCTCTACCGCGCCGCCTCCTCAGAGATGGCCAGGCTCCGGGAACTTCACGTGCAATGTGCTCATCAACAAGAGGCCCTAGCTGCTCAACTGCAAGGTATATAGTCTTTTGAAAACACGAAATCAATTTGATCATGGAAAGAAGCCATATCCATGAATTATAGAATAAAATTACTATCGCATAGATACACCGAAAAGTTATCTCTGTTAATTCCCAGTGATATTTGAGTACAAAGTGAGATTGGAAAAGTCCTTGGCTGAGGAGAAGATCTCCAACACCAGGGAGAAGCTTCTCAGAAACAAGGACACTGTAGAAGCGAATCAGAGGTTTAATTCCCTTCAGCAGACGCACAAAATACTGCTGACCAGGCACCAGGATCTGCAAGAGGAGTGCAAGAAGCGCGAGACCCAAGTAATGGAGGACACCAACAAGTTAGAAGCAACGCTCAAGGAATTTCGCAGTCGTATCAAGCAGGCAAGGGTGGACAAAGAGGCTTTTGAGCATCTGAAGAATGAATTCCTGCAGCAGGATACACAGAAGACCCAACTAGAGAAAAAGTACGCTGAGCTGTTGAAGGCCAATGGCAACACTGACAGCACCATCCAACATCTCAGAAAGGAGGTGATTCAATTGAAACGTGAACTAGAAGAGACGAAGGTATGATTTTTTTTTAAGTAGAATTTGTTCATTCAAGTTTTGAAGTTTGATCAGTAATTCCTGATGTTTGCCCTTTCACCAGAAAACTGCATGCAAAGCTACTTCCCCTGGGCCAAGCATACCCAATCCTTTGCCTGCACAGCCAGTGGAGGCACAAATGAAACCAGGAGAGCCAGGACAGGAAGTACAACCTGTTGGCCCATCATATCAGCAACCACAGGTAAGTCCACCGACGAACGACGTTAAAAGCCCGCAGCCCCTGCACGAGCCCCAAGCTCAGCAGACGATCGAAGACCCTTTGCAGTCGAACGAGCAACGGGCGAACGAGATGAACAACGTTCGATTCGCCCAGAAGAATGGAAACATCGTCCCAGTTGGCCCCAATGAAGTGAAGGAGGGTGAAGTGTTACCGTTGCCTTATGACTTGCAAGAGGCACGCCAGAAGAAAGAGAAGGAGCAGTCAGTGGCTAATAATACCCAGGTTGAGAACGGAAAGGCTGTTGAAAGAGACGAGAATCTCGAAGAAGAACAACTGAAACAAGTGATTCCACCCCCTAATCAGAATAATATGGTGCTTGAGGTGGAAAAAGAAAAGGTCAATTATGATAAAAAACGTGCCACGGACGGGCCAGGAAGTAAGGAGTCCTCTACTCCCTTATCATTGCTAAAGCAAAATGACGAGAAAGTCGAGACTGTGACCAGCCAAAAGGTCTCTGAGAAGGTGGAGGAGAGACTGAAGGGGGCCCAGAACAATATGGATGGCATTCTAAATCAGATTATGAGTCTTGTAACGTCTCTTTAGATACTTTTCTATTGGGAGTACTAATTATGTTGATAGCACTCTGCAACTATTGTCCTTGGAAGATGTGTCTATTCCTATGTGGAAACCTTTAAAATTTGCAGCTAATTTTTTTAATGATTGTATGCACCTTAACTCAGGTTCTGGTTGTGATTTCCGTTGAAACAAAATTGCTCAAGGCGTTTTGAAAAAAGAACAGAGGGTGTAAGGTTTGAATGCATTCTTCCATTCTACGAATGATTGGTCGTTTGGCATTTTTGTTCTATCGTACACTACAATGTAATGTTCTCCAATGTATGAAACAATTAGAGAGAACATTTTAATTTAAGGTAACGGTCACGTGTTAAGATAGACAGGGAAATTTACTATCCTAGCTTAGAGGGATTCAAAAGAAGTGCCTTTGATCGCCAAGGAAACAGTCTCTTTCAGTGTGATCTTGTACTGGTAATATATACACATGCACGTTACTTGCATGGTTTGTACTGGGTGCTGTAGATAGATGACTATTCTAATTGATTTGAACAACTTAAAGGTGATCCATAGAACCACTTTCTCTTTGTATATTTAGAGAATCATTGTAAATTGGAGCGGTACAATGAGGGTTTGAAATTTGTGAGATCCAGTGTTGAAGTGACTGAAAGAAAGGTTGTATAGTAAAATGTGATAAAACATGGGGAATATGAGAAATTCGTTGCATGACGTGATAAGCTAATTGCTAATTGATAGTTTTGTGAAGATTACTCTGTAACTTTGTCCACTTTTTTTCTTTATTAATTTATAATTAATACATACGTCTGATTTACTGTAAAAAAAATGAACAAATGAAGAAGACACATGCAGTGCTTCTAAGTTAGTGCATATGATTATTTCATGTGTGCTGGAAAATGAAATTGTGTGTATGTAATATTAAAAAGGAACTGTACTTTTCTATCTTGAACTTGGAAAACCGTAAGATTATACATATATTGATCTAGCAATGTGAAGAGATCCACTAACCCTATTCTACTTATATTCTTTTAATGGCTGGAGGTGTATTAGGTATTAATATTTACTTTTATATAAGCTTTTAGCAAAGGTGTTCCCAGTGCAATATCTTAGACATTTTGTGTAACAAAAGAACAAACGTCTGACCCCTTCTGATATAAGAATGTTTTAGTAATTGTGTAAATGTCTATTCTTTTTCTTTTTCTACCTTTTTTTTTTAATTTGTATTTGTAACCTAGCAATTTGTATCTGTAAAATGGTACACATTAGGCTATCACTACTGTACTCAAAGTATGATTGTGCAATTTGTTTTGTGGATCAGTTTAATTAAATGGACAGTCTGATGCAAAGGAAAGGTGAACAATTTCGCGTGTCACTTCTCCTGAATGATCAAAGAAGAAACGAGTCATGTACTTGTAGCTTGCAAGCTATTGAATGTGCCTGTATGTCCGTGTTAATCGATGCATTAATAAATTGTTATTATTTTAATCTGCTTGCATTTTTTCTGGCACCCCTGCACAAACCTAACTAAACTGATCTGCTTCCTTGTTGCTAATTTGCTGTGAATTTTATACATTCTTATTTCCTTAAGAAAATAAAAAAGAAAAATCGTAAAATCGAAAATTAACTTAACTTTAAATTTTTTATAAATTTATTTGAATTTTAATAGATCCTCTTTTAATCAAGTAGTGGACCAATTAAAAACAGTGAAAATGATGGACCTTTTAAGATCAACAGATTAAAATTGTTTTTATTAATTTGCTTTCACTTTTTCCATAAATCTATTCCCGTTTTAATGCTCCTAATTAGACCATAGAATTAATGGATACTTCACGCTTCAGCTTTTTTTAGTTGAACTTTAAAAATTGCTTCATTGCTAACGACGATCGACGGACGTTAACGACGAACGAAAGACGTAAGCTCATGTAAGTTCAAGACGGAACGTACCGCTTCGGACACGGAACGTACCGCTTCAGACACGGAACGTGCATACGTTCATCGATGCTTCACAGTAACTTTTTTTAGAACTACGATCAAAATTTTTGTACAGCAATTATAAGTATCAAAATTGTTGAAATTTTTGTTACGTGACTAAAAGACCAATGTTGAAGTAAACAACTAATGAAGGTTCTAAATTTCTCCTTTACGAGGTGGACTTTTCCTAAACAAAAGCATGCTTTGAGCAATATTTTTTTTTTTTTTAAATACACGCTTTCATAATATCGAATGAAAAAACATAAAGAATCATCCTCTGTGAAAAAGTCTCGAAAGGTAAGTTAATTTTGTGTATTAAAACGTGCCACGTCCTATGATTTATGAAAAAATTCAAAATTAACTATTGTTTGAAGTTTTCCATTTATTTTATCTTAGAATGTATAAATAGGTGGTACTTAGAAGACAGCATATATGCAGGAAAAAATTAGAAGTTAGACTTAAGTTCTTAGCGTACATTTAAATTAATAAATAAATTATTTTAATTATCATTAATAATTACTTCAATTCCATGAGAACTAACGTCACTCCAAAAATATGTATTGTTTCAAAAATATTAAAATGTTTCTAAAAAAAATTAGACGAAGCACGAAAACAAAATTGCAAAATTAATTTTTCAGAGCACAGTGGCGACCAGTTCAATGAAATCGATCCCAGCCTTGAAGTTGGAGACTTCAACACCTGCAAGCAGTGGTAATCCAGCGTCAACGGCCGTCGACAAAGCGCTTGCTGTCGCGAAACCGGCCTCGAAGGTTAAACTTCCGGTTGGTGTGCTGCCAATTCCGGTGATGATCGACCAGAAGCTGGAGAATCGCGAGGAGAAACAGAACGAAGTGGCCAAGAAGAAGGAAGAGCCCAAACAAAGAAACAGCGTGGACAGTAAGGAGCAGGAGATTGAAAATGAAAACTTGGACCTTCCACTTCCGGCCATTCCAGCCAGAAGGGTTGAGGATCAACTCCCAGACAGAAGAGGAGGAAATGGTTGGTTCAATGTTGGTCCTGGTGTACAGGAAATTGGGGAAGAGTTGAACCACATCAGGCTTCCTGGGTATGATTTCACTAAATAATTTCCATTTCTATTTATTTGTTTTATTTGTTGTTTTAGTTATTTATAATTCTGTTTTATTAGTTATATTGGACTTCTTTATTCAGAGTTGGATGGCTGGAAGTTATTCAGAGTTAAAAGTTTTGTTTCATTGGTTTTGACAGTTTGGATGTTGGAGCTGAGCGAAATGCTGATGCTGGTGATGATCACTATGATGGAGTTGAATATGACAAGGATCCTCAACAGAAGAACAGTGATTTGCAGTTGGTTGAAGGTGAAGATGTGGAAGGTAGTTGAATCAATGACACAGATTCATTGGTTAAGTGGCTTTTAATGTTTTTTTTAATTTTTCATTGATGTTTTTCAGATGAGGATGATCAGATAGACTAACCTCACAA
This sequence comes from Habropoda laboriosa, assembly GCF_001263275.1. Taxonomy (NCBI): domain Eukaryota; kingdom Metazoa; phylum Arthropoda; class Insecta; order Hymenoptera; family Apidae; genus Habropoda; species Habropoda laboriosa. The sequence goes on along the minus strand of NW_017100191.1, from coordinate 2,465,481 downwards.
TCTTAAGTTAGAGAAGAGAGAGTTGTTTCTAGAGAAGGTAATATATACTGGAAGATTGAAGAATTTGGACGAATAAGTGTGAGCCTTATTCAAGCAAAAATCCGTTCACTGTTCTTCGGTTTAACTCTTTACCTTGCGATTACTTAATGAACTGACATTGCCACTAACCTTCATTCGTTATGAGGAAGAAAGAGAAGATTTTCAACGATAGACGCACCGTTTCTACTTTTTTTTATATTTTTAATTTTTTTTTTTAAATCGTATGAAGATCTAGCCAAAAAGTTTAGATAGTCTATACTCTATACAGATGCTATTTAAGAGCAGATTGTATTTTTATTCAGAAGCTCGTGGACTGGCCCGAGCAGCGTGTCGATAGAAACAAAAAAAAAAAAGAAAAAGAACAGACTGTATTTTTCTAGAGTTAATTCTAAGGTAGGAGAAACGAATTAGAGTTTCCTTGGTGAAAGATGAGCCTCTTACAAAAATTCACTCTTTCATTGGCAGAAAATGTCAAAAAAAGATATGTAGTAGTTAATTTACTAATTTGAATTGACGGAAAATGCATTTTATGCATTTAGCAAATAGTGAAAATATTGTGGTAGAGGTTAGGTAACAGTATTTGTAGGTATTCTTAAAGCATTTTCAAGAAAAACTTTTTATGTAGGAAACAAGCATTTTTAAGTACAAGAGAGATGCATGTAATTTCTTTTTAAAGAATTATGTTAAAAACTTCAAATATTTTGCATAGGGAATAGTAAATCCATTTAATCAGTTGTAGCATGTAGTTACACAAGTATTTGTGAAGCTAGAGTATCAAATATTTTTATACTTCTCCTTTGTGCAGTGTTGGCTTTTTAACTTTATTTTTTTTTAACTATCTAATTATCAATCAACGAAACTGAAGTAATCTACGAGAAAATTGCGGAAGCAACTAGTTCTGCCAGTGAAAGAGTCAATGACTTTCTTCAGTGAGACACCTACGCGGGGTTGTGACTTAAATGCACTCATTACTTAACACGACACGTTGGAAATTTCTAAATAGAGTTCACCATTTCAATCAGCCAACCGTTCTTGTCACAAAACCGTGCAATATGATCGGTGCAATGGTACACGTGATTTATGTATTGCCTATCAACCGTCGTACAGGCGCTAACAATCAAGACTTAAACAGAATGAAAGGAACTACTTTAAGGAATTTACTAAAAAAATATAGATTAATATTTGTTATGACCGTAGATGTCTACTTATACACCAACACAGAGAGAAGTGATTCACATGTACATAAGATTCTTTTCATAATAAAAGTAATGAAAAATCTCGTGTTTTTTTTAGTACCTTACCTCCATTCCCTTCATAGAAAAATAAAATTGCATTACTTAAACGTTATTGAAGCAAGTTAATTCTATTCTCAATTGTATTATAAATTTTTAATCTTTAAATATTGAAGAAAGAAATTAAATTCTTTTTTTCCAAAAAAATATTCTACAATTATTATATTTAATATCTTTCGAAAAAACTAAGAAAATGTTACTTTGTTGAGTTCCTCAGGATATATAAAAAGAAACCACTAATTGCTTTATACATAGAATGTGCAATTTATGAGTATGTTGACGTGTCTGCAGAAAATAAATATAAAATAATCTACATTGCTCTAATGACCTTTAACAGTGATATGTGCCTGTGAAAAGGGGCGTTATCGCTTCTGGTCAGCAATGACTGAGGAAGCATCTCCTAATCAATGATTTATAGATCAAATACTTCAATATAAACTTTTGTTCTTGCTTTAAAGTACATGCACAGAGAATAAATCAGTGGATATCCATAAAAATACTTGGTCTGTTGTTTTCTGTCAGTTATTACAGTTCTTTCAGTTTTAAAAAGAATATTTCCCTTCTTTTAAGACAGAACATAAATCAAACATCAAGGATGACATAACATTTGTACATCCTACAGGACTTTGTAATTTCTATATTCCAAATTGTAAATGACGTTTCACACTGATAAAATTCCCCAACATGTTTATCAAGTTTTCCATTGTGAAAGTTCCACAATGAATCCGACCATTCAAACACGTTAATTAGCCTATTAACAGATTCCTTATCGATGTGTCATCGATGTTTTCTTAACAAATGACCAAAAACATACCAGTTGCCATTTTATCAATAAATTAGACATCCTATATCTTCCAAGTGTTTCGAATCGAATTAATATAGTTTAAAATTAATCTAAAATATATATTTCGCGTATAACAGTAATCAAATATTTTATCCCGGCATGAATAACGGTCGTAAACGAGATATCGTTCGAAAACCATCTTCGAGAAGAATGTATTGAACAAAATGATCGTTTTTGCGAGTTTTCTCATTATCGATCGCGTGTTTGCATATGTAGAGCGTTATGCAGAGCAATCGATTCTGTAGAACATATTTGCTCGGGATTTTATTTACCAATGAGTCAGATACACATGTAGGCATATTACGTAATACCTGGAACACGATAAAAGGCGATCGCTTTTCTCAGAAGCGATTTGCAACATGTCTAATCACCTTTGTAGCGCTCGTTCTGTCATGAATTCGTGATAATTAGCACAACGTCGATTCTTGAAATTGTTTTTCGGATCTAGTGTTGAGATAATAACATTTTTTCCTTCTATGACGGGAAATGGCGGTGCCCTAACCTATAACAGAAATAAAATTTCCCCTTCGATCGAAATATTTTGTTACGCATTTAATTTTCGAAAAATTGTACATATATGAATGTTCCAATATTTCTTTATTTCGTTTTCTCTAGACAAAGAAAACGATAAGTCCTCCCTCTGTTCCTCGGGACCTTCGAATCTAAAAAAAATCAGCAATTCTAAAATTTTGCAAGGAGAATACGAAATAGTGAAGTATACATTACAGCTCAACAGTTTGGAACATATTAAGATTTCAAAACAAATATAATTTTTCAGAAAAACAAAGAAATTTACGCAAAAGAATATTCCTTTTTTTAATGAATTAATAACCTAACCTAACCTAAAATAACCTAACCTAACATTGACATAATTTCAACATTCTGGCAATTAATATTTCCGATTTAATATTGACTCAGGCTCTTTGTAAATATTTCCACAAATCGGTGTTAGATGTTTTACACTTTCTTTTATGTTACTGTATATTAGTTATTTTACACTTCTTTTTATGTCACTGTATATTATTCCAATTCCAACATCAAATCAAAATTATGTAATGTTATTCTAATATATAAGTGCAATACTTTCAATGCTACTGTGTACGCATCAAGAAGCTTGTTTCGTCCAAATAACGAAAGATGCTCCAAACTTTTGAGCTACAGTGTAGAAGGAAATAAAAGTAACCAAAAAGAGACAGCGAATTCTCAGTGGTTTTCTCAAGAACGCGAGTAGACTTATTCACTTCAATTACCTCGTCGAGGTAATTGAAAATGATTGTATGATACGTTTTGTAGGATGAGATCAACACTCCGTGATACCCTCCCTTCTCACCGCCATGTAGGTCATATTCGATTAACGCGAAGGTAGCTGGATAATCATCTGTAGTCTCACGTCTACATGATCGGCTGCGTTCAAAATAAACCTTGAAACGTGCAACGATTGCAAATCAATTCGTTTCCTATGTTTCTTTTTCCTCCTTTGGCACGTGCAAATAAGACTAATTGCCATAAACGACTTCTCAGAGTCTGAATAGGTTTACGATAGAAAAGAAATGGAGTAGTATAGTCGGTGGAATGGATATAGTAAATTAAAGCGTTTGTATAACATAATATTTGAAATTTCTGCTTAGAATCTTTCGTTAACCTATACTCTATTATGCACTTGACTAATTTTGTGATTTCACTACATGTTGCTTTCAGAATAAAGGAACAAAGAATATGATAGCGATGAAGTGGTGTAATACTTCGTTTATTGACCCCAATGTTAGGTTAGGTACTGTATTTGTAGTTATTATTATTATTATTATGGTAAAAGCACTGATTTGGAATTAGTAAAATTGTGTTTATACAGGGTGGTCCATAAGTTGTTTCGCCATTTAAAAATTGAATAAACTTTATTTGAATATCTGAAGCAAAATTTTTGAAACGTATAATAGAAAAAAAGTTATTCGATTTTGAAATGGTAAAGTATTAGATTTGTAGGCCACCCTGTATAATTACGTATTATTGTGGGACCTCAGGTTAGAGGCTAGAATCGCGAAGTTTCATGTGATATACATTAAATGAGATAACTGGAGCGAAAGGTTATGATTATATTGCATCTGTGTTTTAGTAAATTAATACGTAATTATTTATCGTAGATATTTCGCGGGAATAACATGTTACACCGTACGGTAAATAACGGAGGATGATACTAGAGACTCCTGAACTCATTAACACTTTTCGTGATAGTTTCGCTTAACACGAAGAAACGAAGAATTTCATTTAAAAATTGATTTTGAAATGCCTAAAAGAAATGGAATATTAAAAATGACTCTTTAAAAATTCCAAATATCTTATATAAATTTCTAATATCTTCTTCGAAATGAAAAATGGCACCAGTTACATCGGAAAAAATGTACTATTTTTCGTATTTAATGTTTTCAATTAGAATAAATATTGCATTAAAAAAAAGAGCAGTGCAATGTTTCAAAAATGTACGATACCAAATTTTCTTTCTAATCGATGAGAAAGACTTTCCCGAAAAATCACAGAGTACTAATTCCAAGAACACAGTTATATTCCAAAGTTCACCATTCTTCTAACCCCAAGAGTAAATAAATTTTCTCTCCTCGAATGGAAGAAATGGTAATGGTAATTCCGCAAACATAATTGATAATCGTCCACGCGTCGTCTCTTCAATTGTAAACAAACCAAGTTCTCAGAAACATTTTCGTGGCCCCTCTGTGGCCTTGATTTCTCATCTCTGCGAACATGTCAATACAAAGCACGCTCGCAGAGAAACGGTTTCTGGAAGATCGTTTCGCTGACGTAATATCCCCTAACCCCACTACCTCCGTCATCCAATCCGGCCAAGGTATCAAAGTCCCTGACGGAGAAATCGCGGCAGACAGTCTGCTTCTTCCTTTCGAAAAGGTAAGATGCTTTTACACTCTTCGTTTCACCAGTCAGTTCTTTTGTAACCTTGGATCTTCCCTTAGAGCCCAAAATCTCTTCTTCAGAGTTCACAGTGAATTTGAGAGTTTTTTTTGGAAACGGAGGCAATAATTTTGTGTAGTTAGATTGGTACATTCAAGGTGAAAGTAGGTAAACTTGTTTTGTTAGTATATGTTAGTACACTCTAGTTTCTTTTTATGCGTTTTTTTTCTTTCTTTCTTTAATGCGGTTTGGAAGTTATGCGGTGCGTATATTTCATGCAAATTCGGGAGTTCCCTGTTGAATGTACTATATGAACAGTACGTTGTAGACTCCAACGTAAGTTATGTATGTCTTTTTTTGTGCGATTTTTTTATATGCGGTTTTCTGTGAAACGTTTCTGCCACATAAAAAGAGACTCTATTGTACAATATAAAAAGTGGTAAAAATGTAAGTACATTATAATGTACTGAATACTTCAATAATTTTCGTCCTCCCAGTTATCTCCTTTTTTAGAAGAAGAACAATTTTATTTTTTATATAGTAGAATATATTATGTACGTGAAACTGTAGATCGTCCATTATTATGGATTGTGAAAGTGAAGATCCATGGAATGCTGAATGAAATTATGAACATTCTGAATGGAATATTTCATGTTGACCTAAATATTTTAAAATTGCCGTGTGTGCATTTTTTTTTTTTTTAGAACCAGCCTGTGAGAATGAAAGTGCTAATATTCGCCGCTGTTGCGGTGTTTTGTGCGCAATCGGTGCTCGCTCTTGATCCTCATGAGCATAATAAAGTCGTATGTTACTGGAACAGCACGGCCTTCGAGCGACAAGGTGAAACTTTTTCTTTCACTATTTTATAAAATGTTCTATCGCTCGCTCAGTGATTAAAGAATAGGAGTAACTGTTATTTAAAAAGAAGAAATAAATAAACGTTCGCGTTTCACACACTGATCATATCTTTCAAGCTGTAACACTTAAATGCTTCAATTCTGATTAATTCGTTGATTTTATAAAAGCAAGCTAACTGAATAGACCCAATTCACTTGACTTCACAATTGTAGGATGTAGTTTTGTTTTTTTATATTTATTGGAAGGTAATTTGTTTTATTTTAGGACCAGGAAAATTCCAGTTGGATGATGTTCGCCCAGCCCTGTCACTCTGCACACACTTGGTGTATGGATTTGCAGGAATCAATGCTGAAACTTTTGAAGTTGTTCCATTGAGTCCATCTTTGGACACTGGAGCAGGTTATTCTTACTACAAGCTGACCACTCAGCTGAAGAAAGCTTTCCCAGATTTGAAGATCTACCTCAGTATAGGTGGCAATGCTGACCCTCCAGAAGACACTCACAAATACCTTCTTCTTGTGAGTATAGTTAGTGGAACTGATGTAGTAAGGTCGTAAATTAAAGAATTAAGCAGTGACACCGATTAATGTAGACTCATTTAGGGCAGAATGCCATTTATTAATTGAAAGAGAGAGAGGGGAGACTGAGAGACTGAGAATGACTGAGAGAGACTGGCAGAAGTTTATAGTGGCTGGGAGGGGATGAGAGTTGCTGAGAGTGACTGAGAGAGACTGGCAGAAGTTGATAGTGACTGGGAGAGGTGAGAGTCACTGAAAGTGACTGGGAGAGGAGGAAGGAAACTGAGGGACTGAGAGGTTGCACCTTGTTGTATCATTGAAAGATACTCAATTCAGACAATCTCGAAGTGAAATCTTTTACTCTTTTGCAGACTGAGACAACAGAAGCCAGGTCTAAGTTCATCAACTCGGTAAACCGTCTAATGAATGATTATGACTTTGATGGGATTGATTTGGCCTGGCAATTCCCCCCAGTCAAAGTCAAGAAGCAGAGAGGTACCTTTGGATCCATCTGGCATGGTCTGAAGAAAACATTAGGCTATGGTAAATTCAAGGATGACAAGGAACAGGAGCATCGTGATGGTTTCACTATCTTGGTTCGTGATCTGAAGGCACAGCTCAGGCCAAGGTTGAAGGCTTTGACAGTTACTGTTCTTCCTCATGTGAACAGCAGCAGTGAGTAAACTTTTACAATTCACTAAAATTCATCAGTACTATTAGCTTAAACTACTATGAATTACGGAAGTTTCTTATTATTCAAATATAACCAGGTCTGTTTTTAACATGCAAAAAATAATATGATGAAAAATGTGTGATCTACTTGAATATTTTTTACAGTTTACTACGACTGCAGACTGTTGGCATCGAATATCGACGCTGTGCACTTGTTCGCTTTCGATCAAAAAACCCCCGAGCGTAATCCGCAGGAGGGCGATTACCCAGCACCGATTTACGAGAGTTATGGTCGTGAACCTCACGACAACGTTCACGCCACAATGGGGTGAGTAATTCGATAGTTGTTAAAAATCACAAAAAAAATTATTAACTTTATCAGAAACCGATTTAAAAGGGATTTTTCGTTGTTTCAAGCGCTGCAACTCCTCCAAAATTTCCTAGAATTTCTGCCAAATTAGCATAAGCCAAAAATATCCAAAAAGTATGAATTGCTCATTATTCCAAGCGCGGTAACTTCCCCAAAATTCCCTAGAATCCTTCCCAATTTGACACTAGCCAAAAATATTCATAAAGTTTAAATTCTACTTCAAGGTACTGGCTCGATAATGGCACTCCAGGCTCGAAGATCGTTGTTGGAATCCCAACGTTCGCTCGTACATGGAAACTCACATCTGACAGTCAAATATCAGGAGTACCACCCATCGTTGCTGACGGTCCAGGTGCTGAGGGACCTCATACCAACATTCCAGGCATTCTTTCTTACGCTGAGGTCTGCTCCAGGCTGACAGAAAGTGCTGTAGGTCGTTTAAGACGAGTTGGTGACCCTTCGAAGAAATATGGCAGTTACGCGTTCCAAGCATACGACGAGAATACTGGAGCGGACGGTATTTGGGTAGGTTACGAGGATCCAGACACTGCTGGCAACAAGGCTGCCTACGTGAAGGCAAGAGGTTTGGGAGGTGTCGCCATCTATGATTTGTCTTTGGACGATTTCCGTGGTGTATGCACTGGTGACAAATTCCCCATAATCAGGGCTGCCAAATACAAGCTGTAGAAGATAACTAAAGAGTGATCTTAAACCAGAAAGGAATCTGAGCTGGTTAACCTCGATGAAATTAGAATTTAGGTTATGTCAAGTCGATCGAGATGTTTTTAGGTTCCTTTTATCTTTTTTCCTATTTAGTCTCGGTAGCTTCTTTTCGTTCGCCAGTTGACCACTACTGTTTTACACGTTTGCTTCGTACTTTTTATATTTCTGATGTATTTCCAATCTATTTTTTTTCACACGTGTATTATGTCTAAGGAGAGGCAAGTATTTTTGTGGAAGAGGAGAATAAATGGTCTGAAATTTTTCTGAAAGTTTTTTCTTCCCTTTTGGTTACCATTCCTGATTCCTCGTGTTGAATTATAGATTGGTCGATAAGGAAGTGATCTGCAGAAAAAGTGGATGTGTATATATGTATATGTATATATATATACACACATATGATGAGGCGCCTAACTTGACGTCTTCAAATTATTCGTGAATTAATTACTGTATGAAAAAATGTCTTAAACAAAAGTTGCACGGTATCAAGGGGGGGCATATGAAGCAATAGGTCATTTGTTATTACCTTACATTTTTATCGAGACATGAAGGTTACCTTTAGTTTCTTAAATGAGATGCCCAACACTTTTTCTGAAAACTGAAGGTGACTTTCATATCTCGATAAAAAAATAAGATAGTAACAAACAACCTATTGTCTTATATGTCTCTGTTGATAGAGTGCAACTTTAGTTTGAAACATTTTTTCGTTCAGTAAGTAATTTATGAGTAATTTGAAGTCAAGTTAAGTGCTCCACCCTGTATATTTCGTGCAGTCTATGAATTCGGATAAAGACATTTGCTCGGGTGTGTACGGAAGGTTTTCTTTCTTTGTAAATGGACTAGACTCATTAAATATATATCAAACATTAGGAGTTATGGCACACGAGACACAGCTAATCCGTAGCCACTCTCATACGTAAAAACGGAAACGATAATGAAATTTTTCTGTTTCCCTTTCGTTTTGCTCGACGAGAAGAAGAAATAAATCATTTTGGTGCTTCGTTCGAGCCTCGCCAAACATTCGTGCACAAACGTTGGTACAGTGAACGCGGTGTCGTAGACATTTTTTCCCCCTTTTTGGTTCCCTATTTCCGATCCGCTGTTCCACTGAATTTAACCAGAAAAACAAAATTAACTTTTCAGTTTTACCAATAAAAAATAAATATAAACTTTAAGTAATATTTCGTATCATTTGCAAAATAATACTTTTTTCTTTTTTTTTTTTTTTTTTTGGAGCAGGAAAATGAGAAAAAATGTTAGGTTAGGTTTCAGTGGAACGGTAGATCAGAAAGTAGTTGTAACAACACGAACACATCCTGCAGCATAATTGTAATACTTAGAAAATACTGGGCGTGGTAGTTGGAATAGCTTACACTCTATGATACAGTTAATAATTCGATATACACTTTAACAGGGGTAGGGCACTCGTTACATTGCGGTGTATAATATAATGAAATACAATATATGCAGCATTACAACGCATAATAACACAATAGTTATCCCTGATACTTAATCCTAATTCTACTCTGATTTCGGTCCTCGTGAAATATTAATATAGGAACTCGTTCGCAAGTTTGGAAAACTCTTTTTTAATTACAGTGTTGTACCTTTTTTTCAAATTTTTATTGGAAATTTTATAAATAGGAAAGTAAATTATTATAATGCTAACAATTGTCTTCTAAAAGTAGGCTAATATTAAAGTTGGACCTTAGAACGTTGGTGGTGTAATGAGTAACGTGCTTGTCTACCACCATAATGTGATGGTGAGAGAGAGGTGTCCCGTATTCAAAACATTGGTGATAATATATATCTATAAAAATATTTTTTAGGCATTTTTCTTGAATTTAATCCTCCCAAAATTTCGAGAACATAACATCGAAAATTAAAAAAAAAAAATAGTTTCTAGAGAAAAAAAAAATGGGGTTTGCCAAGAACGATCGATTAAATTTTTTCCTAAATTTCCGTAGAAAATTCTGAATGAGAGAAAATCCAAATTTGAGCATAGTACAAAATATAGTCGAAACAGGTGTTCCAAAGAAAGTTTAGAATGTTTCCTTTCCCGAATCTTGCGAACGAGTTCGACGCATATCGAGGACAATAGAGGGATTCTAAGCAGGAACAGGACACACTCGACGAAATTACGTTGTTGAAAGCATATACCTGTAACTAGTTTCAGCTCCTAGCCATTTTGAAGCTGGCTGAAGTTGGATAGTGAAAAAATAAGTACGCGGAGCTCTTTGATGTGACTTTCTTTCTATGCGTGAAAATACTGTGTGGAACGTTCTCTTACAAACGCTTCAGTGCTTCGAAATTGCTCGATTTTGGAAATGCAACGTGTGTGTGTGTGTGTGTGTATTTGTGTTTCGTTAAGAAACTGAGAAATAGTAACAAGAGGACTCGTTACGTCAGTCTCTAGTTTTTTATTCTTCTTTACTGAACTAATCGACAGTAGTCTAACAAATTTTTTAACCTCTTTCTTCTGTTTCGTTTTCTATCTGAAATTAATTTTCGATTCTTTCTTTTTAATATTTGTCCTGGAATTTCTTCGCTGGAATGAAAATCTTTAACGTTTATATATTTTTCTCAGGCTCAACGATGCATGTGTACAACGTTTATGGAGGTACATAACAAGTTTGAAAAGATGGAGCCACTTGTTTTTCTTTTTTCGTTTTTCAATTTTGGCTGTGATTTTTTATTCCTGATGTCATCTTAAATTTTAAGTGTTACATACCTTCAGATACGCCCAGTACACGTAAATGCACATCAAGTAAATGCAAATTGTGCAATTAGTCAACTCTTCAGATAAAATATTCAATACATTCTTAAATACAGTGACAATCGTTGATAACATTTTTTCTAGATAATTATCTCCTCGAACATCGATAAATATGATCACTCAGCATTGCACATTTTTTTTTTTCGGTTTGCAATTGTAACAAAATTGTTAGAATGAAATTTAGAATGAAAATTAAACGATGAGTTTCATATGTTGAAAGTTCCTTTTGGGGACGGAATTGGTTGTAAGATACAAGCGTGTAGATGTTAGAATTTTCGATTATTAATTCGGTTCAATGGTGCAGTGAGATGTTCGGAAAAAAAGTTTTGCGAGGAAAATCGAATTCAGATAGCAAAAAAAAAAAAATTCTCTTGTGAATGTTTTTTTTTTTTCTTTAATGGTCATGAGGGCGAAGGTTGGAAATTTTTTTTTTCACGACCAACTAACGAAAGAGGACCCTCTATTGATTCTAAAACTTTTCACACTTTAATTCAATCGATCAACCAAGCACCTGTTACGTTTCCACTGGTCAACGATTAATTTTCTTTCTCGCTTATTTTATTTATTGACTACTGCATAAAGTATAGATACGAAATTTCGATAAAAATGAAACGTTCAACGTTGAAAAATAAATTCCACGGTAGACACGAAACAACGAACAACCTTTTGTATTACAAAAAGTTAGTGCAAAAATGACTGAAGAAACAACGATAACAAAGAAAAAACGTATATAATAAATGCATAAACAAATGGGTATGCTAAAAAGAGGATTGATCATGGTTGCTCCTCTTCGAGTATCTTCGTGCACTTTCGATTATTTACGCGAACTGTCTACCTTAAAAATGATATAAATATCGATCACCCCGTGCGAGGTGATTTCGTTTTTTTCTCATTTTTTTTTTATCAAACTCAACAAGCGATCGATAGTACTAAGAGACTCGAGTCACGCTGAATGAAGAACTTTCTTATCATTAGCGAAACACATGTCACGTGGTTGGACACGCGTTTGTGCGGCCTCCATATTGGAAATCGATTTGAAAATCGATCTGGAACTGGTGCTCGAGAAGAGGGCTCCGAATTATCTAAAAAATTCCCATATAATTACTTTCTTCGTGTACATTATGTCTTGCTTGGTCATTGAAGATCCATTTGATCTTCTTGCAGGGCTGCTAACCTCTATGAGATTAGCCATGTTGCGTTATGAAAATAATTTTGAAAATAGTCCCCTAGATGGCACGAGGTGACACCTTAATTATGTAGAAAGTTGAGGATCCATGACACCAATCACTTCCTACATAAACCAAAATATCCCTAGAAACCCATTTACCTATCTCCATTTTCCAATTTCAATAGAAACACCGCCCTCTTTTATTCATATGTACATAACTCTAAAATTATAAAAAAATATCAAGAAATGTTTTACACAAAAGTTTTACAATTTTCAAAGGTCTATAAATCTGTGGCAAAACATTTTTGACAAACCAATTGTTACCCTTTGTCCTATTCCAATCCAATTAACAGTCTACCTTTTATACATTAATCAATTCAATCTCAATGAAAACCTCATTTCGAGGAGTTTAAAAAAGAAGTTGCTCAGCCCACCTCCAACGAGCATCAGTCCCTTCAACCTCCCCTCTCCGTACTAATCCACGCGAGTCTCTACATGACGAAACATCGTGTGACGTTGTACCTAGTGTTTTGGTCCACATTGTTCACGCTGAGCACGCGCAGCAGCCTCTCCGTGTCGTTACACGTGTGCTTGCTGGCCTGCTGCTGCTTCGTCAGCTTAATAGGCAAGTTTAGCTCAAGCATCTGCTCAAGCCTGAGCCTGATTGCCCAGCCAGTCCCCTCATGCTCATCCTCTTCGTAATATGTGGGCTCGTTGGTCCTCTGCAGGTTCTGAAACGCCTGATTCACAGGCACCAGTTTTCTAGATTGTGAGGACGAGTCGTGAACGCGAACTGGCCTGGCTAAAGAGGATCTTTTCTTCGCTGGAGTCAGAGGCAACGGCTGACTCTTTATGGTCCTGGTTAGATTGGCTGTTTTTGGATTTCTCAGGACTCTGGTCTCGTCCAAACGTGTCAGAATCTTTGCGTTTTCCTTCAGTGACGAGGAATTGATAGAATTCATCACTCGATAGTTGCTCTTCGCGTTTCTAGCCTGTTTGAAGCTGTTGTTGTTACTGGCGAGACTAGAGTTGTTGTTGGTAGCGCTGTTGGTAAGAGTGGTGACGTGACGACATTGTTCAGCGCATTGGAGACAATCGTAGTACTTCTCGACCGCGTTGCGACGCGCTGAAGCGGAAAATCGCTCGCGGAGACTCGCGCGACTCGGACGCTCGCCTAGCTGGCGAAGTTGCTGTCACACCTCCTGGAGGTACTTCAGCGGGCACAAGGTTTCTTTATAGAGAACTTCGCCCTCCTTGCCGGTGTGGTCTGTTGATCTGACGTCCGCGGCGCAGCGTACCATCGCGACGCCGTCCACTTCTTCGCCTACTTGTATCACAATCTAGAGAGGAAAGAATTTAGAGATGTTATATATGTAAGATAGTTGCGGTAATAGGAAGTTAGAAGTGAAGTGTTTAGCTTGACTTTATTTATACTTCTATTGATGTGTCATTAACAATGAGTGAAAAAATTGGTAATACCTGGTCACGTAAGAGGGTGATCTGGTCAGTCAGCTGTAGATTGCGTTTCACCTGAAGAGTCTTTTGTCCAGACTCCACTCGCATCACGTATGCACTGGGAAAATAGCCTACTCTGCCACCCAAACACTTGCCTTTCCACCAGTCCTTCTCTGACTTGTCGATTACTGTCAGATTATCAAAAATAATTTTTTTTTTTTCCAAAAGATCCTCAGATCTATTTTCCTCTTCCTTACTTAGGACTAGGTCCTGAACTATCAAAAATAATTTACTTCTGATTTTCAAAAGACCCTCAGAACACTTTCCCCCTATTTTCTTCATCAAACCAGGTTCTGAACTAATAGAAATAATTTTTGCTCAGTTTTTAGAGAACACTCAAAACTGTTTCTCTCCATTTTCTTAATACACCAAATTTCGAGCTATCAAAAATAATTTTTCCACAATTTTTAAAAGATCCTCAGGCCTACTTTGCTGTTCCTCAATTAGACTAACAATGTCCTGTTAGGGGGTAGTCCTGTTGTAAGTCCTGAACTATCAAAAGTAATTTTATTCTGATTTCCAAAAGATCTTCAGAACTCTTTCCTCTTACTTTCCCATCAGAGCAAGTTTAGAACTATCAAAATCAATTCCTCAATGATTACTTCAAGTCCAGCTCATCCCGGTGTCGCGCCTCGAAGTTGTACAGCACCACATAAAGATTGTTAGGTGGTAGAACACGTTTTCCAGATGGATTCATATTATTCTGATTATTTGGATGCGGTGAGGGGCAAGGCGAGGTGCTTGCTGACGAATAGGACTTCTCATTCTCGTCTGGTAAATCCATACTGGACATCCTAATAGCTCCTCTGATGTGCTTATGGACACTGTGACCTTGTCCTGGGCTGCATGGCGCTGCAATCAAATTTTATAGGTTATGAACTAACGTATTAACGAATTTCACACATTTTTATGTCAGATTACATACACAATCTGTTGATACTTCCACTGTCAGAATGTCGAGGTGGTGCAGACTCCCTTTGGCTACCAGTATAGTATGTTCCTTCCGGTGAATCCAAGCTGAGACTTTTCACCCTCAGGTTCAGCCAGGGGCGTCTATGTTGCGGACTATGCGGCGCTTCATGTTCCATAATGAGCGATCATAGCAAGTTAGCCTTTGAGGTTAGCTCGATTCTCGACGTTGACGCCATTTTTAAAAGCCATTTTAACTTTTTCCCTCCGTTTCAATTTTTTTTTCGTTTTTTTTTTTCAAGAAAATTGTTACGTTGCAGAGAAGTTAAACAGTACTTGGTTGCAGGAAGGCACGAATATTTTTTCACCTACCCTTTTTCGAGGTTATGTTACGTTTCTTTTTTGTGAAGCAGAGATAAAAGAAGCTTGAGAAATTTCTACGATTCACAAATTTCTGCATAAGCGAAAGTTTGAGAGAATGATATAGATAGATAGATAGATAGATAAATAGATAGATAGATAGATAGATAGATAGATAGATAGATAGATAGACAGAGAGAGAGAGAAATACAGCGAGAGAGGAGTATTCAATCATTTTTTTTTTGCTTTCATTTGAAACAAACCAATTAGCTACACAGAGTGAAAAATAAAAAAATTGAAAAAAGAAAAAGAACGCTTTTCGACGTTATTACTTCCATAGACAGTCCACAGGTTAATTAGCGTGCAACAGAATTCGCAATATGCACACATACACGTAAATGCACATCCAGATGCAGGTATTTTCCAATTAAATCCTCGATGGGACATTACATCGGCGTACTTTTATTCTTTTTTTATTTTATTTTTCTCTTGAG
>NW_017100191.1:2419863-2449963 GCF_001263275.1 Habropoda laboriosa | reverse complement strand
TATAGATAGATACACCACTGAATGCACACAGAGAAAGTGTTTTATTCTTTTTTCTCTCGTCAAGCGAGAAAATTCAAGCCAATGAACGAGTTTCTTTTGCTTTTTCTTTTTTAACACAGAGCAATAGAGAATTCACAGGAGTGTACACTTGCTTTTTTCTTTGAACGAAAACAAAAAAAGAAAGAATAAAGAAACGAAAAACAGAAGAAAGAGAGACAAAAATGGGACACGACTCGCGCACGAAGAAGTGAAAGCAGAGGAACACGCGGGAGAAACTATTTTTATTCACGCTAGTATCTTCTTTGCGCCGTTATCTGTACTTTATCGTTCTTCTTTTTGTTCTTGCTGTTTCCGGATTTTCGAGTTCGTTTTTCTCCTTCATTTTCCTTCTTCCTCTTTTCTTTTTTTTTCTCACGTATTCTGCGACATTGTTTTCTTTTCTTTTTTTTTGGTATTTTGTCGTTGGGGGTGGTAAAAAATAAAACTGGCAAAATAAAGTGTGAAATAATGTTTAATAACTTGGGTCTGGGTAATCATACACATCTCTTTATTATTACTTTTTTTGGTTTTTCTTCGAGATTTGCAGTCTCGTGGTTCGACAAAACAATCCCAAATTCGATAATTGTGTTAAAAGATTCGGTTTCAAAAGAAACTATGCTAATTGAAGTAACAATACTGTTCACGCTGAGCTAATTTAACGTAGTGTTGTAGTGGCATAGTCTATTTAGAAACAACAATCTGCGTTTCAGCAATTCGAAAAAATATTTCAAGATCACTGTTCAACGATATCGAGTTAAAAAAAAATTATTTCGCTAAAACTTGGACTGTCAAATTGAGCAAACACGTGTCTCTGCAATTCCACATCCTAAGACGTGGCAATTTCAGGCCTACATTTCGTCCCGTTACAGAGGAGTCTTCTAAATAACTATACTTACGAATAATGTAAGGGTAATTCTATGAAATTCCTTTTCAACAAATTCCACGAAAAGCGTAACAGGATAAGATCGTGGAAATACCAAAGGCAGAACTAATTAATTAGCAATTCCACGTTCCGACGTGAATTCCAAGGATTTTTCCATGTCGTTACAAGAAGAAATATTTCAACATAAATAATAAAAAAAAAAAAAGAAAACAGAAAAACAGGGATAGGTAATACCTTCGTTTACACTTAAATCAGATCTGTGAGCTCACTTCCTTAGTACACCAACAATTCCAATTACACCTTTATTTACATATGTTAGAAGAAAAGAAAGGTAAACATAAAAGTCAACGAATCTTCTTTCTCGTTTTCACTGCAATTTTTTCGAGCAATTTCACTATTGAATTCTTCGGCAATTCCAAGGACACACGAAAACGATACTCGAACGAACTCGAAGCGATCGATCGATACTTCCACTCCCTTTACATGAACCACGTAGTTGTCGTTGAACATCGCACGACTTGACCCGCAATTCCATCGTTTACGAATCTTTGTTTCAACTCAAAAACACGGGGAAGAAGAAAACTGCACTCGATAATATTGATTATCACTAGCAATTCCACCCCCGTACCCCCCAAACCCCGGCAATTCCACGTTTTCCACCGGTCACGAGCGTTCGTTCGTTTTAAAAACCGTTTCACGATTGAAAAACAGGGCGGCACGGACCACGAGTCGTTCGATCCTCGTTTCTCGAGTCGTAGACATCTCGTCGAACGCGTCGTGACGCGCGTCCACTTGACAGGTCATCGTTTTCTATTGGCGCCGCGATGAGGAGGCTCCGGCGTCTTTGCCGACGAGGTCGAGGGTGTCCCCTGGGCCATCAACACCAATGGTTGTCCGAACGGCCTCGTTCCAGACATTGATCCACCGCTGCCGCGTCCTGGTCAATGGAATTGCAACAGTTCCACGATAATATTCTGTCGTTTTCCCTCGATCGATTCACTGAAAACGCGACTCTTTCTCTCTCAACGCAAGCTGACAAACCTGATTCGTTCATTACTCGCCGCAATTCCACGGAATTTCACTATGAAACGCCACCGGCGCCCACTAGAAACGCTTCTTCTGCGTACCTGCGGTTATTAACCATCTCTTTCTCCCTTCGACGTTGTTCCTTCCCGTCAAGATCGATTGGAGTTGCACGTTTACGCTCCGCGATGAATGTTTTGTTAGTCTTTTTGCACTGATTTCGATTAGTTCCGCCGCTGTTACGTCGCAATTTCAGCGACCGGGAGTTCCTGAATGAATTTGGGACCGTTGATGCTATATATTAGTTCTTGTTTCCCGTGGAATTGTCTTAGATTTTCAACTGTTTTTTGTTTTTGTTTTCGTTATACGACCGCGTTTCGGTCGATATTTGAAAAAGGTTAGAGTGACACCGTGGGATTTCTCTCGCGGGGAAAGCGGGGAAACATTTTTCTCCAACATCTTCGTTTCAAACATCTTCGAACTCTTTCCAACACATTGCACAACGATAAAATAACAAAAATACCAATGAAAAGAATTTCCATTTACATTTACAAGCATCGGTACTTCAGCGTAGGTTTTCGACAGGTTTTGCGAAAGAAAGAAGAGAAAAAAGATATACGAAAATTCAAACGACAGTGGAGAGATGACCCGACACTGGCAATTCGATCAGCTCCGAACAGTAGTGATACAGCGACAGAGGGAGAGACTAGAGTAACGATGGCGCGCGGGCAAAGAGGAAGAATGAAGATGAAGCAGGAGAAGAAGACAGAGAGACTTGGGGGCATAAATAAAAAGAGAGACAGATGGAGAAGTTACGAGTCATGTCCCTGAAGAAGACGAGCATTCGTCTGTCGATATAAAAGTATAAAAGAAATAGAACAGGGTTACGTGCCACCTTGAAGCAGAGATCGTTCAATCGAGTCTCTTCAGGGTGCATTCTTAAGTATTGTAAACTTATAATCTTACAGGTATCGTCGTACTTTCCATTTTGTTCCTTCGGCAATTCCAATATCGATACCATAGAGGCTACCAGAATTTAGAATACTCTTCAAGAATAAACCGACGAGGAATTTCATAAAAGAATTTCTCAAAAAATTCTTTCCTACCGTTCGCGTTCATCTTTCACAGTCTACGAAACGTGTATTCAATGTTAATTTAGGATTCACATTCGTCGTGTCGTTTCGAATATTCCGAACAATTTCGTTCGTCGGCAATTTTTCTCATCGACAATTCCCGGCACAACCTGAACAGCGCTCTTTTATAATCGAGAGAAGCAACAGGAATTGCGTTACTTTCGAATCGACCAAATAGACGTGCAACTCTGCTTCAAGGTAAAGAGGATTCGGTGTGCTGTGCCTTACCAGAGGTGGACGAGGGACAGGGGTGGGAGGAGGCCCTCGCTGACGAAGGTGCTGGAGGATGATCTGCTGTGGGAGGCGTAGGTGGTGAGTTTGTCGAGTTTCCACGGATCTCGCCTGCCTGCTTCAGCACCTGGTATATGGCGTCCACGTCTGCCCACACGGTATAGAGAGACAGCAATGCAAAAGCACACGAAAGACACATCACACGAGGTGCTTTCCCCTTTTTTTTTTTCTTTTCTTTTCTTTATTTCTCTTGCTGGGTTCCTCGCGGCAATTCCATGGCTAACGAGTGTCCTTGTTAACCTGTTAACTGGGGAAGACGAGTTAAGCTCGTCGTTGGTTCGCAGTTACATAGAGCACAACAGTTTATTCATTCAAGGATTAGATTCCCTTATAGTAAAGTACTTCATATTCGTAGTTGCAAGAACCGAAATGAAGTAACTGGTTGTAATTGTTACTCGTTACTGTAATTGTTACAGATTCAATTTTTCGTCTACGACGTGAATCCAGTTAACAGGTTAACACGCTGGCGAATTTGAGGGCCAATGTGTGTCCCTTACACGGATCAATTATAGCAGGCTGTTTCGGCTCATTCGAGACCCATAAACGCATATTTCATTAGAACCCTCAGTTTCAATGTTTTGCTACGATCAACGAAACAAAACCGTGAGAAATAAGCGATCTTTGAGAATTTTTTTTGGCTAAACTATTAAACATATCGTAATACTTCTGGTTTCGACGGAAAGGAGTATCCTTCGTAACGTTTAATATTGTTATTGTATATTTTGTACTTTAACTTAACGCTGTCAGCAACGTACGTCTGGTTGGCTTACAGTCCAGCATCTGTTCAAGCGATTTCAAACCACCAAATTTCAAACATTATTCTTTTCTGATAGTTTACACTGGGATTGAACCGACTTGTAACAAAAAAAAAAGGAAATTTTGAAAGTGTTATACCGTTTCGTCGAAAAAGTCTAGTTTTCTACCAAAGAGATTGGTTTTATATTGTTTTTCAAAACTCTATAAATAAAGAAGAAACATTGGTCGTCGGTCGGATCCCTTGAGAAATGTGCACGGAATTGAATGAACTTTATCCGAGGCTGATCGTTCGATTATATTTTGAGTTATCCTGCGCGTTAACATGAAAAATATGGTTTCGAGAAAATCGCGTTTAAAGTTTAAAGCCTTGACGCATCTTCGCAAGTGTGCGTGTAATCTTGTTACTTCTACGAATTCGTTCTTAATATCGTTGGGCCAAATTTGTCAGACGCACTTTCAATTTATGCGAGAAAGAGAAAATCAATTTTTGAAGACTTTCAAACTGGATCCCCCCTTAAGAGCTTTCGGTGTTATTCTAAACACGTTTCTATTAGACAGACTGTACTATTCTACTCGTCGAAGTGAAAACGAACGATACATCTGACGGACGATCGAGACGAATTTTAAAGACACTCGTTGTCCATGGACACTGCAGTTTTAGCCCCCAGCTGAGTCCGGTAATTGCACGCTAATGGGGTCTTAGAGTCTCTCGTTCAGGCTCACCGTAGCTCCATAAATAAATATAAACAATGTCGAATAGAAAAAAGCTCATCTCACCTAATCTGGAATTATTTTTAACACGTTCCGTGCCACGTGTACCAATGAAACTTTCGTTAAATGAAAAAAAAAAAGGAAAAATGGCTCGTAGATTCAATTCTCGTGGAAAATATGTGTAAAGGAAGATCGGACTGTCAAGAATTCCATAATTTTCTTACGCACAAATTATGATTATCTTCGTGGTATAATTATTGAGAAATTTGGCAATATTTTGATGCGACTTGTTCGTCTCTTTTCCGTATTCTGATAAGACGGAACGCGTTAACAGCAACCCAGACTAAGAAGAAATACGCCAGACGGTCTGAAGACACTTTCTCAGTCTCATTTAGCAGAAATTTGTTGATTAAAAAATTCTTATCCCAGGGAGAGACGTGGTTCTGTCGTTGAAACAGGTCCAACAGATACTCGAGAGGTCGGAATGACTCTGAACGAGGGACAGCCACACGATAGTACCATAGAATAATATATTTCCCTTGTCTGCAGCTTGTTCAAGTCACCGAGGGACACGAGGGAGAAAGCTGAAGGGCGGATGATCCGATTAATTTGGTTAATCGCGACGAATCGAGACGTATAATCGATGATTGTGATCGTGAGAGGTCGATCGAGGTGAGAAAATGAGGAGCAGAGCTTCGTGCAGCCTTGTTCTTCCGTTTACTTACCGGAGAACCGATCGATGCTCCTTTCAAGTTCCTTTTTCTATTTCAATAATCCACCACTGAAGAAATCACTTCTAACTTGGATTACACCTTTTCCTTTACGACAACGAGTCGGACTCGTTGCACATATTGTGGTCAAGGTGCGACAAGGACGGTTGTATTAGTAAGAAAAATTCGTTCTAATTCTAACTGTATCTAGTTTGAATTTATAAGATTGAAGATGTAAATAACGTACGGTACAGTAACTTTTCTTGTCTGATATAATATTGAAACGATAAACAGCCGACGCTTATATGCACAGGCAGTAAAAAAATACCGTAAGTCAAGGGGTTAATCTTGGAGATTGAAATTTCAGGTACAGTAAATTCTCTACAAGAGTCAGTAAGTTTGGATTCTACAAGTGACAGTATAGATGGTCCTACGCCAAGGTCTGCGCCATTGCTGCGCCCATGTTATCTCGCTCGCAGTCAGTCAAGCGTGTAACGCTACATCAGACGCTTTCCTTTTTTTCATCTGGAATTTTTTTTAACATGTTGATGAGATTTTTCTGAAGAAAATGATATCAAACACGATATAATTTGAACAACATTTACTTATTAACACGTTCACTGTCGCGCCAGATTTACAGGTTGCTGTCAGGCGGCCACAAGAAAATACATTTTAAGCATAGGATTATAGTATTAAGCTTTATAATTCTTTTTTTCAATTGAAAATAATATCTAGCTAGCTACGAAGTTCAAAACTTTTAGTCGACAACATTTATTTTATTTTAATTATTCTAAACATTTGAGGCACTCCAGTCACCGATGACCACCACGGCTATATCGAGGAAACAATCTAATGTTAATACTTATTGAGTGATTAATTTAATTTCATAATATATCGCTTTAGCGAGCCACCGTTTGGTTGCCAATTGTTTATCACATAGAGTCGGCCTACCTCCACGTAAAAACAAAAAATGTAGGGTCGATTCCACAAGGGTCAGTAAAATGTAGGGTCGATAGCAGCAGAAAAGCTGCTAAACAATTAGAATTAAATGTAACGATAGAAATTATTGCAGTAATGCGTAATGCAATTGAAAAATTGAGAGAATCAAAAGAAAAAACACGAATTCGTATCTCTCTCGATTCTAGAATATAAGAAAATTTGAATAAAATACGCGACGAGAATTGGGGAGAAGCATAAGTTAAACGCGTAAAAATATTCAATAATAAACGAACTAGGGATGAAGCTATTATTTCAATACGCGATGCACTGACTCTAGTATTTACTAAAATTCAAAAATTCTCGTATAAATTCCGAAAATAGATTATTAATTACGGTAAACTACTGAGACGGTTTAATTTAGGGTGGGCATAGTGCACTCGTTCCAAATCAGCTCACAATATACAATAATAAATCAACTAACTACTTAACATGCAATTCATGCAAATTCGTTGGATGGTAAATTATTAGTAAACAAAATAGCAAGTCATAAAATAAATTCAATATCAGAGAAAATATATGAAAAATTTAAAATTAATTTCAATTGCTCAAAGTCATTTCAATATCCTATTCGACAAGTCTGAAGAACAACGATGACTAAAATTCAAATGTTTATTTCCCTAAACCTTCAAAATAATTTCGAAATATTTTATTCGAAGCGGAGTATTCCAAGTCAGTATCGATAATTGAAGAAATTATTTGATTGTATTTAAAAGAACCGAAAGGAGAATATTTAAAGTCTGATATTAAATGTCTAGCAAGTACCAGTAATTGGTAAAATGATTTATATTTGTTTTAAAAGGAAAATTTCTAATAGGTATTAGTTAAAATGAATTGTTATTCAGTCTATTGTATTGAAATTCTAATTGATTCTAATGTATACAAGTGTTACAAGAAGGCTGAGTGTGTACAGGGTGGACATAGGCTAGCTAGTAGCCCCCGACCACTCTATGAACTTTAACGTCTATACTCGAAAGTGTATCGTCAACACTAACACGTTACCCAGATTATCCAAAAATTGAAGAAGTTACTTTTAAAATTGAACATTCTACGGTGTTTCGAGAGATTTGATAATCATAGTCGAACCTTAAACGAACGTTCAAACGAAGAAAATTTTCCAAAAATCATTTCGTACGTTATTAATCGATAAAACAAAAATTCATTGTTGAAAAATAAATATTTCCTGAAAATCTTCATCTTCCATACAAGATTCAAGATTTTCCCTAATTAAGAGTAATTTCAAAAGATTATCTGTATAAGCTATTATTTCAATACGCGATGCACTGACTCTAGTATTTACTAAAATTCAAAAATTCTCGTATAAATTCCGAAAATAGATTATTAATTACGGTAAACTACTGAGACGGTTTAATTAAGGGTGGGCATGGTGCTGCTTTAGTTTGAAATGATTTATAAACACATAATTAACAGAGGAAAAACCGTGAAACGGCAAAACGTCTACATTCTAATTGTTATAACATGTAAACAGAACTTTAAATTTAGTGTAAACAGAAAAAATATATAATACAATTTATTTCACGGTATTGCAACAAATAAACGTTGAATCAATATTTAATTCGTATAAAAACAATTATTTAACGTAATAATTTTACCTTCACTATGGCTATTTTTAATCTACGACCACAGGTCAACCTGATTTCTAATCCTTACGAACTTTAAATTCAGTCTAAACTGAGAAAATATATAATACAATTTATTTCACGGTATTGCAACAAACAAACGTTGAATAGATTCTTAATTCGTATAGAAACATTTATTTAAAATAATAATTTCACCTTCACTATGGCTATTTTAAATTTACGACCAAGGGTCAACCTGATTTTTAATCCTCCGAACTTGATTTCACAACGAGAAAGTAATAAGATCGTTGAAACGTACTTATTTGTCAAAGAAACTTGCAAAAATGTATAAATAATAATATGTAATGTTTTAACAAATTTTTGGAAGTATAAATTAATAATAAAATTGTGAAAATTAATAAATTATACGTTATTATAACATTAATAGAATTATGACTAAACCGAAGTTCGAAGTCGAGTATTTAAAGTCTGATATTACGTGCCTAGCGAGTGCCGGTAATTGTTAAAATTTGTTTAATAATTAGTAATAGAAATTCTAATTGATTCTAATGTATACAAGTGTTACAAGAAGGCTGAGTGTGTACAGGGTGGACATAGACTAGCTAGTAGCCCCCGACCACTCTATTCACATCTCAGAACCTTCAGGTCAAAATACGCCGCGAAGTGTCTAGGGCCCAGTATAAAGGGTAAATGATTTCGCGGGACATCGGCGGGTCCTTATATACCTGCGGTACCCTCTCCCCAAAGTCATTAGCAAAATCGTCGGTTAGGTCAGGCGGGAAATTTTCGCGGGAGATTTTCGCGGGAGATTTCCGATATCGTAACACGGTATAATTTATCAATTTTCACAATTTTATAACTTTAAGTAGTTCGTAAGATAAAGTTAGTTAATTCTAAGATAGAAAATTGAACACTATGTGCGCGTTTCTTAATAAAATACCTTGAAAAATTATTCAGATACTATGTTAGATATGAGAGTTCCATTTAACATCAAATTTTAACATCGATCTGTCAATAGCAAATTAGCAATCAATTGCCTACGAAACACAAAGAAGAATTTCTTCAATTTTCTGGCATAAAATTTCACAAGAAGTAGCAGTAAAGGAAGATTAAATAAGAAATGCAATTCTGTGACAAATTTTTCCCAAACAGTGTTTTTAATGTGTTACACAATAAAAAGTTACATTACGTGGTAAGATACTGTATCTCATCTTATATATTTTACTTTTCAAACATTTGTATCAGACTTTTCTGCGATTTTTCAATTGCATTACGCATTATTGCAATAATTTCTATCGTTACATTTAATTCTAATTGTTTAGCAGCTTTTCTGCTGCTATCGACCCTACATTTTACTGACACTTGTGGAATCGAACCTACATTTTTTTCTTGATGTGGAGGTAGGCCGACTCTATGTGCTAAACAATTGGCAACCAAACGGTGGCTCGCTAAAGCGATATATTATGAAATTAAATTAATCACTCAATAAGTTTTAACGTTAGATTGTTTCCTCGATATGGCCATGGTGGTCATCAGTGACTGGAATACCTCAAATGTTTAGAATAATTAAAATAAAGTAAATGTTGTCAACTAAAAGTTTTGAACTTCGTAGCTAACTAGACATTATTTTCAATTGAAAAAAAGAATTATAAAGCTTAATACTATAATCCTATGCTTAAAATGTATTTTCTTGTGGCCGCCTGACAGCAACCTGTAAATCTGGCGTGACAGTGAACGTGTTAATAAGTAAATGTTGTTCAAATTATGTCATGTTTTATGTCATTTTCATCAGAAAAATCTCATCAATATGTTAAGAAATATTTCGGGATACAAGAACGTAAAATTAAAAAAGTTGATATTTAAATCGCTTGGTTGCCTCGACACACGTTTCATGCTTATCTTTTATTCGCTGTCCTTGTCTACGTACAAAGGCGGTCGCGAGGCTCGAAAACGTAGTCCCTGACTGTAGGAGTGTCAGGTTTAGCTTCCTTGCGGTCTGACACTTGTGGAGAATATACTGTATTTCGAGCAACGATTCTTGGAGATCTCTGAGTTTGAATTCAGGAATTTCAGCAACGATTCGTCAATTGTATCATCGTAAGTAGACTGCGGACATTTATGCAATAGCGATACATCAATATACAGTGGAGCCCCGGATTTACGTACTAATTGGTTCCAGAGTGGGCGACGTAAATCGAAAAAAACGTAAGTCGGGGTACGTAGGATAGACACGTACATATGTATGTATGCAAACATATATACACATGTATTTATCAGATCAGGGGTTAGATTTTCTTTGAAATTTATAGAAATGATAAATGGGATCATGTTTAAAGTTTCGAATTCTTTGCTCAAGTAACTTCCAGACTGATTCAGTAAGAACTAAACAGGTGGAGCGTGAAATATCGGTTAAAAACAATGGACTATCGAATTGTGTAGAAACGACGTAAATCGGGAGGACGTAACTCGGGGCCCCACTGTATCCGGAATCTTTTGAACTACGTAAGTACACAAGGGTGTCCAAGTAATCGTGGTGCAATCGGGAAAAGTGTGATTCTTCGTGAAAAAATACGTCGAAATTGTAAACTAAAATTTTTGCATACAAGTTTCATCTTTAAAAACGAAGGAACTGGAGTGATTAGAATTGGCTAGTGAGGTAAATTGGCGTTTGCTTTCCTGGAGCATCGATCATTCTCGACGTAGAAAGAAAGAGAGATAGACAGAGAGATAAATAGATAGATAGATAGATAAATAGAGAGAGAGAATGGAGAGAGAACAGAGAGAGAAGAGAGAAAGAGAGAGAAAGGGAGACAAAGGAGTCTAGAAGACCCTTTTCCTTTCTTTTTTCCTCGTGAAAAATTTCCCTTCGAAACTGGTTCGTACTCACTGTGCTCTGTGGCTGGAGTCTCGTCCACTTGGGTTTGGGTCTTCTGTCGACGTAATAAAGGAATTCCGCCGCCTTTCTTTGGGCACATGGCTGGTTGGACCATGTTGATGCAGTCTGTGTGAGCGTTCGCCTTACAGCTGCGACATCTGACACCTTGGCGGCTGTGACCACGTAGAACCTGGCCACAGGCGTCACATGGGGTGATCTTACGGTAGGTGTGCTCGCGCCAGCAGTGGCCCCCTTCTGACTCTAGGCTTTTTCTTGGAGAAAACAGAATTTTTCGTTGATTTCTAGTAGTTTGTCGAGATTTCGTATCAGAGGGGTCAATGATGTATTTTGGATAAGTGTAATTTTGGTCTCATTTTTAACCCTTTGGACTCCTCCTTTGTCGAGTGTGACTCGACGTCAGTTTTATTCACAGGTACGAATGAAGTAATTTTTAAATTGCCAGTTTAAATATATATGGTATTTTGCAATATTTCTTTTATCTGCATGAGCAATAGGTATACGCATATGAAAAAAAATTGTTTAAATTGTCTTTTGAAGTGCATTTCAAATACAATTCTTAAAATAATAGGGAGCTATTGAAAAGAAACTTAAAACAAAAATTTGGAGTTCAAAGGGTTAATTGAAGCGTTGGCAGAAGTGTTTCTACGGTGTTTCTGAGTATTTCAGATTAGAGGGTTTGATAGTGTGTCCAACGAAAGGTGTATCTTGGTCTCGGTGAAACTAAGAGGTTGTTACGAATCGCAATATCCTTGTTGCGAAACCGATAATTGTCCCTCTGTTTGAGTCAGACCATTTAAGGAATCTACTCGGGATAGGGGACTCAGGTAGTGCACGGAAAATTGATTATTAACGCACAACAATTTGCTATTATGACTGTGTGTTTAGAAATGAACGTGAACAGAGCGCGAATGTCTAAGTTCACTGGTCGTAAAATTGTGCGTGGTGTCATGTTGTGTTCGCTATTTTATAAACTACGTGTGTGTTGTGATTGGTGGTGTGAAGCTGTCGTAGGTGGTGGAAGTGTGTGGCGATTGGTTTTTCGGTGTGTTTGGGGTGTATCTGGTGGTGGTGTGAAAGTGTGGAATTTGTTCTTACATTTGTTATATTGCTTGTCTGAAATTGGTGATGTCGAAAGTTTGTTTTATTATTTAAGGGCAGAGTCATCGAATTTTTGGTGTAATAAAGTAATTTGCCCATGCCGGCTAAGACCTCGTTTTTTAGAAGGTGTTGTCTATTGAAAATACCGATGTTATTGTTCGGCTCGTCGGTACGGCCGAATAACCCAAACGACGACTGTTACGCATGTGACAAGGTGTACTGTCTGACAAACCTACAGTGAAGCCACTGACGTCACAGCCTAGCAAAATGGAGGCAAAATAGGCGGTTCAGGTCATCCCCACTACTCTTGGGTCTTACACTGCCGGCGCTTGAGGGGAAGTTGCGTTGTAAGTAAATGGTTTAGACAAACGAATTTAAGTCAGCTGTCGATAATGTAACACGCTGATAAAAGAACGGAAAATTAAAAATTATTTGGTCGCCTTGTCCTCTTACCTACGTTGGCGCGTAAGACATTTAATAGCGCAGACGTTCATTTCTAAGCGACTCATACACAAATTGTTATTGTAAAGGAAGCCTCAGGAAATGTATTAACATTTTTTAACAGTTAGAATAGTAAAATGTAAATATCTTTTTCCTATTCCTGAATAATAAAAGTAGATTTCGGCGCATTAAAAAATTGCTTAAGGAGCTAAAACATTGCTGGCTGCAATGAAAAATAGCGTGCCACCACAGACCGACAGCAAATAAAAGCCATCAAGCAGCTACTATTTAATATTAAAATTTTGAAAAATTTGACAAAATCAGACAACATGTCGTCATTTTAATCGTAATATTTCGGCTTTGTTTAAAGATAATATTTCGACCTTGGGCTCATTTCATAGCAATAAACATAGCAATAATCGCTGCTAAAGTTTCAATTGCTAATTTGACACTGTTCCCACTCGTAGAATAATTTTGAAAAAATACCATTGGATTGCTTGAATTTTAACCTGTAAAATAAGCTTATCGAAATAATAGAGAAATTTTGGGAACATGGGATAAAAAAATAAAGTTTACCATGATGCACGTCGTTTGGCGTCGCGCAGGCATCTGTTCGCCTGTTTATGATGTCTGCGCGACTTAAACTTAATTTTTTTTCGAGCGCTTGAAAATATCAATTATCGACTGCTCGAACGAGACCCGATCGTCATCTATTGTTCATAGAAGAGTAAGTGCGATAGCCTTCTCCTATCTCTATTGGCCGACTATAAGGGAAGACCTAAGAGTAGCTGCGATAGCCTTATTCTATTCCTATTGGCTTACTAACAGCGAGCCGTCGCAAGTTCCCCTACATCTCCCACTTTTAGGCCCTGTGTGACGTCAGAGTCTTCACTTTAGGTTTGTCGAACAGTACGTTTGAATTGTGGTTTTGTCAAATGTGCTTTTTTAACCCTTTCGTTACTATTGGCGCCTGTAGGAGTTTTGAAAATTTGCTCGCACTATACCGTTGGACCTTTTTGGTGCACTTCCGCCATAATTTAATACTTAACCCTTTGCACTCGAAGGCCCCTTTTTCTGTAAGGAAGTAGCAAAAATTAATATTTTTATTAGAAGTTGGTCCTTTCGAACTATTTCACTGCTGAGATCTCTAAACATGTAGTGAAGAATTCACGGAGGTTCATAGACCTGCTCTCTTGGAAAATATCCTTAGAGTTGCCTCTAATGGTCAATATAATGTCGCTTCTTAGTCGCCTCTCGAGTGCAAATCTCGGTTAATTTTATCCTTCACGCACTTCCACCACGCTTGATAAACCGAATTTTAAAATACGGCCAAAATAATAAATTTTGCAGCCGTGGTTAACCCTACTGCGTTCTTCGTTTTGACTGTACACTTAAGACTTTTGGGTCAAAAAGGACCTAAGACCTTATGTGTAATAATTTTTGTTTCCAACGCGACATATGAACCTAGACAATAAACGTTTAAAATAATGTTAAGGAACGTAAACTTGATAACAACAAAAATGACTAAAAATATAAAAAGGCGGCGGGTCAAAAAAGACCCGAAAACCGCTCTAGGTTTAAGAACTTTTCGTCAGTCACCCACGTTGTGCATTAAAATCTGCCGTAGCGAAAGGGTTAAAGATTTTAGGGTAGAGTGTTTGATGTACTTTGCAGAAGGTGGTTTGAGACCACTAGTGACCTGGAAAATGGGTTCTCTGGGCACAGTGTTGAAGATAGTCTTCGAAAAAGTACCTTTAGAAAAATCACTTTCCAGATACTGTTATTAAAGCGGTACTTTAGTAATTATCAGTGGCACAACCTCACCTAGATATGTCGACGACCGTGGATACAGCATGGTACATCGTTTGTTTCCCTCTGTGTTAGTCGAGCATTCACAAAACAACAATTCTGGTTATTCTCAAAAGCAACACTCTAACAAACACACAAGGAAAGAACAAAACAATTATAAATAAAATTAACAACAGAACGTGAAAAATCGTGTCGGTAAGAATAACAGTAGATTAAAAATAAACGTAAGAATGAAAAGAGATTAAAAATAGGTAACACTCTATTCTTTTCTTCTGTTTTTCTTTTTTTCCTTCTTTCAATTCGTTCTCTTTTTCAATGGCTACTGACTTGTCAACTGATGGTGGAGTCGTCGGGGAACTGGTCTTCAAGCTCTTGAACGCTTTCAGCCATTTATGCTTGGTACTTCCGGTCGAGCCATTCGACATCTTCCGGCTGCTCACCCCATCCGGTTGACCGGCTTCTCCAGCACCGAACAGCTCCTTCTGGAAATCGAAGGAAACGTCAGATGAGATATCTGCTCCGTTAGACTGGAAAATGCCTAAGTAGACTCAATTTCCTCTCCTGCTCCCCGCTAATGTGACAAAATTCCCAGACGATCTCTCCTCCTTTCTATAAACGCTTCGAAATTACGACTGTAACGCCATTATCGAATCAACTGATTAAGATAATTCGCCTCCATTGGAAGATCAGCTGTCAGTTATTTTTTGCACTTTAATAAATGGGGGGCTAAAAATTATTTTTTCCTCTTCGAATGGATCCTCTCGGAACAAAGTGTTCCACGGAGTGTAAACTTTGGACCACAGAATTTTCTACCCCCTTAAGCTTATCATCTGAACTTTCTGTGGAATGCAAAATTTTCTTTTCACAGTGTTTTTTCTTTTTCCGAAATTCGAATTTTTCTATTTCACCAATTTTTTAAATTGCAAAATTTTCCACATTTCCCCAATTTCCCAGAATCGAAAACTTTCCATTTCGAAATTTGATATTTTCTTACAATTCCACGATCTTTATTTTTACTTTAAATCTGTAACAACACCGCGTTGAAAAATTAACACTGTAAGCACAATAAACTAATACAGGTTATGGTGTATTATTGGATTTATCTGGGGTATCTCGAGCTGTCTGACAAGTTTCCTTCCCTATAACGTGAAACGTCCAACCAATGGAAATAACCGAGTTTCTGCACGAGTTGTTTGACGTTTCGCGCACGGCCAACTGGTAAATAGATATCCAATGAAAAAGGAAGGCAGAACACTTTTAATGCGAGAGAACAGCTGCTATTAATTGGATTTTACCGAGAACATCCAGCGTGATACAATTTTTCAATTATTTCTTAAACTCGACATTTTCAATTTGCAATAATTAATCGTCAAATAACACGCTACCTATTTGTTCGTTAATTCATTAATTCAGAAATGTGTATTAATCACATGTTCAATTAAAGCAAACGTTAATTAACCTTCTGAAATCCGAGCAATTTTTGTAAAATTTTCTTCATACACATTTGCGAATGTGAATATCATCAAAATAAGAATTTAACAACATTTAGATTTTTATATGTAGGTTAATTGAAAATTTGAAGAGTCAAAAGTGTGAATGAGTGCTACGGCTCGAAGGGTTAAATGTACACCAACGTAATATCAACAATCGTAAAATAATTCTAACAATTTGACTAAAATCATTTTTCTCCATTCATCCTGTTTAATTGTCTAATTAATTTCAACGACCATCGAAACGTTGCTGTAGCTTAGATTGTTATCGATCCCAAACAGACCATTGTATGCCTGTAGACTACATATATACCGTGTGCTGGATATACTGTACGGGCTCCATTCATAAAGACACTAAAGGTGCATCGACCAGCCAACCGAACCCGACGCCGCGGCATTGCTATACAATATATTATTCAATAGACTCCAAGTATATCAATCCGAGAACACCTGGAAGAACCATCGGCCACGAAATCCGTCACACTTTCACTTCGTCCCTATTCCACTCCAATTCAATCCAACGAACAAATTCCGAGAAACCAGCACCAAACGAAAAAAAAGAAGAAAAAAAAAATAGAATTCCCTCTATTGTACATGGAACGAGAGGAAACGACACTCTGCGTCCACGCAGCCTCGTAAAACCACGACACAGGGTGCACAAAGTGGTCCTCGAAGAGTCCATTCTTCCAAGCTAGCAATAGGCACTCCCCAGGACCTCTTTATCCACCGAACAACAAATCGCACTGGACACGTGTCTATCTTCACGTCTGCCACGTGTGCGTGCGTGTGTCATCCAACTATAGATAAAACAACCATCAAACACCTTGTGTCACGTGTCGAGACATCATGCACCAGCTGAGTCGCAGGGGACCCCGTCAGCTGAGACCTAAATTCGCCAATAGAGACACTCGTTCCTCGCTGATTCCTACGGATTCATCATCACTGGCACAAAATCATCCCGTCAGATCCTCACTCAAACAGCACATTGTACATTTGGTCGTCGAGGACCCACGGGTGTAGCACAAAAACCGCATAGCAACCCGACACTGGCTGGCCCAGAGTCAACAACGGAACGGATTCACCAGAGCGAAAGCACTCGGCAGGCGAGGAAACGTTCCGATCCGTTTCTAAGTTCGACAGGTGTGGTCACTGTGACCTGGATTCACGGTAGAAAGTGAAAGGGGACAGGTGTTTCCAGGTCTACGAACGGATACTAACGACTCGTGTGCGCAGCGTTGTCCAGCCCATTTTCACGTAGGTCCAGCTAGACTCCTCCTGCCACCCTGACCTAGGAGAGCGGACTCGAGGCCAGGAATGGATTTTCAGACGGTCGCCGCGACGGGTGACCCAGTTGTGAGGGCGCATGTCGCGCGATTGCCCCTGGCCGCACCAACGCGACGGTCCTGCGTCTGCGGCTTTCATTTCTGACCCTGCTTCGACTAACACTTACGAGGATCAGTGTATGGTGAATAAAGGAAGGGGGGTTGGGGGGATGGAATGATTAGGTTCAACGGCGAACGGTCGTTTTCGGTCTTCGATTGATGGTTCTCGTGGTTCTTGATGTTTCGTGGAGTTTCCGGAGGTTCAATGTTGAAGAAGAATTTGTAGGTGACTGGAGGAGTATTTTGAGAGGATTAGAACGATTTCGATCTCTTGGAAGGCACGATACTCTTTTGCTGTGTTTCTTTACATTCTTGATCGTGGGACTTTTGGAGATTCGGTAATCAGTAATCCTTCTTTGATCCTTTAATTTGCGAAGCTAATTGAAAATTTACAAAAGTAAACGTTTCAACTGCCTTTAAATGTAGAAATGTTAGTTGCTAAACCGAATATCGTAGAATGTCTGTATCATTTCCCTTTTCTAAAGGAATGCAAGCTGCAGTATTACAGTAAACCTAAGAACTACTTCGTGAAGATCATAATGTAACTCTAGCTCCTGTTTACACATGTATGCATAAACCTCCATTGAGGTTTCCTGAATAAAAAAAGAAAAAAAAAATTTGATGTTCTGTGAGTGTTTTCTTATCTGGAGTTGTTGGTTAAAAACGTGGAAGAAAGGCACACAGGAGCCTTAAGGAGTAGTTTCAGTGGGCTAGAAGTATTCTGCTAATTGCATGGTCCTTTTTCTTGTCCTCTGAGAAGGCATAACACCTTTCACTCTTTTGGGTGCTCTCCTAGTCCTGGAATTTCTACTATTTTCGGAGACTCTGAAAAACTTCCGGTTAATTTTAAGGGTTCCAGTTATTACGCTGGTACTGAAGCATCGGTAGAAGTTTCTAAACAAACTGAAATAGTTCTGCTAATTGATAGACACTTTTCGATCCCTTGGTTCAACTCAGCTTCCTGACTTTTTTTTATTTCCGACTGTCTTCGAAGATAATGACTCTTGAAACGATTTAAGAAGGGCCGATAGGTGGTTTCGATTGTCGTGAAAATTGCAACACACCGTTAAATTGTTTAATACGCGTGTCTACACACCATTTTGCTAATTAGCGTACCTTTTCTTACTCCTTTCTTTTGATGCTTTTTGAAGTTTCTGCTCGCCATAAAGGCTGAAGAAGAGCTAGTAGCAGTTCTGAAAAGTATTCCGAGGTAGCTGGGACAATTCTACTAATTAGTAGACTCTCTTTGGTACTCTGAATTACGTGACCTCTTTAGACTTTTGGCTACTTTTTTGCTCTTTCAATTGGAACTATTTCTGAGTAGCCTGGGGGAATCCTACTTGTTATAAAGGCCTTCAAAAAATTGGCAACTTATTTACAGAAGGATTCTAGACCACTTTCTTAATTGCCGTGCTATTTCAAGTCCTCCAATTAACGTAGTTTTATAATCTTTTTGCTCCCATAGATAACACAAGTTTTTTCGCCTGTTTCACTACCTTTTTCATGTTTCTCTTATTAGGCTTCGTTTCCAGGTTCCATAGAAATCCTGATCCTCCATTCAACATCATTTTTTCACCTCTCTACGCTCTATCCGCCCCTCAATTTCTTCGCAATTTTTCAGGGAACTCCCAATTACCAAGAAACTCGATTACATCGTTCCAAGAAAATTCTCCCACAACTCCGCGTTCAAACATTCGAAAATGAAAAAAGAAAAAAGTAGCAGGAATTAAAATACCACTGAAATATTCCGATCCGAACCGTTTTCTCTCCGGTTCCACGAAACTGGAACAATTTTTAAATCCCGGTGATATCGATCAGTCACGTTTTTTTGAATATTTCAGTGGAATGTTTCCAATTGGAAACAGGTTATAAAAATAAAACGAAACATTTTTTTTCTCTCCGATAAAAATGTTATCCCTTAATATCCCTCTCCTTGCCTCTTTCTAGAATCACCAGAATTCTTTGAAATCTTGTATTCCTAGAATCGTCCGAGCTCCCGACAGATCCATTAGATAAAGCAAACTTCTTCGTTTCCACGAAGCAATCGAGGAAGAGGTGGAAGCCTAATGCGAAGGAAATTGCCCGGACGGATCGAAGGAGGCAATTATCGATATCTGGACAGTCTGTTCCATAGACACTCTTGTCTGGTGGCCGCTGACAGGTCCATTAGGACGTGTCTTGTTCAAAATTTTAGCAGGACTTGGCCCCGAGTATCGATCCAAACCGTTGAAAGCGCGCCGATTAAACCAGCTCGCTTCAATCTCTAATCTGTATGCCTACGTGGCCAATTCTAAGGATCTATGGGATCACTGTGGCACCTCTATTGTCGAACAAGCTTGTGAGGAACTATGATCGAACAGTTTGATCGAGCAGTAGCAAATTTTCAAATTCAATTGTTCGTATATCTTACAAGGAATGTGTGTTCTATTTTTTCTTCTTTTTTATTTAATTTTAGGTTAGGTCAGTGGCCATTTTGAACGGGCCTCGTAAATTTGGAACATTTTTCAGATTAATTGATCTCTTTGGACTAATAGAATTTCATTGTTGTTTGTATTGTATATTGTATCGACTTTGTTGCAATTTCTGCATTTATTTGCGAATTTTTTTGTTACGGTGAAAAAGAAATGGTAACAATTTTGAAACTTCTATTCTGTATATCGATGGCGCGTGGATCAGCCTCCATTTTGATATTCAGAGTCTTCAAGGTGGCATCTGAAGGATCAGGATACGTCGCATTCAGGAATTTGGCGGATGTTTGAACGAGGTCAATCGTCCTCGACGAGAATGGTGCATGCGTTTCAAAGTCGTATGCAAATCAATATCATTCAATAGTGAGTCGCGCGTTTAACATGTCTGTCTCCGATTCAACATTGACAGAGAGAGAGAGAGAGAGGAAACCTAGTGAGTCGCGCGTTTAACATGTCTGTCTCCGATTCAACATTGACAGAGAGAGAGAGAGAGAGAGGAAACGAGAGGGAGGATGTGAGGATAAAAAGTGGATCCTCCTCTTTGGTTTCTCACATTCATCCACCTTTATGTTTCCTCTCCATTTCTCCCTTTGTCATTCATTCGTTGCCATTGGCGGATATATTGAATCTCAATGATATTTTTCGACGGTCTTCTTTTCCAACGTCAAACAAACTGGACATACAGAGGTGCACGTGTTTTCTTTGGCC
This sequence comes from Habropoda laboriosa, assembly GCF_001263275.1. Classification (NCBI taxonomy): domain Eukaryota; kingdom Metazoa; phylum Arthropoda; class Insecta; order Hymenoptera; family Apidae; genus Habropoda; species Habropoda laboriosa. Next base: position 2,429,528 of record NW_017100191.1, on the reverse strand, counting down.
ATTGTGAAAGTAAAATGGCAAAAGTGACTTGAATTGGGCGATTCTTTTCTTTATTTTGAAGGTTAGGTTCATCGAAAGGATAGGAAATTTTTGTAAGCTAACCTACAATCTGGATTTATTTCCTTGACTATATACGAATGCTAAACTTCCTAACAATTCTTTTATTTATCTCCTGTAACTTATTATTTCCATAATTTTAGTCTTGTTTTTGTAATTTTTATTAATAAAAAAAAGTGCCTTAAGTTAACCTACAATTTTGTCGAAAATTGCTCAGAGATAAAAAATATTTGGCCCACAGTGTACATATATGCTCGACATAGTTCAGTGAGAGTTTATATTAACATCTTTTCTTTATAATGTGACGTTGTAGTAGACGTCAAGACGAGTTCAATGAGCTATGATACCATGATCTTCGAATAACCTTGAATAGTGAAAAAAAAAAAAGTGAACGTGATCTTGGAATAAACTTCGTTCAAGATGACTATGAGGGGACTTTACTCTTATTATCACTAAATAGATGCAGGTTCTCAAACCATATACACATAACCTCCTTTCAGTAATCTTTTCTTACTCTTAACATCAACGGAAATAATTTAGAAGTTCGTTACAAGCGAGACACCTTGTATATTTGGTGGTAAAAAATCGACAATTTCAAAAATTAGAAAACTTTCACCTACTTTCTGCCTACTTTCGGAGAACACAGTAACTATACAGGGTGTCTCAAATTTGCAGCATAATAATTCAACGAAACACCAAAGTTCAGTTTCCACTTTGACTGTAGTCATTTCTTCTTACTTTCAACAGCAGCGGAAATACATTCAGATGTTCAACTTAAATAAGACACCCGTTGTACACACACGTGTACTACTATCCATGCCTGATTGCATTCGTGAACCTAACCTCCAGGCGATCCTCGCCATTTTGCGCCGGTGGCGCGCCTCGAAACATTTGACCGCGATTCCGTCGCGGTTCGAGTATCGACAGATGCGTGTCAAAGCATTCGAGCTCGCTGAAGCGAGCGTTCCACGAATCACGTACACGTTCCTTATCGTGTTTCGAGCTATTTTCGCCTGGTGGATTTACGTCTTTTTGACTCTCTAGCTGCCTCGTTTCGGACCGTTCTCCCCTCCTGCCTTCCCTTACTTCTCCTCCGCCCCTCCTTAATTCATCCTCTTTCCGCTTGGAGAACGAGTGGCCTGAGAAGCTGGCTGTAAAACAGGAAAATTTCGTCTCGCCTGCCTTCCACTGCTCACATGACGACAAAGGACTTTGTATTTCCCAACCTCTTGGCATAGCTGATTTTTTAATGTCGTCCTCGCTTCTTCCGCCTCGGTGATTCCAGTTGAGTTCAATCTGGGTCTCGTATTAAGTTTGCCTGGCGTTGTGTAATAGCTTCAGAGGGAGGTTACGTCACTCTGATATTAAATTTTTAATATTCGAAAGATTTTAGAGGTATTATTGTTGGATTAGAGGTTAGGTTGCTCGTTTTGGATCTTAGTTTCGTGGATATACATGGGTTTTGAAAGAATTTAAATATTCCCCGAGGAATAGTTTCAACGACCTGAATTTGTTAACCTCAAATATTTTTCCATAACCTCAAAAAGCAGTCTACTATAGTTACTTTGGGTGTTAGAATTTTCTAGGGACTGTGAACTGTTATTTTCACCAATTTAGTAAGTACTGTGTATTCCATATTTGACTTCCAAAAATATTCTGGAAATTCCTGAGAATTTTTCCTTCGCAGAATTGTTCAGAAACTAGGGAAGTTTCTTGAACAATGTTTTCTTCACAACCTTCAAAAAATTCCCCACTATATTTCACTATAATCCTTCTAATCACAGTAATAATAGATCTCTGTTTATCAATCCTCCAGTTCTACCAATTTAAAGTTCTCAAATTTTTTTAGGCAGCAGCAAAGTTTTTCACACAATCCTTCTTTCCTAATGTCAAAAACTCCTTCGCTATACTTCACTGTAATTCAATTAATCACACCTATCTTATATTCGCAAACCGAAAAATATTAATATTTCTATCCTCGTTAATTAAAAATTCTCAAATCCATTCGGTAATTACAAAATTCTTCCCCTACCTCAACAATTCTCTAATTATACCTCTCTCAAATTTCCCTCAGTCCTCACAATCACCGTCTAACCCCCAACTAACCTTCTTGCAAAGTGAATATTATTTTTCCAATACGATGGTTCCTCCACTCGCTCAGAACCAGCAATCTCTCCACAGAATCCAATATGGCGGATGCGTGGAATGGCGCGAATCACTCTAGACGAGGCACAGAACTGTCGTGGCACGTGCAGGTGCATTGTACTTGGCTGTACGCGGGCCCGTGGAAGGGAACAATGGGAGGCTCGTGCTAATTTTAATCGGCTCAGCCACTCAACTCGAGTGAAACGACACGAATACACCGCGACGGGACTCGGTTCTTTTCCTCGACAACCTCGAGATCGACAAGTTCCCTTTGTGCATTTTCCTCGATTGGACAACGAGGACGATACCTCGGTGTCACGGATTGCCCCTTAGTCGTTCTTCCATCCACTCGACTGGCTATTAGGCGGATGGATTGAGGATAATGCTTTTGCTGACGGATGATCGCGATTCCATTGCTCGATGACAAACTGCGAGGAGGGGGAGTATACGGGTTCGGGGAGAAGAAATGGATTTTAAATGGACGATTCGTAGAGAACGTTCTTTCGTGTGATTGCTAGATTTTTATAGATACTTCAATTCAGTTCTTTCTATAGAGATCGATTAGATTGGCTTCTTGCAGGTTACGGTTGTGGGTGTTGAGAATTTTTCAGAGTCCAGGAGAAGAGCAATTTGTATGGTGATTTTGTAAGATTGTGTTTGTATGAAAAAATTTGTGAATGTACTCCAAAGATGGATACGTACGTGCGTAAAATTATGGTGTAACAAAAATTTATAGCTTTTTTTTTTTTTTGAAAAAGAAATTGCTCTCAGCTGTTTGAGTGAACAGCTTTTTAATGAATTATCGCATTTTTGGCCGACACCTGAAATTGCTTCTGAGAAATTGGCACACCTGCACAGATTATTATTGGAATGTCCTTGATGGATTTAATAATGAGTGTTGATTAGTAATTAGCGAGGTTAATAATTGGGAACAGATCTAACTTGTACGTATCATTTTTCTTAACTTTGCTAAAATGTTATGACCAGACGCGAAAAAATTCCCTATAATTAAATTGGTACACTTGTAGAAACATGTTTCACGTCACAATTTAAATACATCAAATTTCCTAGCCTCAGAAAAATTGTACTTTCGTCAAAGAATGCTCTATACCGTAACACGTGCCTAACAGTGTCGCATGATAAATTCCCTACGTAGTTACAGACATTGGTATCGCGTTTTTTCACGCCTGAAAGGATTCCCGAATAAAGTGACGCGTTCATCTAAAGGAAATCGTTGATGCAAACGAATAGTGCGCGAAAATCGGTGATTCTTTTTCCTCTGTGACGTCATCTCTAGGGGATCTGTCACAAATCCAATCTCGAAGTCGTAGAACGACTTCTCTGCTATCACACACACACATACACACAAATCTAGTTCCCTTGTATCGAAGACACGGAAACTTTCACGTCGCGAATGAAAAAAGTTTCTACAATGCTTGTCGCGGTTTTCCAAACAAGAACCAACCATAAAAGTGGCAAGTTTTTAACTAGACTGCACGAAAGAGAACTTTCGATACGCTAGGGACATTACGTTGACGACACTGGCGTGTCACAATTTGCGAGAGGACCTTCGATACTCGCTAATAGCATTCTGTCTACTTTTTCTCCCACGATAGATCTCCTAAGGCGTTCGTTTAAACTCCCCCGGCAAAATAAAGAGAGAAAAAAAGTTACTAGGTATAGTGAAAAAGTAGCAATGCACACCGATCGAAAAACTGCGCAATTTCTTCTTCTAGAATGTGCTAAATCCAAGTGAAATTATCGTTACATCTGAATATCATCGTGCGGGAAGCAAGTAGTATTGCCAAAAGTTGTTCCCCAAAGTCCCTAAATCTCCGCAGTGCAACCAACCGACGAAAAACATATTTTAAGAGAACCAATTAACCGGGCTCGCAATTTTTCACGTTCGAATGCCAGCGATACTCATAAAACGGGGATCTCTTGTTCAAATTTCCAGAGCAAAAGGCAAAGAAATTCAACTTCGAACGTCGGTTTAAAGACAGTTAGAGGTTTTCGCGTCGGTTTTCATCTCGCCCACGACGTTTGCAGGCAAACAATATCCATTGAAATACCTGTGCTTGCACAGCTGCTAGGTAGAGTTGCGCTTCTCCTAGCTCGAAACGTTTCATAGAGATATCTTCCTGTAGCTCGGCCACTTTGGTGTAAAGATTGCTTTCGGCACTCCTGTAATCAAAAAGAAGGGAAACCGTTTAACGATTCCGGTTTCGTGGAATTGAGGTTTGAACCGTCGAGTAGTTCCCCTCCCCTTCTTTCATCGTTCCCTCACAGGAGCTGCCGCGCAGCTCGCCAACCTCTGCGAGTCGCCTTTGTAACGTGTTTACCTTTAATAAATGGAACGAACCAGCGGGAAGGCGAAACGGGGGGTATTTAGAACGAATTCTTTCTTGGCTATTAATTATTTTTGCTCCCGATTCTACGTTTCCATCGGTACTCTACGCCAAAGCATAAAGGAAACCTCGAAATATCGCGAAAAATCGTTCCCTCGTGGATTCTGCGTATTACCACCTCGTTTCGCAATATTCGCACCTTTTAATTGGCGAATAAACGCATCCATTCAAGGTTCCAAGTCAGTGTGATTGTAAAAAGGTCTGGTAAAGACCTAATTTCTCTTTGGAATGGTAATCAGATGGATTAGTTTGCTTTCTTCAAGGTGTGCGTAGTGTCCCTCAGGGGCTGCGATACGGGACTTTTACGACCCCGAGGTACCCGAGTACACGGGTCCGGAGGAGGAGTCATCCACTCTCTTAATTGGGAGCGGAGCATGCCCCAAGTACTTGTGTGAGTCGCCGGGGCCGCAGGCTCAGCCGGGTGGGGGACTCGGCGGGCATTATCCGCGGCCCGCAATGGAGGCGTCGCCGGTGTGGTCCCGACGGCGCCTCGGTGGTAGAGAAGGGGTCCCTTTGACCCCCTCCGGGACGGCGCCCCTCCCTAACCGAACATCTGAGGGAGGGGCCAGGCATGGGGTGGGTCCGGTTGCGTTCGTCACGAGATCGCGGGCCCACCCCACAACGCCGAGGAAAGACCACCGTGGGGGTTTAGCCGGTAAGAGTCCGGCACTACTCCGTCTCCCTCCCCCGGGAGGCGGGGTATCCATGAGGATGTCTCCCACGTAAAAAAAAAGAAAAAAAAAAGGTGTGCGGAGTGTACCAACTCATTTTGTAGCTTTGGCTGTTTTAATATTTAAAAAAAAATGCATCCACTCAAGCAACCAGGTCAGAATGATTACAAAAAGGTTAATTAACACGTTTGCTACCAGCGTCACATGTGTATGACGTACCAATTCCCACGATAGAACGGTACTGTCTACGTGTAATACATCATAAAAAATGCACAGTTTGAGTATTTAAAAAATATTAGGTGTGCATAAGTGCAGGCATCTGTCGTATTACGTAAAACTGAAAGAAATATAGATATCAAGAATGTAAGTGAAAATAATTCGAAGGATAGCGGGCGACAGCGAACGTGTTAAGAACTACTTTTTACGTAGAACGGTACTTATGCTCACTTTCGTTGCATGCGGATCAGAGCATCCAGGGCATCCTGGAGTCTTGTGATCTCTTGAGTGAGATTGTCGTGTTCCCGTCGTAGGTTTTCCATCATTGGTAGGCTACTGGTCCCCACTGGAGCCAGTTCATCCCTCAGAGGCGGTATCTGATTGATCCTTTCAGTGGACACTCTCTCTGGAGGGGCTGGTGCCACGAAGAGTCGCTTTGCGGGCTTCTTCGATAGAGTTGCGGAGGCTCCTAGGGTTCGTGCCAGAATCTGCGCGTAAAATCTTAGTTACGGATAGACTAATCTAACCTTGGACCAGTATTTCTAGCTGTCACGAGGGAATCTTCTGAATAAGAGGCTTTTACAGCCGTATACTAAGTTAATTCTTTTCTTAGTTCACTCTACCACCTGTGTCTAGTGGAATGGTACAGACAGAGTTTGGAAAATAATTAGAACAGATGCTAAGAAGACTCTAGGCTAATTTCTTGGCCATGTTCTAGCTAACGTCGAAGAATTTTATAAATCGAAGTCTTTTATAGCTTAACACTAATTCTAATCCCTCACTGTACCACCTCTACCAAATGCAATAGCTCGTTCAGAGTTCAAAAATTATCGAGAATAGGGATGGATAGTTACATACTAACTCTGCTCCCACCTTAGCTCACATTTCCACTCTCGGGAAGCCTTTAGACCTGTATCTTCAGCCAAAATGAAGAAATCTTACAGACGAGAGACTTCTAGAGACCTACACTAACTTTTTTACTTCCCACCAAGTGCAATATGGCTCGATACACACTAGCGGTCCTCTCCCGGTACGGCCAAGGTCCAATTCGACAGTTCTTCTGAATGAACATACACGTGGCAAGAGTGTGTACCTTACCAAAAAATCGGAAAAAACTTATTTCTACACCTAATACCTCTACGTTTGGCTAAAAATGCGACTGAAAAAAAAAAAGAAAAATAGTTTACAACAGTTTACAATCAAAATTGGAATGGAATAACCGGTGGTGAAATATTATTTCCGAAGATAATTTCTGGGACCAAACCGGACCGTGACCGGATCGTTACCCTTAGTGTGAATGGGTACGTTTTAAAGCACATGTGGGCAACTCGCGGCCCGCGACTTCTTTTAGTTTGGCCCGCGATCCGTCCCCGCGAAGTCTTTAAATTTGGCCCTGTAGGTACTGATTAGTATCGTGTTTCATTTTATAATTTTATTTACTAGCCCTTTTTATTTCATATTTAGCCAAAGTTGTATCAAACACATAATCACATACAACATTACATTGGAGGTATTAATATATTGATACATAAAAACACACGCGAAAACCCATTTAGTTTGGCCCTTGACTCGGAGAGAGAACGATAATTTGGCCATAGAACCAGGAAAGGTTGCCCATGCCTGTTGTAAATCATCGAAGAATATTTGGCCGGACCAGGAGCGGACCGCAAGTGCGTATCGGGCCTACCTCCTGTAGCGAGCTTCCTACGCTCTGCCACCAGAGGGACAGACTAACCACAAGTTCTCGCTAGTCCTCATAAAAGCTCCTATTTGTATATATACAATTTCTGACACGAGTCTTTCCAGTCCCTCCCGCGCCTAAGGCACGAGTCTCCTAGAAAGCCTTACTGACGAGTCCACTAAGAGGCCCAGGACGAAACGCCCTAACCTTCCCTTTTCCGCCTTATCCTCTATCACATTCCTACCTCCCTTCACTCCTAAAGAAGCTTTATAAATCACCGAAAACTTGTGCCAAAAGTACCTGTAAGTCGTTCAGCGGCGCGATGACCTGAGCCTCCTTGACGACAGCCTGGTACCGCTTCGTCTGTTCCCCAGCCCGTTCCGCAGCCGCCTCCGACACCCCTGCGACGCATTTGCAGGCCAATCCGCATAACTCCTCGTACACCTCCGCTATCTCGCTGAGAAGATTAGGCAGGCAGTAGGACTGGTAACGTTCCGTGATGGCATTCGTCGCCCTCAATTGAAGCACGTAAGCGTTGTGCGCCTCGAAGTAAACGCGCTTCAACTCTTGCTCGCTGCCATCGTCGATCGTTAACAGCGCTGCGTAAGCGCGCTTGTAATCAGCTCGAGCGCGCTGCAACTTCTTCTCCGTTTCGGCGACCACCTGCTCGTAGGCCTCGCGGCGTGCAAACACCTGAAAGAAGGGGAGTTCATTCGCTGCTCTTTCATTATTTAGGTTGGTGTCTTTTGGTTTCCGGCGTTTGCCGCAGGGTGTATGAATTCAGACGGTTTGAAAAGTGGGGCTCTGGTTAGATGATAGTTTCGGGAACTTCGATTTCCAGATTTGCCTGGATATAATAGTGTAGTATCGTAATTTTAAGCAAGCGTAGTTTTAAGGAAACGTGGCCAGCATAAGAGAGAAAGCGGGCGACGATAGCCAGGCCCAACGGGAGGCCCACGAAGGACCTGGCTGTAAAGTACGGCATGCGAGGGATGGAAGGACAGTGTGTTTGGAAAAGTCGAGAGGCGTGAATAGAAGAAGCGTGTGTCATAGTCAAGTGTATTATAGTTATTCATATATTTTGTTAATCTATATTTCTAATTCCACAACAGGATTCTATTAGAGGTTCCGGAGCTTTTTGAAATAGGTATGATAGCGATTGGCGTGGATTAGATGCAACGTAGGCTGGCTGTAACTTCCGAAATGTAGATTTCTAGGTTCACTTGGGTACATAGAAGAGACCTTTACCTTTTGGAAGTTGGTCTAAGAGTGGCTGCTTTAGATTAGGTACAAAGCAGGCCGACTGTACAAGTTTTGCACTCCAAATTCATCTTTTTACAAATCACATTCATCCTTTTGTAAATTAAATTGAACCGTTTGCGAATCAAATTCGACCCTTTACAAATCAAGTTTTTCTACAACATTGTTATCTTAAGCTTTTGTAACGAAAATAAAATCAAGTGTAAATTTATCGTTAAGAAATTCAAAATTTTATTGTATGTAATATAAAGGTGTAATACTCTTAAATACTTGTTTAATAGTAATTACCAATTCAATGCATGTTTGATTCACCGCAAAGACTGAATTTTGAACATATTTGTACAATTCTAGTTCAGACGACAAAGCAACACCTACCGAATATACCTGACAAATTTCGAGTGGATCGGACTTCTGATTTTTTGGTAATCATGTCAGCCACTTTGAAAAATGCTGTTTCGAGAAAAACGCGTTTAAAGTTTTAACTACAGTATAAGACTACATAAAACCGCTTCCTTTGAAGGCACATATCTCTGCCAATTTTCATAATTAAGCTTTGAAACTTCATAGACACTTTTTCGAGATGTTAAACTATAAGAAAATGCAAAAGGTGTCTTTTTTTTTTTAAATCAAACCTCGTGTATATGTACCTACTCGTCATACTGCGGGATTCCGGACTGAATAATCATTTTTAGGATTTACTTCACGTTCAGTAAGTGCCGCGATACTTACGAATGACTATTCAGACCACACTTCTTTCCAATTACTTTCAAACTAACATGTTTAGCTCACTTGCAAAGTACTCGATTTCTACGTCCATCAAGAGTGACCTTTGCCGTATCCCCTCATCACCCCAGAGTCACTTCAACAGTGACATGTCCAACCCAGTCGAAAAACTAGGTTAACCACAACGATTCATCAGAAAAAACCTCAACTTCTAAACTACAAACTAGCTTCACCCGTCGAATATGACATTCTTTTATTTAATACGTCAAAAAAATTTCGATTTCTGCATTCACAGTGAAGTTTATCAGCAGGTCTGATCTCCTCTTAAAAACACTACGTCAATACCGTCTCTGATGCCTGTCGACGATACAGGGAATCCTAGTAGGGATGAAACAGCCTCATTCAACCAGCAAACACTGGCCACGTGAACGCAATTTTGTCCTTGAGAAGATTACCAATCTATCCTATTTCATCTAACCCAAATTACCTAGCACATCTATACGT
>NW_017100191.1:2417773-2419849 GCF_001263275.1 Habropoda laboriosa | reverse complement strand
AAGACGCTGAGGATGTCAACTACTTTTCACACCTTTTGACTCAACAAACCTGGCACAAAGTAACGTCACTCGACAGTTAAACTGTTTCCATCGATTGTACGGAAATGGGAGATTTGTACGAATGTTTGTAACGAGTCAAATTAACCCCTTAACGCTCACATTTTTCTCAACTTAATGTGCCAAATAAGATCAATTTTGTCTTTCTTTTAATTACTTTCTAGACGTAAAGAAATAAGTTTCTCGTTACATTTATAATGCTGTAACTTACTCTTTTTTTTTTTTTTGCCATAATAAAAAGGACAACGCAACATGGAAGGTGAAAGAGAATAATTTAAAAAAAGTGCACATTGTTGGATGATTAGATGTGCACGTGTGAGTCATGGGTACGAACGTTAAAGGGTTAACCCTTTGCACTCGGAGGTGATTTTGCTGTAGAAAAGGTTGCAAATCGGATGTTTGAAATTTTGTTCAAACTAACGTAGAAATAAAGCGTGGGATCAATTCGTTAGAAAAAAGTATATGTACACCCTGTCGCATAGCCAGCTCGGCGCGCTACCTTCAACTACCCTCTTGTCCCGGGGCCAGCGTGCCTCTTCTACGCTTCGCTTTTCGCTAACACGCACACATTCGTTCACGCGTGTCGGACCCGATCGCCGGCGGACCCAGTCACCACAAAAGTATACTATTTTATTTAAATATTCAACGTATTCTCTGTTTCATCGTGGTGAAGAAATTTGTGAAGGCTCCTAGATCTGTTCTCTGTCTTCGTTAATTATTTACCAAGTGACGATTATTTAACGTCGCTTCTCAGTCGCCACTCGATTGCAAAGGGTTAATATTTCACTCGGAAAGAATTCAGGACAAATATTCCTGCGATTACAGGTGATTTACCTTCTTCGATTGGAGTTTTCGATGGAAGCTGGCCTCCAAAGTAGGCCTGGACAGCTGTTGCTGAAGAACCGCGGCTAAATCTAGGTGAGCTTCAGCGTCTGCTTGTACCTGACGAAGCATACTTTCCCAGACTCGACGCATTCCACCAGTATCCACCCTGGTATCAGCTGATCTGGTACGGAACTCGTCGACCAGGCGACGTACGTTCGTCGAATGGGTCTCCATTACCGCGCCAAGCTCCTGAGCGAACTCTGACACTGCGAACAGAAACATTGAGAACACGATTAGACCTGGAATTACGTTTCTTTTTTTTTTTAGATATTGCGAGAGATTTGTGGAGTCACCTGACAACTCCTCAATGGGTTGCGAATTTTCTAATTATTCGTGAAAATTTATTTTGCAAAAATTTTACTACAATGTGTTTACCTTTTCCTTTTTTTGTTTCTTTAGTATGGCTTTTGTATCACTTGAATTAGCCATTCTGTGAATTTTTTCTTTGTTTATTCACATACAGGTGTGCATACGAAAGTTCCGATTTAAGTTGATCTAATCTTACTCTCTCTTTTTTTTTCTCCTTTTACAAGATTACACGGAAGAGTTTTCACGATGAAAAATTTCAATCTATTTATTCGAGAATCTGTGTCGGAAAATTTTCAATAATCCAAATTGCATTTCTGATTGGATGAACCCAACCTAACTCAGCTCTATACCATTCGCGGAATTTTTTTCTCAATACAGGACTCCATTTAGAAAGAAAGAAGAACAACTTCAATCTAATTACCTAAAAGTCTGTACCAGATATTCCAACAGCCTCTACCATCAAATAAAATCGAAGCAAAATAAAGTCTCTACAAATCCAGTTAGTTATAAAAATTCCACAAAGTGCTTGCAATTGATAATCAAAAAAAAAAAAAAAAAAAAAACTTCAATCTATAATAATTACCTAAAAGTCTGTACCAGATATTCCAACAGCCTCTACCATCAAATAAAATCAAAGCAAAATAAAGCCTCTACAAATGCAGTTAGTTATAAAAATTCCACAAAGTGCTTGCAATTGATTGTCAAAAAGAAAAAACAAAATGTTCGCAATCACGTGCCTCGAAGCATCGCCCCTCCACCCCCTCCCCTCTACTCTTCAACAGGCAATGTTTCAATCGGGCCAAGAGCTTCCCGTTCGATCAATTA
>NW_017100191.1:2413670-2417726 GCF_001263275.1 Habropoda laboriosa | reverse complement strand
GAGGCACGCGGTGTCAGTTGTCGCATTGTGGTCCTCGCATGAGTCCTCTTCAAATATATTTCGACGCGTTTCGAAAACACACGGCCACTCTTCTACCGATAAACAATTAAACGGGCACCCGGCGCCGGTGAACACGGTGTGCACTGTGCTCGGGGAAAACGTTCCCCGAGAATAGTGGATGACGAACAATTAGGGCTTCGGAAATAAATTACCATCGGCCCGTTAATTAACGCCGGAATAATGGAGGCTGGGTGTACGGGGACACTGATACGTGAAAAATTAATGAGATTTGGTTTGCACGGTGCATTATGGGGCTATAATGGCCCTAACGAGCACACTCTGAGTGCCCTCTTTTGCTTTTCAGTTTTCGGAATTTTGGAAGGTTCACTCGAGTTTCGGCTGTCTTCTGAGGAGAAACATTTTCAAATTGGAGATTCCGCAGGGGTTGAGAGTTTTTCGCGAATTTACGGTAATGGATGAACACTGTTGGAGGTTAGGAAGTAGATAAATTAGGCTTGTTTCAATTGGAAGTATAACAGAACTTTGAAAAATTCTCTGGAGGCCAGCAAAAGTTTTTATTCATTCATTATATAAGTTATTAATGCAATAGTGATTTTGGAATAATATTTGAGCACTATTGGAACTTAGGAACTTGGGACTCTCTCAGTTAGAAATATAATTGATCTCCCAAAAATTCTCTGGAGACCACTAAAAACTTTTAAATGTACATCAGAGACGTAATAGTGATTCTGCAATATCGACTGAACATCATTTGGAGCATAGAAAATGTCTAATTCGGGATTCCCCCAATCAGAAGTATAACTGAATTTTCAAAAGTTCTCTGAAGACTCCCAAGAACATTTAAATACAGATCTCTATGCGTTCGTTACTTAAAAATTAATTGTACTTCCAAAAATTCTCTGGTCATCGAAAATCTTATTCGAGGGTACTCAAGTGTCTCCTCTGTAACATAACCTCTCTTCCAGCTCTATCAATCATCAGAATTAACAGTCACACTAGAGGGCTGCACTAATCTGAGAGGGCACTTCTAAATCAAAGGAATCGTTTTTATCGAGCGAGTGAAACATTAAAAAGCGGTTTGTCAATGTCCTCGTTTGGCACGTGACGTGAAACAGGAAACGATTAGGCGTCAGGCAACACCTTGGCACCAACTACCTAGCCCTACAATGTATTTACGGGTACAATGATCGTGATGCAGTTTGACGTATCTTACGGTTACTTTTAGCGCGGTTCTTGCAGGATATACAGGCTGTTTTACGATACTAGGACTCTTAAAATAAATCCATGCACTTTGAGTGTACGGATAAACACAACTTGGCTACGCAAATTGGCAAAGGTCCTGATGTGACGCAATGTGCACTTTGACCAAACAGCTTTTTCATTATGATATTTTTCAAAAAGTGCACTTCTTTTGGGACCACCCTGTGTATCTAACTACGAGGGTCATTCGATAAGTAAAGAGACAAGGAGCTCTAGTTCAGAAAAATATCTGTAGAAGAAGTACGGTATATTTAAAATCAACGTCATCACTGACGTCAATTTAAAACAGCTGTTTGACAACTATTTCAGTATACATCAAATATAGTATACAACAAAATTAAAAAATTAGGAAAACTTAGGTTGGGAAGTTTTGCCACGTCCGCCATATTGTCCAGATCTCACCCGATCAGATTTCTTTTTGGTCCAATCAAGTTTCACAGCATACAAGATGTGAAAACCAATGTGCAAAACTGGCTACAAAAACAATGCAAAGAATTCTTTGTTGGTTGTATAAAAGAAACTGGTAGAGCGATGGCAGAAATGCATAACAGAGACAATCAGCCCAATAGTGGCCTAACCTCAAAAAGTTTGTTTTCAGATAATGGCTACTGAAATTATCGAGGTTCTGAAATATTTCTTTAAGTTTCTATTTTCAGGTATACGTGTATGGTTTTGTAAATGTTTTTCTTTCTTTTTGTTGGAAGTTTGCTTAGGCCACTATAGAATTAAAGTTGTCCCCCCAAAATTGCGAATTAGGCCAGCATTGCGTTGAACGTAGCAGGGAATTATGCTGAAAAATAGGCAAATCGTGAGGTTGATTGAATAAACGATAGTAACACTAGAACAACCGGAATTGAATATAGTATATTTTTCCCCGTTTGGTAGATTTACGTATATACTGTATAAAGAACTTTTTGTTTCATGAAAAATAAATAGGCATATACATATAAAAGCATCTTAATAATTTCTATATTTTAAAGTAAGAAATCTGAAATTCGTGATTTAAACGTGTTTGGTTGTTTTAGTGTTATTTTACTTAGGTTACTTCTAGCCCTATGTTCCACTGTTTACTTATCGAACGACTCTCGTAATAAAGTGAACCGCGGTACGCTGAACAACGGTGACACCGGGTAAGTTAATGCAAGGATTAAAAAGAAAATGGCGATCATTTAGTGAAAAATTCACAATCATTACCGTTGATCGTTTCTATGTATGTATTAAGGTTGGCCAGTGTTGCCAACCTCGTGGCGGCTCGTTAACGGCCACGGAATTGACATTCAATTACGCGAACGTGTCTAAAAATAGAGGGGAACGTCGAGGGGTGGGGGAAGAACTCGATTAATTCCGTGACACGGCGAACTTCACGGCGTGTCGGACGAAATAGGCCAGGCTGAAATCACGCCATCGCTTATTAATATTTTCTTGCTACGCCGGGCTTCGTAATTCTTCCTGATTAATTTCGTTCGAAGAGACTGACGGTGAAATTTGGGGGAACTGGGAAATTGGAAATCGAGGGATCGAAAAAATTTGCTCGAGTGATTTTTATAGTCCTTTAAATTGAAGATTAAGCGTCGAGAACGGCGGGGAACGGTTTAATTGGTAAAACTGAGGAAACGGGAGTTTTGTGAAATTGGTAAACTGGAAGTTGGGAATTTTTCACTCAGATGATTTTGTACGCAAAAAGTTCAGACTCGAGAAGTGAAAATTGAGAAATGTAAAAATTGAAGACACGAGTAAGTAAACAATTGTCAATTTCGAAGGATTTGATCTAAGAATTGAAATCTGAGAATAAACAATCACGAATTCTCAAAAATCGAGTAAATAGAAAATCGTTTGTAACGTTTAAGTTGTAGTATTTTCTTTTTTTTTTTAGACGAGTTGAAAGATATGTAATATAATATATAATACGAGTTACAATTTTTGTGGAAACAAATGTACATCATCGAACGGAAAAATCGGACAACTGATACAAAATCATGATTGACCATAATTTGGGTCACCATGAATTACAGATTTAGAAATGATAGCGTAACCAGCGCCACTGCCAGGCGATCATGTTACAAAACAAATGATATCATTCTCCTTCAGTTTCGTGGATTCGGCACAAAATTCAGTTGGATTAAAATTAAAATGATTTGGCCTTGGCCGGACCATTTAATACACGACGATATGTAACAGTATTAATAATACAATATATACTCGACAAAGTACTCGAAGATAAATCTAAAGATTGATTATTTCACATATATGTCATATTTTCCAAAAGGTTTGCGGTTGTTTCTCGAACGAGAACCGATTGTTGCCGGTACATCAGGCGAGCTAAGTGGATTGTATTCGAAAACTGAAAGAACTTAGCGAACTTTCGCCCCAGAAAACTTTCAATGTTAAAGAACCACTGAACTTCTCGGTTCTGGTTGAAAAACACCGTTTCACTTTCTTCTCGGTGCATAGTATTGTCTTCCGTTCCAATTTAATTGTTTCCTTTGTTTGCAACATTGTAAGTTTATCGGAGAATTTCTTTTCTTTGAAAAATATCGCGAAAAACGGTAGGAAATTTGAAAGGTGACAAATTTTTGTAATATCCCTATGTTATCAACGGGAGATAAGGAAAATTATACAAATTGTTTTTCCGTGGAATTTTTCAAAAAATTTCCGTAATTTTTACGAGTTAATGTCGTATGACCAAAAGAAGGTAATAAAATTGTGTCTTGTATTTTAAATATCAGGAGAAATTATTTAAAAATTTTTAAAAATTACAAAAATAATTTCCATTTA
>NW_017100191.1:2401574-2413453 GCF_001263275.1 Habropoda laboriosa | reverse complement strand
GAGCCGATTTCGCGGAGATTTCTCGTTTAGCCGAGTGCTTTCATTACGGTCTGTTGTTTGAATACCACCGCCTCTACGATCGATGCACACGCGCCCGGTGTGCACGCGTCCGTGTGTCACTTGTGCACTCCGAGATAACGGGAATCGATTATCAGGACAGAGTCGCGTAAATATGCCCGTCTTCGACGCTGTTCCTCGAACGGGAATGCTCCCCTCCTCAACACGCGTTTATTCGTGTACACGAAACGATCGATTCGACCGTTCCTCTTACTTTTGTGAACACGGAAACCATTCTTCGTCGGTCGATCCAGTCTTAGGAGAAAATTATGGAGAAAAGTTGGCTGGGGCCACGGGGGAACCATTTCGTCCGCCATTTTGGTGAACTTTTATGGAGGTAGCGTGAAAAAATTACATCGAAAGTGAGAATGGTGTCTTTAAAGCGACCTTGAGAAGATGCATGGGAAGTGGAAAACGTTTTAGTGGTCATTTTTATAAACAAAATATAATTTTTTTATAATTAGAAGAAGGATAATCGAGATAGAAAGGCTTTTCTGTAAAAAGTGAGAAAATTCTACCCGCCATTTTGAACACAGCACAAAAACTTCACGCTGCAATAGATGTCTTATATTCATTCAACTGTGATCTCGTCGTAACAATCAATTAAATCTTCCATTCCATTCCACAATCACTCGTCTGACCAAAGATGCTGCTGTTTCACTGTTCCAACCACTGATCGAACCACAAACCTGACTCATTCTCATTAAACATACCTCTACAGGCAGTATCCTGATCGATTACACTCTTATTTCACTCCTACTTCACTCTTCAACCCGTCAGTTCACCAATTTCATTTATCTGAACCGACACGATCGAAATACGTACATTCGAAGTAACAAGAGGCGCACGAAGTGGAATCAGACGATGTATCCTCGAATAAGTAGTATTAGACTGGAGGCAGCGAAAGGCAGGCAGAGGAGCGAGCAAACGACCATCGAAAAGTCTAATGAGGCTAATTCCTAATCCCTGACGAATAGACATCGAGCTTATTTGCCTCGAAGGCGATATCGATCGATTAGTCGCACGAAAATTGACGTGACAGGGTTAATTGAACGGGCGGGTTGCCTGCTGGCAGGAGTCGAAGTATCGAATTCGAAAGAACGTCAATTACGACGCACGTCGTCGTCGTCTTATTGACTTTCTGTCACAGACATTACCTTCGATTATTTTATTTAAAAAAAAAAAAAAAAAAAAAACTTGACGCGATAAAAATTGATGGAATAGAGAAAAATTAAGAGATAAAGGTGATGTACAGTGTGTTTCACAGTGTTCACGAATCTTTGGGGTAGATAGGGTTCTCCAATTGATGAATATATTTCGTTTGAGATCATATAATACTTCTTTTCCATACGAATATTTCTGACTATCAAAAAGGAAGTAGTATATCTAGCAGACCAGGGTAATTACTTCATAAATTCAAAAATAAGGACGTTTAAAATTAGCTAACTGCTGGAAATTCGTTTCCTCATCTGTAGAGACATATCACTTAAAAAATAGAGAATTGTATGAACGTTGTTTGAGATTAGTGGAATACACTATATTTGGTACTTGGTATCAGTAGTTCAGTATGTTTCATTATGGTTGAGAGATTCCTATAACTAAAAATTATAATGAAAACCAATCATTAAAAGGTCTATCAGTTCGGGACACACGTTCGTTAAATGTGTGTTTTCGAAGCACCTTATAAAATGTAAAAAAAATATCACGACTGGCAGAGAATCGATCAAAGTCCCGGCTAATTAGTTTACGATTGACCTGACTGCTTCATATTCATCAGTCATTCACGACAATTCGCCAGAGACCTCATTTGCCTCGAACGCGGCTGTATCGATTGGCTGTCCATCGGAATTGACACGCATTCGAATAATTGTAGGTGTCAAACATGACTGTAATGCTGGAATGGCTAATTGAGAGCTTAATATGCCTCTAAAAGCTCCCTTTCGCTCAAATAGAGCTCATCCACAATACTCTGAATATGATAAGTCACAAAGAGAAGAGATACGAGGCTTCACTGGCCGGACTAACATGCTTGGCGATGAAACGTCGAGGATAGAAGCCGGATTAACGGGTTCCCCAAAGATTTAATCAGTCTGTTGTCCATCATATTTCACTCTGAGTCACGTAAATCCTGTGTCATGCCTGCGTACCCCGAAAATAATCGCCTGTGGAAATCGACTATCTCGACGATCCAGCATTCAGGAACGCGACGAATTGCGATACGATAAATAAATCGTTCTGGTTCGCGTTTCACGTGGATTCTTCGTGGCAATTTTTCAACCAGATACGCTATCGCCTGATATTAATTACCATTATCAGTTGCAATTTATTTGGACACCCTATAGAATTGTACTGTAACAGATGTACAAATAATCAGAAACGAATCTACGTGAAAAAAATAAGCGAAGGTCAAGAATGAGAAAATTATAATGCAGGCTTCGTTTTTGAGTTACGAGATTTTGTCAACCAACGTACACACCTCTTGTAATAAAGTAGGTTAACATATGAGACTTTAATTGTACTCAGAAGGTTACCAGATTATCTTGTGGATATTCAAACGAATTCGCTTTTTAATTGAACGTATACGGCGATTGCCGTACTTCAGGCGCCTTTGGGCCCACTTTTTGAACGCCTGTAGTCGCGAAATAAAGCCTCCATCGCAATTTCTTTATTCTTCATTTTCTCTTCCTTTTGTCGCGCAGAATTGTCTCTTAAAATTTCTTTCTCCTACAATTCCAAAATATTTCAGCGAAACGTGTCATGAACGGAAGTGTAACAATCGTGCAGCATTTGATCCCCGGTCAGAATTTGCCTAATCGCCCGAGCAGCGAGTACCGTGTATCTGCCATAAATTGTTTATTGCGTTAACGTTCGCGTGGACTGTCCAATCTCAGCAATTCTATTTTGTTGCTTAATTACTTCACGTTGAGATTAAATCAAGTATGTGTTTTGTCATTTATAGTCAAATCTAGGATTCGTCTGGAGTGACCATTGGCTTTGGTGAAAGTTAGGCAAGGGCCAAGGGTCGTATTCCCCGGCCTAATTCCCAGCAGGATCAAGGGATTTCTTTCGACAGTGACCCGAAATTATGCAGCAAGAGAAACCTCCAGGGAGATTAGCGAAATTGGAAAGGGGATGACGTGACTGTCTTGTGCATTAAGGTAACATTAAAACTCGTTCTGAACCGACCATTAATCCCACATCTCGTCAGGCACAACCTAATGTGTCTGTCGAGGGGCCAGAGAAATCTCGAAGAATACCAAGTAGTCATTGAAGGAGACACGGAGACCTAGAAAGTATCCAATTTGTCAGATGAGGTCAGAAACATGTATCCTCGATCTAATTCGCTCAGTTTTGACCACAGCAGTTAGGTCAGTGGGTTAGATGTATTTATGTATCATAGAATTCTCCGAATGGATTAACAGAACATGAAACTGGGCTGAGCATAGAATTTTTAGAGTCAGGATAAAAATCAGAAACTCTTCAAAAGTAGATACGATCCTAGACGACAAGCTGATCCTACTAGATCAATTGCGAGATACCAAAGAGATCATAAATAAAGCCAGAAATGACTAACAAAGGGTCGAAAAACACTGTTATCAGTTCACTTTCGCAATTTCAACCTCAACAATCAAATACCGCAGAATACATCAGTGACGAGGGTAATCCGGGATCAAAGCAGGGTCAGCAAAGAATGGAGCAGCAATGAATAAGTCTCTGATACCTAGAAACACAGCTGGAAATTTCCTGAAACCACGTATAATCCGGCCCACAAGGTGAAACCCTATCAGGATCAATCGTGAGGCAGTAGAGGATGAAGTCGTCTGTCAGAGCGTGGCCAGAGAGGATTAAACTTCCGGTCTGGCTGGGGGTTCGCCATGGAAAGAGCAAAACTTCGCCAGATTGGTCGCGTAGTATGCAACTTCCGTGAACTCTACACGAGTTCAATCGACGACAGCTGGCCAGAGGCGAGGATGCGATGATTGCCGGGTAATTTTGGCCAAGAGCCGTGGAGAGTCTCATCCTTGATATCGTCCGCCCACGGGCGTTGTGACGCCCGACGTAATTATAGAAGGAATGACGAAATTCTCATTGGCCTGGCGTGGCACCCGGAAACCGAGGCTGTTCGTCCTTCGGCCAAGATGACTTATCCCCGTTTATTTTCGCCAATCGTATAATCAGAGCCTGGAGACTCGGCCTAGATCCTTCACGGTGACCAAGGATCGTCAGAAATTAATCTCAAGGAGGTAGAACATCGGGAAACGATATTTTTAGTTGGACGGGGATGTTGTTGATCCAGAAAGAAGGGAAACAGGGACAACTGAAGGATCCTTCAACCCTGAAGTAGTTCAGTGTTACTGTACGGAGCCAGTCCTTGGGGTCAAGTGTCGTTAACTTCTATAAGAAGAGGCTGGCGGGACGGTGAAGGCTCCAGAAGCCGCATACAGGCAGCCATCTCATCGAAAACAGTTTGTTCCGTTTGGTCTGACCTGGACCCAGTGTTAGATACTCGTTTGTTCGATTTTCGAGCGAGAAAAATGGCCAAGTGTCCTCTTCGATTCAATCAGGCCAGGTGTGCTCAGCCTGGCGTAATAGCCAATCAGAATGTGAAGCCACAACTCTGAATTTCGAGTTGGCCTGGTCTGTTCGCGACAATATTCCCCCCACAATGGTCATATCGAATCGAAAATCCGGTACTGCGGTGTAGTTTCGTCTGGTTTCGCTGGTTATAGGCAGCAAATACCGGCAGACGAGACGTTCGTTTGTACGAGTGCCACTTGGAGTACCTGAATCGATCCGGATTCGAGTGCACGACGGTGGAAGGCATCGATACCGTGACACAGGCGAGCGATTACACCGAATTGCACAGACCAACTTGTCGTGTGACGGGTTGGATCCTGGCTCTAAAATGCACAGAAGTTTAATGGCACAATAATTACTGTGCCTATCTCTGCCAGCTGCTCTGCATTTAATGAACTTTCCATTAGACTTTATAATAATGCTTCCTGTGTAAATAGAGAGTTAACTTCTTAGGGTCTGCTCCCCCCTTTAAGGAAGTGTCCATCAGCATGGAATTCCTTCTGGTGGACGGTGACCTGTCGTTTCGTTTAACGAACCCCCACGGGGTCTATAAATTTATTCCGTGGGGATTGCTTAACGCTGGAAGGCTTTTAAGGAGAATTGTAAAAATGTCAATAGCTGTTCTGTGGATTGGTGGTTAATAACAAGGTGTGATTTAGACGGATGAATTAAGAGTTAAGTTTGATTAGGTACAGAGGATTTAACGAAGAAAGTCAAATTTCAATTAGGTCTGGATTAAGTAGGTTGGGCTTGTCTGAACTAGACTGAACTAGATTGGATCTGGTTTGAGTGTTTCGTTTTTGTTTGGAATGAATCAGGGGTGATTCGAGTATCAAGGAAGGAAATCTGGTTAGGTCTGGTTTCTCTGAGCTGGGTTTAAGGTTAAACTTGTGCCAAGTTTCTTCGTTTAAATTCAATTTTTAGGTGATTTATGTAGAAATTACTCTGCCAGTGGTTTCACACCTTCTTAAGAATACTTTGAACAATTTTTGCAAGTTAAAATTAAAGGTAGGTCTTCTAGATTGGAGTAATCTTAAAACCATTTGGTTCGACTGTTCCAAAATTTTTCAACTTCATTCCAAACAATTTTTATTTCAATTCAAATTAACGTTGGATATTCCAGATTAAGTTAACCTGAAAATCACTCGGTTAGGCTGGTCCTAAATTTCTGAATTTCGTTTCAAGCAATTTTCAATTAAATTAAAATTAAGATTACGTCTTCGAAAAATTAAACAAACCTCAAAATTACTCGGTTGAACATATCCAAACTTTCCCAAATACTTTTTCGTGTAAATTTGAATCGAGCGTTGGTCGCTTAGGTAATATCTCTCTTCAAACAGAGTAAACAGTCTCAGAATTTATTTGTACGGTCTGATATGATTGGTTTAGCCTCTCTGTTCCCTCGAAATTCAATTCTCTCCGTAACTTTCGTATCGATGTTACCAGTACAGCGCTTGACACAGCTACGAGGCGTTCAAATTCCCGATTTGGACAGTCGAGAACAAAGTTTTCCCGCGGAGCTGTGTAGCGGTAACAAAATTCCACTGGCTACGCCTCATCAATAATACTCGTTAGCCGACGATTGATTTATCAGCGACGATGGCTGACCATAATGGCATTATTTAATGACGTTATTTCGTCCTGCAGTGTAATCGAGTTTCTATGTAAGCTGAAACCTCGCCGCGGTTTCGTGCCGGTCGTCGCGGCTTCTGCCTACGTTTTCGTTTTTAGAAGTCATCGCAAACTTCATTATACGCCTGATGGCCGGGCTTTTGCTAAATTTTTGTTTGCGAATCTTTTCTTCTGCACAATTTATACGTTATTCCGCGGTTTAAGAACCTAACTAAGGCGTACGTTCCAACGTTTTCGACACACTTGACGTTTTTTCGGGGAGGCTACGCAAATCGAGGAAAAATTAATTTTCCAGATTTCTAATTTTTCAATACATAGAAAAACAGATTCCTACATTACCAATTTTTTGAATTCCCTTAAAAAAAAAAACAAACAAATTTCCCAAATATTCAAATAGTTTTCTCAATGTTCAGAGTGCAATATTTATATTCCATAGAAAAATTAATCTCGATTCTTAATTTCCTTGCTTTTTTTCAAATGAAATCGTGTGTGTATACGTGTTAATTACCGAGAAAAAATTGTTAGGTTAAGTTTACGAACAATTATCACCGTAGTTTCGCATTTTCTTGAAATATTTCCATCGAACAACGAGACGGAGCAGAATAATTCGCGCGTGTACGGATTTTTCAACCGGCCAACATTAATTCGTTTAATTGCGGTACACTCGCGAACTTTTCGAACGCTCCAATAAATCTCTAATATATTTCACGAACGGATGAGCTTCGCCACGGGTGAAATCGATCGAGAGAAAAAATCCGGACAAACGCGGTGCGCGGCGTGTATATACCTGGCGAGTTTCGCTTAATTGCTGTCACCAGCCGCGGCCATTATCGTCTCCGAGCCGTTCAACATTTACGATCCTCTGTTCCTTATCTTAAGGCCGCGTTTACACGGATCTTTCATTAAAAGAATTAAAGGAATCGTTAACGAGGATGATAAAAGAGGAAGAATAAACGTCGTGGAGGGTATTTCAATTTAATAACAGTGAAGAATTTTCATCGATGTTGTGGAAGAAACGAATTTAAGTCGAATGGTGAGGTATAAACGACGGAGAAACAAATTTGACGTCAACATAAATTAGAAAATTGGAATTATGAAAGCAACCGAGGAAGAGACCAACTTGTAATAAGCACCGAAAGAAGAAACTAAACTTTTTTCAATAAAAGTGGCGAAGAAACGGCTAAAGAAGAGATGTATAACTAAGAAAATCATTATCGTTCACAAAAATGACAAAAAAAAAACGAACACAAATTTAGAATTAAGAAAAGAAGAATTAATGAAAAGAACAGTTATTCTGAAGAAAAGATCAAAAAAGAAGAAACACACACCTGAAACGAGAATTCAACGGACATCAATGAAGAAATCAATGAACTGTAACTAGAAAGCGAGGAAAAGTATAGACCGTCCTCCAGAAATCACAAAAGAAGAAACACAAACTTGCTGTCCATGAAAAACCAAATACACAATCTAAAAAATAGAAACGAGTAAACTAACCCAAGCTCCCTGAGCAATTAAAAAAGCGACCCAACCTAAAACCAACCGACCCAACGCACAAGAGAATAGACACTTCGCCATAATTACCCGAAAAAGAAGAAGAAGAAGCAGAGGCTCAAACATCCCCCAGGGAAGCAAGTGCTAAAAACCCCGACAAAAATGAAAAAAAAAAACGGAAACCACAAAGCAAGGTCAGTCTCTATCAAGATAGAAGAAAAAGAAGAAGAAGAGAGAGAAAGAAGAGGTGGTTCAAACATCCTCTAAGAAAGCTAGTGCTAAGAACCCATTCGCAAATAAAAGAATGAAGAAAAAAAGAAAAGGAAAAGCTAAAGAGCAAACTCAAACACTCCTCCCTTCCTCGATCAACGTTCGATCCCTATCAACCACCTTCCTGGCGATTCAACAGCTGAAAGTTGCGTTCACGACGAAGAGACTGGAAGAGGGAAGTCTCTATCAAGATGTGCTACATCCATAATACATGGAGGTGTCGCGTGCGCTGCCAGCCAGCCAGAGAGAAAGAGTGAACCTAGGCTAGAGAGGTTAGGTTAGTCGTCGAAGGAAGGAGGACGTGAAGGTCGGTGAAAAATCCGACTGTGAGGAAACGGACCGCGGGGTGTGGAGGTGGAACTCGTGTAACACGGTGAAGGTGTTTCAGTCAGGGGTTGACCTGAATTCAGGTGGGCTGAATCAATACCGCGCTCGTTCACCTCGCAGTTACCGTGGCAACCAGACTCCTTTATTAAATATAACCTGCACCGTTTCCTGTGCGAGCCCGTTCACCTTCCATCCACCTGAACAGTCGTTGACCTGCTCGCCAAAATGGGAGAGAGCCTTAGCGAAGACGTGAAGGCTCTTTCTCTCTCACTCTGCCACTATATGTCCGCGCTACTGTTCTCAGTCTGGCGAGCTGCGATCAGCCGACCTTGGCACCGGTGAACCAGGGTCGGTGCCAGGTTACAGGAAGCACTCTGGCTA
The DNA here is from genome assembly GCF_001263275.1 of Habropoda laboriosa. Taxonomy (NCBI): domain Eukaryota; kingdom Metazoa; phylum Arthropoda; class Insecta; order Hymenoptera; family Apidae; genus Habropoda; species Habropoda laboriosa. Next base: position 2,404,717 of record NW_017100191.1, on the reverse strand, counting down.
ACGTTCGTGCCTCGTGAACTGATCTTAGAGGCGTTTAGAGGGGTTTGCAAGGGGTAAAGGGTAATGGGATCCGAGGATTAGTAATTGGTGATTGTTGAGTGGTTTGTAAGAAAAGTTTACTTATGGTTAGACGATAAATTTATGGTCTACCGTGAAAAGCTTTCAAAATGATACCGTCTCGCAGAATTGCTCGAGAAAATTTCGCAATTTATGGATCTACTTGATAAATTGGTGTTCAGCATTCAAGCTGATGACTTAATTTTCTGATCTATAATTCACTTTTGTTTCATTCCATTTGAAGATTACAATATTCTATTTACTCAGAGATTCACTTATAAATTCTATAAACGTTTCTGGAATAAATCCCTTTCATTACATCCTGACACACAATCTCAACACTTGACCCATAATACATTATTTTTATTTACTCGAAGATCCCTCAATACCCCCTTTTTTACATAATGATCTGCATAGTCTTTTGACTTGCAGCTTCGCTTCTCTATTCACAATTGATTTCTCTTCCATTCTACCTGTTTACGCTGGTCCACTTGAAGATCTACCGAACTGCAACCTAAATGTCAAAGTTCACTTCACTTGACACAGTCCCTCACACATTTTCTGAAATCTTTTTTCCTGGTTTACTTATTCAATCCAGTAATAAACGAGCAAATCTCCGCTGGTTTATTTAAAAATAATCACTCTTTGTTTCAATGGTACCGTTATAAAAATTCTACCTTTGTAATTCGTCAAGCATCTCGCAATTTTAAGGACAAGTTGGTTCCGAGGTTTCGACGAGACCATAGAAGGGAGGAAATTTACAGGAAACCCCACGTTCCATGATTTTATATTAGCCATCGTCCCGAATAATAACGACACCCGTTATAGTCAGTAAAACGTCCCACTGGACACCGCATTGGAATTCAAATAGCAGAGAAGAGAAGTAAAAATGAGAAACAATAAAATAGATCAGCTGTGTGCGCGCGGCTTGGTCACTTTTAAGCGAAACTTCGAGGTAAACGAGAAAGAGAATGGCGTCGTTGAGGTTAGAACAGCATAAGAGACCCTCAAGACTTTTATTTTCAGTGGATCCCAACATTCCGTGCACACGTGTCCCTTAACTTTCCCACGTATTCGAAGTTTACAGTAGTAACTTCGTATATTGTTTACAGCGAGTCTCGTTACCCGCTGTTGGTAATGCAGTCAACAATGCTATCGCTAATTTCGTGTACACAGGTTCCTATATCCTCGAAATAATTAGCTAGCAGGCACCTGTAAGTGTACATTTCTGCAGAATTTATTTCTTCAACCTGCGAATTGTTGCTTTGTTCTTGAAATATACAGGGTGATTTATCTGACACGATCACCTTAGTCCTTTACAACATCAGTTGACCTGGCAGTTATGTATCCCTTTATCTACAGGGTGTAACAAATAGTTGACAAGTAACGTGTCACAACAAAACCCTTTGTAACCCAGTTTCTCTTAATTATGATTGCAATTTTACATTTTGACGAGAGAAGCAAGGATTAATAATTACGATAATAACGTAACAGTACAACAATATAGAAATGAACAAATAAAATGTGACCTATAAAATACGAAGGATGTCTCACTTGCAATGAACATCGAAATTATTTGACGAAAAATGACGGAAGGCGTTTATGAAAAAAAAGTCCCCTCAGGGTAATACCGAAGGTCGCTCCAAGGTCATCAAAATTTTTTTCCCATATTAACATGTTTATTTCTCAATCATTTCAGGATCATGATGTTGGCTGCAACGTCGCATTATGAAAAAAGAATGTTAACGTGCAAAAGAACTTTTGACGACCTTGGAATGACCTTTAAGTTACCCTTCGATATGACTTTAGGGGACCTTTTTTTCTCAAACCACAGAAACTTCTCTTAGTCATTTTTTTTTTTGCAATTCAATAGAAGTGCAAATACTTTAGACGTTCATTACAAGCGAGACGTCTTGCATAAAGGAAGAAACGAGAATTGATTTATGTCATACGAGCCATTTGAGGAACCGGTGGGACTTGTCGGCTGTCATGTGCGTGGAAAATGAATTCTCGAATCGATTTCCATGCCAAGCTTCCTGGAAATTAATCGGCAATCTCCTTTTCAAATATGTGCACTCGTTTGTAGGTTACCATGGCCGACATTTTGTTATCACCGCAGCTGAGGGGATTCACACGTGCTCCAGGATGAAGATTCCACTTTGTGGAGATCGCTTTGTATTCACGACAAACGAAGATAACTCCTCTCCGACTATTAAAATTACGATTCAGCCTAGTTTCTGCTGGAATTCTCTGCTTCCCGGCACGAATATGAATATCTGTACCTTAAATGTTAAATGTACAAAATTGAACGCTGGAGTCTCTGTGCAGTCACCAAGTTGCATCGTGGAACTTTGGAAATCGTTTACCAATTCATACGAGTGTATTAGTCAACTTCTAACTCATCTTCAGCTAGCTTCCTGTAATTTTCATTCTATTTTAAGTGGTTCCATTTATTCCTCGAAAAAGAGATATTCCGTTGACTTACACTTCCATTCGTAAGTACATATTAGTGCGGTTACCGACCGAGAAGCAAACCTAACCTAATTGTTACAGAATAATTAAGATGCTGAAAAAAATTATTCAGTCTAGAATCTTGTAAAGTAAACAGTATATAGGATGTTTCGTTTAACTTCGTCACTTGAAAAATTGCTGCTACGTTTAAACATGTAGCGAGCCTCCTACGTTCTGCCACCAGAGGGACGGATCACAGGTTCTCGCTAGTCCTCATAAAGGTACCTATTTTTATATATACACCTTCCGACCTGACTCCTTCCAGTCCCTCCCGCGTCTAAAGCATGGGTCTCCTAGAAAGCCTTACTGAATGAGTCCACTAGGAGGCCCAGGAAGAAATGGCCCTAACCTTTCCTTTTCCGCCTATCCCCTCCACCAACTTTCCTACCTAGCGTCAAACATTTTCACGAAATTTCAAATACAGTAATATTTCAGATGATAAAGTTAAATGAAACAACCTTGCATATATTTTTACAGTGTAACTGAACAAAAACTGACAAAGACCGTTTATTTTTCTGGCTGTTAAACTGGACTATTACCCCTTCGATGTAATACCGTGAAAGTGCACAGAAATG
>NW_017100191.1:2399685-2401547 GCF_001263275.1 Habropoda laboriosa | reverse complement strand
GATGAAAGCAACAACAATCCGGCGCCAATGATCTGAATAAGCATCCAGGTCAGCACACGTGACAGCCAGAGGATTGTTTGGACCCGGCGCGTCCGTACTCGCGCCGTGGCTGTTAAACTGAATCCACGCCAGCAGGAAAGCTCTATTTATACCGCGGTAACGAGGTCTTGGATGTAATCTTGCGAAACGCCCCGAGGAGAATTCGTTTCCTCGTGGAAGAGAGGCTGAAACGAGCCGCGACCACCGATGTCTTCGCGAAAATCCACGTCTGTACCGTGGCCGTTTATTAACCTAACCTAACACGTCCTCCGCCGACACGTGAAACGACGAAACAACGCCGAAAATACGATTATCAGCACCTCGTCTGGTCAAAAGGGATCACGGCTGATGAACTCTGACACGTTTCCAACGAGCGTTTCACACTGATCAAATTGAATTTTTGCGCCGGGGATCGTAGAGCCACGGCTCTCAATTGTCCAATCTCACGGGTGAAGCGATCATTGGATGTTTGATTGACAGATCTAAGATACTTGAATTTCATCGTGGAACTATTTTTCGCAAAATAATAATAATTACAAGTATGAAAATTCGTTCATTTTTATTGTTATAAGTCACGTTTGAGATGTAGGTTAATTTTGAATGTTGTCTATGTCATTTGAGTTTTATTTCGAAAAACAGTTTTGTCTTGTAAGCTACTCCTAGAAATTTACAATCATAGATAATATTTTGAATATGCAATGAAAAAATATTTTTGAATACACCCAAAGAACGAAGTCTAAATATCTTGAAACGAAAAGTAAATATATTTCTTAGGCTACTTTCAATCAATAATCTGGCCAATTGGAATTCTTCGTTTCCAAATGCGAGGATTTAATAATTTGGTTGTGAGACATTATCACTGTTAAATGGAACACTGAGTTTTAGGTTAATTAGTTTATTGAAAAATTAATTAATTATTCGTCAAAACTCCCCCGAGAAGAGAACGTTAAAACGCTTTCAATTTCGCTAATTAATTTGACGAATTGATTGGCCGTGATTCGTTTTTCTTCTTTTTTAAAGGAAAACCAAGAATTTTTTTCATTTTTACGGAAGATCGGAGAAATTGAAATTCCGCGTGTTTCGAACGGAACCAATCAACTGAAGCACGGTGCCCGCGTCAAGGAGCGAAAAAAACTGTTGCAAAACGAAGAGAGAACGAACGCGTACGGGTGAATAAAAAAAAAGGAAAGAGAGAAAAGGGAACGAGCACGACAGAGAGTCGACTACTCGGGAAAAGTGGACTGTTGCTTGCGTGACGCGCATTTGTGTCACCGGGACACATCGTGACACGTCGTTTATATCGGGAATAATTATTGTTATTGTGTTTCTTTTTCCGTTTTTACAGGGCAGCCTCAATTAAAGAGATGCAGAAGGATAAATATTAAACGGTGCGATAAAATTCATTCGTGATTACGATGGAAAGTACACGAGTTAACCTCAAAACGTACATTTTATATGGAATCATAAATTGCAAGTGTAGAATAATATTTGCTCACGAGAATTTATTTGTACGACTGTGAGAAGTGCATGCTACAGGGTGTGGCCCTTAAGCCGCTTTACTATCTAAAAATTGAATAAATTTTCTTCGAAATTTGAAAGAAAAATTTCAGAATATTACAATAGGAAAAAAAGTTATTCAATTTTTAAACGGTAACGCGACTTATGGACCGCACGTATTGCTATTGTTCGGCCCTTGTTGATGGTGATTCTAGTTTCAGTCAACAGATGGCGAAATGAGAGAATTATTTCCCATAAGTACTTAATTATCCATGGATTTCATATATGCACGGTAGGTCTGATATCTTTAAGTCCCTTTTTTTTTT
>NW_017100191.1:2398429-2399670 GCF_001263275.1 Habropoda laboriosa | reverse complement strand
TTGTTCAAATTTATTTCGTTTTTGGAAAAATTCAACTACATATTTCTGAACACCATTATGCTTTATGAACAAATTTTCAATTTCTTTAGAAGAAAATTCGCAATTTAGAAACTACTACAATTATCGCGGCAAACATTTCTTGCCCAACTTTAATATTTTATTATATGTATATACATATATAAAGTCGAATTGTATATTTTCGTGTTTTCGAAGAAAAAAAGAAAAAGAATTGAAAAGACCATTTTTAATGGTAAGTCAGCATGATTGATTTTGCACAAATTAGAATTTTCGATTAACAGACGAACGACTAGCTTTTCGACAAACATTAACCACGTACACAAAGTGACCACTTTGCACTTTCACAGCGCGATCAAGCGAATAATTAATTCTGCAACGGAAATGTATCGAGCATAATGTGATTACACGCGAACCCCATTCTCCCAACTCCCTTTTCCCCGCCAACCAATCCCTACCTCTCCGCCAAGCTGCACGGTACATTTGTTTAATGCGTCGCTTGCAAAAGGGCTTCCCTTAACGTCATTCAATCATAAACTGGGACTCTAATCCCGAGTCCGTCAGAGAAACAAGCTTAAAATGTATAATCCGTCTCTCTCAGTCTCGCTCTGGTACAGTGTATGTTTTCACTTCCAAGAAAAAGAGGTTACATTTGCGCTGGCAAGGAAGAGAAATGCCTGAAAAATTGAAATATTCCACCGAGCAATCTTCTTTGGCAAGAGATACAGTATTTTCCCCACGAAATACCGGAGAAAAGCGTATACAATAGTCTGCGAAGTATTATAAATGTAGAAAAAAAGAATAGAATCCTTCCAAAAACCAATTTTCATCCACCCTCCAATTCATTAGTCTCCCTCAAATACTCGACGTATTCTCTCTCTCTCTCTCTCTCTCTCTCTCTCTCTCTTTCCATCGCTTTCTCTCTCTCTCTCTTTCCATCGCTTTCTCTCTCTCTCTCTTTCCATCGCTTTCTCTCTCTCTCTCTTTCCATCGCTTTCTCTCTCTCTCTCTCTCTTTCCATCGCTCTCTCTCTCTCTCTTTCCATCGCTTTCTCTCTCTCTCTCTCTCTCTCTCTCTCTTTCTCCGCAAGTACCACGAAGATAAATCGAAATCTGATAAAATATCGTACTCGATCGACTCCAGAATACTTTCCTTTTTTCTCTCTCTCTCGAAATCAATTTTCCCAAATTCGTAAATTTATTATCCCCCCCCCCCTGCCCCTCCAC
>NW_017100191.1:2394101-2397701 GCF_001263275.1 Habropoda laboriosa | reverse complement strand
AATTTTTTTTTCCCCCCCCCCCCTGCCCCTCCACGTGACTCCGAAGGACGAGATTGATCTGACACATCGCGTGGACAAAGGTTAATTAGCCCGAACGGTGGCAAGATCGATAAAATCGCGTCTGACAGAGACCGATCACAGAGGGACTTCCTAATAGAAGCTGGAACCCCCGGCACCAACCTCTATATAATTAATCTTCGCCTGGAGCGTGTACGATTGGCCCCAAAGGAAACAGGCAACGCGTGAAAAATACGACGGGATCCTCCTACCTGAGAATTCTCCAGGCTCTCACGCCTCTGGGAAAAATCGTTTCTTGTTGCTCGAGGCGAGTTCGATAGCCAACCCCCACCCTCCACGTGGAATTTCTTGCTCCAGATGCTCGGATGAATAATGAATTCTTCGCCTTCGTGATTTAATGCGAGAATTTTCACCGGGGGTGATTAGGGCTCTGGTTGGTTTATGACGGTGTAAGCGTATTTTAGGGCTGTTGGTTGCAGCGATGCTTAGAATTTTTTCATCGACAGCGGTGTTTTGGAAATTTTTCTGCTATCTTGTAGCACCTACCATTGGCGGTGTGTTACTTGCGAAAAGGTTAAGAATAGTGGTTCGAGGGTGTTGTTTGGTGGCCTTGAGCGTGATCTCGAGTTTGACGATGAATGTTTCGATTGGAAGCGGTGATTTTGGATTTTTTGACCTATCGACAGGCACCGACACTCGCAGAAATGATAAGAATGTGTATTTAACTAGAGAAATTTTAATTCGGTACAAATGTACCGACACCATCGACGTCTTCCCAATTTTCAAAAATAAACGTTATCCCATTTAAACTACAACCTAGTCCAATTTCTAACCGATTATTACACCAACTGATATTAAAAAAAAGACAATGAATTTAAGAGCATTTTGCGACTACCTTTATTCAACATAAGTTCTATTCAAAATGGAGTCTCGTAATTATCCCTAAATAAATTTCATTTCGCCCAGACAATAACCAGACGATCCCTCCTGATCCTCTGCATCCATCCGACAACGGAGAACAAATAAAAGCGAAACGGAGGAAGCGCCATTCAAGACGCCCTAACCCTGACAGGCCAATTATAAATGGGGGGATCACCACTCGGCCATTCAACGTGTCGTTCGCGCGGAGCACGTGTACGCCCGTTTTATGGGGGGCAATAATTCACAATTACGTCATCGTGTCGAGTTATTTTTATGCGGCACACGCCGCCACACTGCTTCTTCCTCCAATTCATTTTTCTCTCTCTTCACTCCTCCCTCTCCTCAATCCCCCAAGCCAGAGTATGTTCCTTTTTTCCCTCTGAGAATCTCAAGCAAAGGGAAATCTCTTTTGTCGAAATTTCTCAGTTTTTTTTTTCTCTCGTTTTTATTGCCGGGGAATATTCTCGCGTGCCTGGTTTTCCTGAAGGAAAATCTTTAAAGCCAGAAGAGAAAATTTTCGTAATTTCTGACGAAATATGAGGATGGATTTACGAAGTGGTTAGTTGCTTTTTTCTTTGTTACTTCGGGGCACGTGACACGAGGAAATCTTCGAAGAAAAAGTTGGAGTAATTTTTCATATTCGTGGTTTTCGTTTGTACGAAAAATATTCCAAGTTTGTCGATACGGAGTGTTTTGCAAAAGTAAACGAATTCGTTTAATGGCTGATATTTCTTCCGTCGTAATATTTTCCAACGATATTTTGCGTGGACTTTATCCAGCTTCGTTGGAAGGCCACCAAATCCGCGGTTTTGCGAATTCTGAGCCGCCATCACGGCGACAGTTTCTATGCCAACGCGATTTCCGCGAGTTTCTTTCACAGTTTTCACCGAATTTATCGTTTTACAACATGGCCGTACGTTAAGATCACCGTGAAAAGCTTGGACGTTACAATCCTGGTGAAATCTTGGGGGAGGGGGGTGCGATGCCAGAATGCCCTCGTTTCCGGTTGAAATTTCTGTCTTCTCTGCTGGCAACCAGCGAATCCTTTATTTCCACTGCTTTTAAAACGTCTGCCATCGATCATACCTTAAGGTTGGCAACACCGAGCGGAGAAACACATTATCCTGGACGATTTTAGACATTCGTGCGATTCAAAAATGATTTAAGAACGTTTGGATCTTCCTAAAGTGACCAATTAGTCATGCTTATAGCATTCTTCGAGAGAAAAGCGGAAAAGATTGGAAGACGATTTGATTCATTTGGTCATCTAGGGAATTTAGGGAATTGGCTACAATGGGAGGCAACACTGAACGTGTAAACGTTCTTACGCTTAACAACTTTGTCGGAGAAAGATAATTTGAGCGAGTAATTCTTTTAAACTGGACATTTACTCATGGTTGCAGTATTTTTCAGAAAAAGAAATTGAAAATAGAGAAAAAATTTGGTAAATTCAAGCATCTGGGAAATTTAGAAGTTTCCATTTGACAATTATTCTACTTTTGTACAGTATGCATGAAAAGGTCCAGGGCTCAGATTGCAAAAGACATTTTGTTTTTTGAATTTTAAACACTTTTGTGTGACTGAATAGTGTTGCCAGTTTATTGAAGTATCACGCTTTCCTTTTACCGTTTTCCATTCCACCACAATCAACTATTAAACTTCGAGACACGTACTGCGTAATATTTTCCAAACGAGAACAGAAAAATTAGAAAAGTAATGCTACTTGTTCAATTTTTATATCAAAGGTAAAATAAAATAGCGAAGGAAATGGAGAAATCAGTGGAAGATTTGGTACGTCTAGGGAATCTAATAAATCAGACAAAATGACTGACTAGATTTGTTCCATGGCCTATTCCCCTCTTTCGGACAAGTAATCAGCCATTAAGGGGCACGTTTAGGGCAGTCATAAAGTGACTTACAAGCCTCGAACACGAAACCTGAATATTTAGTGCGTTACAATGTACAATGACAGCATGGTAACGAACAGCCCTGCCAACCACTAAATATCAGAGAAAACAACCTTTAAACACGAAAAGGTGTGTGCACGCGTGTATTAGGGACCTTTGATCACGTTACTCGTGTTTGAGTAACAAGATAATTGGACGCTTATATAGCTGTCTTACGATGCAACATGTACTAAAATTGTCAACTGATAAGGAAATTTTCTAAATAATAGCACTTTGAGCCGATAATGGACCATTTGAATTGCAGCTCAGTTGACTTTAACACAACCTCTGAGATTGCAAATCTAACTTATAAGAAAACATTTAATCGCTAAAAAAAATTATATTTCACCTCTAAAGTTTGGAAATATGTCAAAAACTTGGACAATTTTATAATTGCGGATAGAATAAACCTGAGAGGTGGCTATTTTCGTTCACTAATGGAGAATCCGAATTTCATTCACTTTGATGCAATGCGCAATATTGAAATTCTAAAACTCTCTATAATTTTTCCAATTTCCTAAATGGAAAGTTGTATGTGTATTACTTGCATAACCTCACTGGGAAAAATTGCAATAATATATTCATTCTAAGTGTACAATTTTTTTTAAGGTTAGAAACACATGTCCAAATAAGGAAACAGTAGAAAATGGTGGAACTACTTGGGCGATTTTCGCTGAAAAGTATTCACGTCACAAGTGCAAGAACGAAACCTAAT
>NW_017100191.1:2355992-2394091 GCF_001263275.1 Habropoda laboriosa | reverse complement strand
AAGAAGAAAGTGTATTCTTACATAGTGCGTGTCTGCATCGTATGAATGTATAATCCGCGGGAAAACACCGCCATGTTCCACTTTTTCAAACTTATCAGATGCTACTCTTAGTCTAATGAATTTCTGTAACTTTAATTAACCCTTTACCTACTTCGACGTAATAAATGGAAGATAGAAAGGGGGAATGTTACATTTTCAAATGTAGCGATATCGTTTATACGAATTGAGGTTAAGATCATTCATCACGTTGGACGATTATACTTGTTGTCATTCACTATTGGCTATTGAACTTCTTCTAACTTGCATCAATCTTGGCCTTGAATCAAGTTTTAATGCAGTACGTATACAGCGTATGTTGAATAGGTTTGCCCCGACTATATTTTCCCCGATATTAATAATTCACGATACGTCATGAATATCAGCGTTGGGCGGCCCTCTTTGTATTCTTGGGGTGCCAACAAGGGGAAGTGAAATGAAATTCAAAAGGGTGCACGGAAGTTTTCGTCATTTCACTTATCATGGAAATTGAAAGAAACGTTCTAACCTTAAAAAGGTGCTACCTTTTTTTTATTCTTCTTCTATTTTTAGAAATCGACAGTATATATACGTATATGTACTTTGTGTTAGGTGGGTATTCTATTGCATTTTAAGCTGTATTTTTAGTTTTTTATTCGAATTTTTTACAACTCGAAAATTAATAATTTTTCAAAAATTTAACTGAGGATAAAGCGAAATTTTCAACTCGTACCTCAAAGGATTCCTAAAATTTCGCGCTCGAAAAAGTGGGACTACGAAGAGTCGAAAACTCCGGATATTTTAAAAAATTTTCAGAGGCTCTATTTACACTTTTACATCGATGATATTGAAAAGTACCAAAATTAAGAAAAACTTGATATCCAAAACTTCCATTCAGTTGAGCACTCCAACCTAAATATCCAGTTTCAGACCCACTATCCCAAACTTCCAAGATCCCCTCCACCCTCTATCAACTGAACACTCTCACCCAAAACCCTTCAAAAACCCACGAAACTTGCCAAGACTCTGCAACAAACACAAACAGAACACAACATCTCCATAAAAATCCCTCCCTAAAGACTGTTGGGATTATTCGAATATCGGTGGCAAGTCACGTGCTCCCTGTACCTAATGGACGTTGGCCATTTAATGTTTATGCATACATACATATATATAATAACAATCCACGTGCAATTGTGAATTCACTGCAACCAATTTATCACAATAAATGCTATATTGTTAATGAACCCTGTTGGTTAATTCAACAACAACCCAAGGTGTGAATAAAAACTGCGGGAAAGAAAAACGAAGAACAAAGAGATCATTAGATAGAAGGGAGATAGAGAAGTACACTTACCAGTCTGCACGAGCTTGAGCGCGGCCGCATTGTGCTGCTTGAGCGGCTCGTTGAGACCCGGTTGCGTGAGTTCCCTGAGAGGATTGGCGGCATCCTCGCCGGCGGCTGCTCGGCTGTTCAACATAGTCCTAGTAAGTATATCGCGACGAGTACCCTTGGCTACCTCGTTGCTTGCTTGTCCCCACGCAATCTCGTTGGTTCGTCTCCTCCTTCTGATTGTCTGCCCTCCGCGCTCCCTTCTTCTCTCCTTCTTACTTTTACCCTTCTTACTATTACACTCCTGTTGGCCAGCTGATTGATGCTCGTTGTTTCTTTGATTCTCAGCTAGCACCCTGGTCACCTGATCAGTGCTTTGGCTATGATGATCCCCCGTCAACACTTGACTAGGATCACGGTTCCGGTTCTCATAGATACGCAGCAGCTCGTCCGCTGGGTAGATGACGTACATGCCCAGCCGATGGTTGGCCCTTGATGTTGTTCGCCAGATCGTGATCTGCCGGTTCGCTGGCTGCCGTGGCTGCTGCCTCCTCCGCTGCTGCTCCTGCTGCTGCCGCGTTTCTCGCCCGAGCCAACATCGCTGCCCGCCAATTCATCGTTTATGAGTCCGCCACGAGTCACGCTGCCAGGCCACGCGAACACCCGCATCTTCTTGGCACGCGAGCCACTATCGATGCTCAGATCACCGCCTCCGTTTCGTCTTTACTGCGTGGCAAAGTCGCTGATTACTTCTCACCGGATCCTCAGTATTTTCGGGAGGGTTCCTTTTTTTTATGGTCAATGGTCGTGTACCATGGGTAGGTTGTAGTTCGTCACCTGTGGGAGAAAGAAGACTTTTAGTTCTCTGGGTTCACAAGTTTCTGGAAGCTGTGAAGTTCGTGGTGTGCATAATGAGGTTTTGAGAAGTGCGGTGGTACCATGGGTAACAAAAAACATGGCTAGTTGAGATGTTTGAGGTCTCTGTAGTGTTCAATGGGAAGAAAAAGTACAGGTGAGAGTTTTATGGTGTCTGCAAGTGATGTGCGTGTAATGAGGGGATTGAGAAGTGCAGTGAGTAATATAGAGCACGATCAGTTAGGATGTTTGAGGGTTTTATGGTGTGCAATGGGAGTAAGAGGTAACGGTGAAAGTGATTTAGTAGTGCTTCTGGTATGTTGGATGTAGAGTGGTTGCTGTTGGCTTGTAGGAGAAAAGGAACGGTTTTCGTGGGAATAGTGATTTAATGGTGTGTACATTGGATGTAAGGGAAGTATAGCGGTCCCATGAGTAGGTAGTAGCTGCTTATGGACTTTATGGTGTCAATATGTACTGCTGAAAGTGATCTAGTGAGGTACTAAGAGTATTAGGTACATGGGAAGTCGAATGTTCCCATGAGTGGTGCTTGGCTTGTGACAGAAAAAATAGCCAATCGTGAAGTTTGTGGACTGTATGGTGTTAATAAATGCTGATAGGAATAGTCTAACGATGTTGCAAAGTCTTGTGCACATGTAATAATTCTTGATCACTGAGAAGGTTTATGGATTTTGTAGTGCAAAAAGTGACTTGTTTATGTGGTGAAATGATTGGTGTATGTGGTATATTGATAATTCTTGAGATACAGTAATAAAAATGTCCATTTGCAACACTTTACGATGGTTTTTATGGTACCAATTATTACCTAAGTGCATGAATTTAATTTTTTGCTTACAATACAAAGTAAAATTGACTTCTCTGTATATTAATGTGGTGACATACTAGTGTTCCCCGGATCGTTGTAACATTCGTATGCCCACCTGGCTTCGCAGGAGTCGAGCGGCTGACTTTACCTCGTTCCCTCTCAGAGTACTTCTACTCAAGTGAGGCTCATAAACGTTGTGCTCGAAAACGTGGGTGACAATTTTCCTTACCCCGGTTTAACGTAACTTCTCAGTCCCGAACGTTGTTACACTGATCCGGAGAACACTATGTGTAACTATATTATGTAATTTATACATTTATGAAGACCTACATATCTCACAAGTGGTCCGTCATAATATTTCTCCCCCTACACCATAGAAATCAGGCGAATGAAAAAATTTCATAACATCAATGGCAACTAATAAAAATGATCTATCCACATGACCAAACCAGCAGCTACTTACTAGCTCTATAGAAAATCTGGAAGCACCATGAGTGATACAACAATTGTGGATTTGCAAAGAAAATGTTACCAAATTTTGTACCGCAGAAGATAACCTAATAACCTACTAATATAACACGTATCTACGAACGTAACATGAAAACAACCTTATGATAGATCTAAACCACTGAATCTTGGTGTCACAGTAAAACAGTCTAATCACAACTACACGAGCATACTTCACACACATACAAGAGAGACCCTAGCCTTCCTCAAGCAGCCAGTGAACAATGTCAACTATTTGGAGTGCACTATTACTGGCTCGACTAGCTCACTCCTTAGTCATACCACGTTCCTATATCAGCTTCTAAATCCTGACGCAGTTAATATTAAGCCTCCGACGCTTTTACCACCCTTTCACACCGCTTACGCTACCTGAGGGACTTTTGGTCTTAAGAGAGAAGAACGAGAACATAATCCGTGGAACACATAACAGCATTGTTATTTGCATCGGCATTCGAAACTTTTCGCTCCGATCTTCCGAACAAGCCTCTCTCTTTCTCTCTCTCGTGTGTTTACAATTGTAACAGGGAATCCCCTCTTTAAACCGTTTCGTGCTATTCTCATCGACGTTCTCTAATTCTGGATATTTTATTTAAATAATCGCCGCGCCACGAAGTTACGAACGGTTCATGAATTATTTAACCAGGCTCGTTTCGAGGCTGGTTAAAGGCGAGCCACGTTGTGTTGCCAACGGAAACGTGGAAAACCGCTTCTGTTTACAGGGTAAACGACTTATTCAGCTTGTCTGAATAAAGACGAAGGAAACGTCCTTTTATTTCCACGGCAACGACGTCATGTAAACCCTCCTTCTCCGAGGTGATTTAAATCTAATTTGAATACGTCTGAATGGAAGCGGGGGGGGATTGAATTCAAGCGGATTCGAGTCGCGTTTAATCGCGTGCTCCGCGACTTGATTTAAAGACCACTCTAGTCCGTGGACGGCAAACAAATTTTTCCTAGCAAAAATTCCTCCCCTAATTGGGATATTATTCGCGACTCGGTGAATTTCGTGAGAATTCGGAAGGATCGAAATGGAGAACGGTGGTGTTTTGACAGATTTCGCCGGAACAGTGGTAAATTTTACTTGGAAATGTCAGTGACTTGACGGAGGGAAGTTGATTCTAACGTAGTTTTCGCAACATTTCAATAAGATCGTGTACAGCGATGTCCTGATAAATTCTGAAGGACTTTCAAGGTTTTTCAACAGATTTCGAAGGAATTCCAACAGTTCCGAGTTGGAATATTAATATTTCATCTAGTAAGAGTGAGAATGATTTATTTCCGATAACTTTCTGAAAAATTTTCAACGAATTTTGTAAGACGTATCAGCATTGTGGTAAATTCTCGTGGAATTCCCAGAAGTTTCAACAGATTTTTATGAAAGTCAAATTGAATTGTATCAGAAACATCACTACGCCAATAAATCCCAACAGAATTTCAGGAGAATTCCACTGAGAACTTCAATACTTGAACAAATTCCACAGAATTCTCTACAATTACTGAAGAATTCCAATGATATTCACCTAAAATTCAGTCAAAATCATCTTACATCCCAAACCTTTACTAAAAATCCTGTAAAATCCTAAAAATCCGTAAATTGCAAACAATTCCTTCGAAAAACCATTCTACTCCCTAACATTCTCCTAAATTCTACCTATACCCAATACCCACAAATCCCATAACCATATATTTTCATTTTTACGTGCGCCTATACTTCACCATTACCCTCGAGCAATTATTCATTACCTCTCAAGCAAATACAACCACTACACGTCCATTAATTTCCAATAAATATCCCATTAGTGCCATACACAGAGTCACAGGGGAAAAACTCCTCCTATGAAAAAACTACCCTAACACCAGAAGATCATTCATCAATCAGCCTAACATTCTCTTACTCCTCTTTCAATATTATGATGGAGTTCTAACATAACCTATTCTAAACGTACACTCATTATTTACAGAAACAACATAAACCCTGTTCCACTTTGAACTTATCTATATTACCGACCAGTGGGTAGACCATAAATCATTGCTGGAACCAGTTTCGCCTACTTGTTGCTCAACCTAGCCTAACATAACTTGAAAGAACGTCACCATGTCGAATTGAAAATTCCTGTGGTATATTCTATCGTTGTCTTTCGAATCTCAAAAGATTAGTAATCTTTTCTGGTGTAAGGTGAGGCTAGAAAATTTGTATCTCACTTCAAAACAAAAAAATTAAGTTAGAAAAAATGTTCTTTCAATTCCAGTTGAAAAGATTAGGTTAAAAAAACTTTTCTCCCTCCAAAATGACAAAATGAGGTAAGAAAACAATTGCACCTTAATTACAATTCTTGTTCAAGAAAAGAAAAATGAAACTGAACGAAGTTACATTTTCATTTAAACTGAAAGAGGTTCGAAAAATATTTCTCCCAAGCACCGATCACTATTTTTTCCTAAATCCTCACCCATACCACTTTTCTCTACTTGTTGCTGAACCAAATCTAACCTAACCGATCATCTCAGTGTCCCATTTTCGAATTAAAAATTCCTCTAGCTCGTTTTACCGGTGTTTTTCTTCAAATCTCAGGAGATTCATAACCTTTGCCGGGCCAAGGAGATCCCGTTAATTCCCCTTGAAAGCTTATCTGCAGTGGCTGGACAAATGGCGTAATTATTAACGGGGCTGGAAAGAAACGGTGCACGCATTAAATTCCCGCGGATAACCCCGAGCAAAAGTGTCCTTTTAAGTAATTGTTCCTGGTCCAGGTTATTCCTTTTCCGCGCGACATTCTTCGCGGAGAGCTGTGCAAATTGCGATAAGCCATTTCGTGTAATTAACACGTCTCCTCGAATGCGTTTTCTCGCCGGAGCAAATTATGAAGCCTGCCTAGAGAATTTCACGAGGAACTTAGGTGATTTGGACACCGCTGGCACTCGACTTTATTCGAGATTCGAGATCATTTTTGCGAACCTCTCGTGCCATCGAGGCTGTTTCAGATTATCGATGTCGGTGGATCCTCTTGATGGCTTTATGGTCGCAATTACGAGCGAGGAAGTTAGCTTGGAAATTCTTTTTTTCGTTACGGTTGGGAAAAAGGGGTTACGCAATTGTTTCTTTTTTTTTGGTACTTATAAATGTTACAGTTTAAGAGACTAGGTTAAAAAATTTGTCGAACTGTAATTCAGAAGACTAGTTTAGAAAAAATTATATTTTAATTACAACTGAAAGGGTTAGGTTAGAAATTTTTTCTCTCTTTCAAGAACAAAGGATTTCAGACAGAACAAATTCCATTTCAATTATAACATTAAAGGTTAAGCTAGGACACTTTTCATCTCAGAACAGAGAAATTGGGCCAGCAAAAAAAATTCTTTTCGCTGGTACTTCAAGAAATTAGGTTAGAAAATTTGAGTTAGAAAAAAAAAAAAAAAATGTTCAGATTAACACGAGAGAAGGTTTCTTTTCTTTCTTGTACCTGAAGAGGTTAGGTTACAGATAATTGTCACTAATTTGGAGAGGAAGAAACTTTGAACAGAGTTTACATCGAAATTCCATTAGCCTGTGGACGAACACAAAATAGAATGATCTCGTGAAGTCAGAGGTTAGAATCCCTCAGAAATAGAGAAAGGGGAGAAAAAGAGAGATGAATTTTCTCGCGGCTGGTTCCGCGATTTTGCCTCGCTTTGATGTTAATGGACGTAACCAGGTCAGCCATCGAGAGTCTCGCGACCAATTTTTCCATTCTACCCCGTACAAAGAAACGCTCGCAGACTCGATAAACCCTGCCCTCCCTTTATCGTCGTTTTCCTTCGTCGAATCTCTCCTTCGTCACGATAAAGCCACTCCTTTCAAAGGATTCCTCTTGTTTCCCGTTAATTGCTGACTTTACAGTTCCTGGATGGTTTCTCTTGCCTGTTTGTCACCATTTCCAGAAAATTTTCCAAGTATCGCTTCTGATCTTTATACTTGCAGCGTAATTGTACGTTTTGTGAAACAATTTTTAAATTATTTTACTCTCTTTCTTATCGGAATCGTTTCTAAATGTAGTTTTCAATAATATTTTAAACGCGATTTTGGTTCTAGCAACACGAAGGAACTATTTTCGTTGCAATTTATTTAAAATAATTCCAAGAATTTTGCAAAGGAAATTTTGAACCATTTATTTGGAGCTTCTTTTTTTTTTCTAGAATTTTAACAAGGTATATTTTATAACCATTTTGCTTCATCAGAGGCTATTTTGACATTTATCGTTCTCAAACAGCCTGAAAAGAGTAATGGATCATTTTTCGGTATCTTATTCGACCAGCCTGTTCTTTTATTAGCGTATGGCCATTCTTCACAGCCCGCTTCAATGATCGTAATCCAATTCATTAGACGGTAATGTAACACTCGGTCAAAAGGCGCTTTAGCGTGCCTCAAAAGTTCGCAAATCGTATTACAATATCGGATTAAAAAGTACGCCAACTGTCATTCCATTCGGCGACCAAATAATTGGAGCACTCTCTCAATTATCTGGCTCTTCGTCGCCCTTGTTCGAGTGCAACGACGTTAAGAAATCCTCCGCTGTTTTTTTGCGATAAGCAGAACTAACAGTTCTCTCGCGACCATCCCCTTTCAACGTGGAATTCTCGACCAATCTTGGAGATTCCGCGGAATTCCACAGATTTATTGAATTGTTGGATAATATGGATATACTGTGGACTGTGAATTCCACGTAATTCCGCTGAAATTCCAGGCAATTCCTCGTGAAAGTGATTTGAAACGTTTTTGCTTTTTAATTGTATCATGACCTTTGCTAACTCAGGTATGGTGGAAAATTGCCAATTGTTCTGAAATCTTGTAAGTTGTTCTGAAATTCCTGGAATTCTCTACTAACTTCTGAAATTTATTAAATTTCAACTATTCTGGCTTAAATGAATTCATTTTTCATCAAATGTCGGAGTAGCGAAGGTATAGTAGATATATTGAATTTCTTCGAATTCTGAATTCTCCTGCAATTCCACTGAAATTCCTTGAATTTCATGAATTTTTCTATTCGTTAAATTTCTTAAAACGCTTCCGATGAATCACAGATACACCTGGAAATTTCATTCCCCAAATTCTTCGCAGTCGAGAAAATTAAATTCTACAAACTTTATATTTTCTTCAAATTTCTGAGTACTTTTGAAATTTCAAAAGATCCCCCATTTCTCAGACTTCATGAATTCTGTACGTTACAGATCGTCTGCCATGAATTCTCCAGGATATCAGTCGGTATCACGTATCTAATTCCGCATAATCGAATCGCATAAACAGAGATACACTCGTAACGTTTCCAGTCCCGTTTCAATTCCAATCGAATGAATATTAATTGCATCCCTCTTTCCATTTCCTACGCGGCACGTAGTACGTACTAGGCTGTTCCGTGCAACGTGTCAAGCACGTACACGTCGAGTGCCACGACCGCGTGTCGTCGCATAATTTTCCAGCATAACCACCGGCAGCGGCTGACGGTGCCCGGAACGATAGAGATAGTAACCATGAAAACTTGATAATGAATCCGTTGGAACTGCTTCAAGAATTGATAACGTGACTCACGATACTTAATACGCGACGGATAATTAATTTCCCGCGGCTGCTATTAAACGCTATTTAAATTTCCCGCGACTGCTATTAAACGCTATTTAAATTTCCCGCCACTTCCATCCACTTTGTTCCCCGTTAAATTCTTCAGATAATCTTGTCAACCTTTCTATTATCACATTTGTAGATTAAGAATGGATTATCTCCTTCTTCATGAAGATAACAACATTTTCTTTTCTTTTTGTTGATTCTAATCGCAAAGATTAATGAAATTTCAAACTTTCGAAATTCTCAAATTAGTAAGAGGTTATGACATAATTTATAAACTACTGACTTCTACAAATTTCCCATTAGAAGAAAAAATTTTTAAATATGTTAATATACTAACATCAAAGAGGAATATCACTGTGATAAATTTCCATGGTTCACGTGGGCACCATATTTTTCTTATCTCCTAATACCTGTTCCGCCATGCGGGAAATAATTTTCTCACGGGAGGATAAACAATTAAATCCCAAGATACGGTCCAGCTGCAATTTTAATTGCTTGCCGGGTTGAACGAATCACCAGAAACCTACTCGGACTTCGAAACGAGTTCTTGTCGGTTCGACGCCACTGTGCGAACAAAAATGGCGGCGAAACAAAAAAACCTAACCTCGATTGAATCGTTCGTCATATGTGTTTTATCGTGAGAATTGGAAAATGTAAAAAAATTGTCCCCCTTTTGTCCTCCCGTTCTACTGCACAATTGTCGAGATTTGAAAGAACAAACAAGAGAGCTTCGATACGACACCTGATATAATTCCGATTTCAATTATCGACAATGGGAACAACCAGCGCGGACTCGAAACCGGAAACGGTAACCGGAGACAGTAAATATCGACGGGGCTTCCATTACAGGAGCTATCGCGAGATTCCATTACAAATTACATCAGCGAAGAAAAGTACGATCTATCTGTTGGTTCTACGTGAAACAGACCATTTTCTTTTCTTGCCTATCAATAATCTGTTATTGTTGGAATTATTAATCCCTGTTGCATAGAACTGTTAATCATGTTTTGCTTAAGGGTATTTAACAATATCCTTTTGTCATTTCAAAAAATGATTCATAGAAATAGAGGTTATAATTGTGTATATAGGCAGATGGGCAGATGTTACGAATTTCGTTCAATACGAAATGAAAACCGCACGAACTTATAGGCCAACTTCATAATTATGAAATTCAGCGTTAATTTATATGTATTATGGTAATTATTTTGAATAAAAATTTTGATCACGATATTTCTGTGTTAAATACATTACTGTAAAGTTCATCCATAATTTTGTTTAAGATATCTGGTCTATAAGCTGCCATACCATTTAAATATTGTTATAACTTTCTTCCTATTATAGGTTTAAAAATTTTCGTTTCGAATTTTGAAAATTTATTCAATTCAACTTTTGTACGGTAAAGCAACTTATGGGCCACCCTGTATAAGCATCGTAATGAATAATACAGTACAATAGAGATTATTAGTTTTGACATAAATTTTAATAATATTGCAAATACTTTCACTAAAACTTTAGCACGGTGAATAACAAATATATAACCACAAAATCGATCGTTGAATTCATTCATTATTAAAACCGTACCTGAGAAACTCGTTGGCACAAAAGCAGAGAGTAAATTGAGCAACCACGGGACAGTTTGCCATCAAAAAGCCGCCGTCAGTAGCACTTCCGATCCCAGACAACACGTGTAATGCTTTAGACCTCATTCAACTCACTAATTAAACTACGGCCGATGTCTAAACTGGCCTTTATGCCTGTCACGTGACAGGGACCCGCCATAAGACAAAGGCGCGCCAACAAGCTTCGATCCTATTCGTCGAAGATCGATATTGCAGTGAGAATTTGTGGCCGACAGAAATTATCTCGTTGGCCGGCACGAGGAATTTCCATGGTTGTTTTCGATGTTGGATTAGAGAAGCCAGAGTGAAATTGCGGTGAGCTTGATTTCAATGCATTTTACAGAAAAATGAAACGCGTCGCAAATTTGGCGGCAAATGTCAATTTTGCAACGAACTGTTTCCTTATTGTTTTTAAGAAATATTACAGTCTTCGGTGTATTCTTAAGCATGTAAAATTCTCTGCTATTTTATTTGTTTATATAAATGTTTTTTGAATAAATATAATGACACTGTGATAGACACAGGGCTGAATTTAGACTTGCTGAGGCCCTAAGCTATACAAAACCCAGAGGCCCCCTACTGTTTTAAATTACATCAGCTGGTCTCGGAAAAATTCAAAATATATACGCCTTTTTAATATATGACAATATATTGTCTTTTAATTTTTATTAAAAAAATAATAAAGGATGTGTTTACAAAATCACAGAAATAATTATATAATTAAAGGGTTTTAAAAACGACAAATAAGGCTCATAGAACAGAAAGTTTTAAATTAAAATAGGAAAATAAAAGGTAAAAATTAAATTAATATAACAACATAATTGGTAGTATATAAAAAATTAATCTTATTGGATAGATACCCTTTGAAGTTAGCCGTCATTTTAAAAAATTTAAATTAAATGCTTTTAAAAAAAAAGAAGACAAAATATCTCAATCACATTTAAAATGCGCCAAAATTATTTTAATGTTATATTTTGTATATTCAAAATTATTTAGAAATTATCATAGTGATATGTCTGACTTCATTTGAGTAATTTTTCTACGAGATGTTTTTTTATCAATGTTTATATTTTTTTGTTTTTTTATTTGAGGCCCTAAGCTGTAGCTTTTTTAGCTTATACGTAAATCCGACACTGGATAGACATAACCTAGTTATTTGGTAACATGTGTGAATAGTGTGATGAGAAATGTATTCAGTGGGTAAATGGAGAGAAATTGAATAAATTGTGGGTAGAATTTTGTATAATAAGGAAGCTTGATTTAATTTCTGGCTTGGCAAGATGAATTTAGGGTTTGCATTGTGAAATATTTTTCAAATATCATTCTTGACATGCGTATATTATTAAAATTGATGTCAACTGATAAGTGGAGGAATATACAAGTGACTATGAATAGAATTTGATGTGGTAGAAGTGTCTGATTTAAAGAAATGATCTTATAAGGCTCAACCACAGAAATATTTTTGAAATATTATTTTTGATAGATCTAAGATATTAAAATGACCACTGTGTGGATAGGAAGAAATGTAACAGAATATAATTAAAATTTGACGTAATAAGGAATTTGTAAGATTTTCAACCATTGGAACATTTTTAAAATATTAATTTTTTATCAATTTTGGCTATTTAAGTTGAGATTAATAAGTGAATAGAGAGAAATATATCTGATTTAATTAGATGAACTTGTATGATCTGAGTAATGAAATGTGACACTATACTTGACTATTAAAATAGAATCAATAGACTTTGACCAGCAGAGATGGATCAGAAAATGGAACTGCATTATAACTAAATCAGTAGATGCAAACTTGTAGAACATGATTAGCGAAAGTGGGTCAATGGAGACTGACAAGTAGAAACGGACAAGTACAATTTGATTAATGGAGTTTCATCAGTGAATTTTGATCAGAAGATTATATCTAGCTAGACCTGATTAATAGAACACCCCAAGTGAGGTTTGTTGCATACCATTGACTATTTACATCATACAAATTGACCATTGCAATTCAATCAATTGATCGATGATCAGTCTAAGTGGATCAATGTGGTATGTCAAAAAGAGAATTTAATGACTAAAATCTATATGCTATGCATATTCAATTATCTAACAAAACCTGATCAATGAATTCTATAACAACTTTTCAACCATTCTTTGAATCATATGAAACTTTTGACTGTAAATAATTGTACAGTGATGGAGAAAACCACGTTACTGTCGTTCCAAGCGTTTACCCCTTCGTGTATCGATAAGAATTTCCAGATAACAAGGGCGACGCGCTTACTTTTAAGTGGAAAGTTGTCCAGCCTGTGTCGATTCAAAATTTGAAATGCTAATTTCCTCCAGAATAAAGACCGATTATTTTACCGAAGTACGATATAAACGACGAAGAACAAATTACAGACAATTACGAAACTTCAAATTCTGAATTTTTAACATATTCTTTCTTTCTCTGTATAAAAATTCAGAGATATTTTTAATAAAAAGAAATTTACGCAGTATAGGTTAAGAATGTGGTAAGAAGTATAGATGTTAATATTAAAATTAATATGTAAAAAAAAATAAAGAAAGAGGAAGACAAAAGGGTAACGAGGTTATTGGGGATCAAAGTTAATTTTACACTATGCAGTCGGCCCTGTAATGGCGACCTTCGTCGCCTCGTTGCCGCGTGTAATGCCAACCTTTCTGTGCCAAAAGCGACACGAAGGATAGGATTCCTTCGCCTTCGTCGACCACGTGAGCTCATCGTTCGAGATTCTACGTATGCCCGATGAAAACTTGCTCTGTCAAACGAATTACCTCCTCTTTGAACGATTTTATAATTGTACAAAACAGTTTGGTGCGATGAGTTGTTGTGTTGGCAATCATTCAACCACGCTTTCCGCCATCTTCGGCGCGTTGTGGAGAAACTTTGGTATTGGAATTGAAAAGGAAATGGGATGGAATGATTTTTATTGTAAATTGCAAGAATATACATGACAAGTTAAAATTAAAAATAAAAAATTTCCTTTTTTGGAAAATCGAGAAGAATCTTCGATATTAGAAAGGGGAAGTAGAATGGAATTATTTCTGCCAGAAATCGCAGAAGAACCCGCAAAATGAACATTATTTAAAAACTTTTTAAACGTAGAAATCTTATTACAAAATTGGTTTTAAAAATTGCAAAATGAAATAAGAATTTTTAATAATTAGAAAAATTCAAGAAAACTTCCACAATTTCAATTTTTGGCTTGTCAAAATAAATCTTCGGTATTGTAAAGTAATTGTTGCCACAGAAAAGTTTTCCGGAGATTACAGAAACGTTGGAAAAATAAAAATATCCAAAAAATGTGACTTAAATACCTAATAAATTTCCTCTACGTGAGGTTTCAAAGTGAAAGCCAATGAATGTTGAGAAAAATGGTCACGTGTCAAAGTCCGATCGGTCAGTTTATACACTATGAGTACCAGAGGGACTGGAAAATTGAAACGACCGATTGAACAGCGACGATGAAGTGTGACAGTTTGGTTTTCAAGGATGTGAGTCGAAGGAACGGCGAATTTAATGCTCCTCGCCGGCAGATGGTGGGGGGTTTATTTTTATTTGCTATTTTTACGCCTGCGCAAGTGATCTGTAGCATCGCGTGAAAGGGGTACGGTTCGACACGATATATAAAGACCGTCGAAATCGATAAACAAAGAAATCTCGAGTGGAACATGTTTTATGCTCGTCGATCGAATTAAAAAGAAATTGCCCGTCTCACGTAGAGATAGAGAGATAGAGAAAATGGTGCACGTTGAAGATGAAAGAGGTTTACCATCTTTATGAATGTTGATCGCGCTCGAAACACACTCTTGATCCCATCTCTGATTCTAACTCGAAACTGATGCCAGAAAGTCGTCGAGGGAATCATCGACCGTTGGTTCCTTCGACTGATCGCTGGCTAAGAAAAGCTTCGGCCACTCGATATATAACTGGATGTCTTGAAATCACCGGGAAGTCGTTCGTGTAATTTTTCAGGAGCGATTGTGAAAGAAATTGAAGAAAATAAGGTAGTAAATTTCGATAGGAAATTTGTCTGTTACTTTATTGAACATTCTACTAGCACTCTGACGTTTGGTAGATTTAAGAGGAACGAAATTTTAAGAGGGAAAATTAAGAGGCGCAAGGAATATTATGAAGAGAAATTCTAAGGGTATGGAAAATATAATGGATACATTTCACACCTGTCTATTCATCCTACAAACATTCTACTATATCATTAATTTCAACAGAAAACAAAATATGGCGAGGAAAAATTTCTTAAGTTTAACCTAAATGTTGAAAAAAATTAAAGAAGAAAAAATTTGTTTTAAAATTATAGAAGACATCTTAACACTTAACTATCCACGCTAATAACATTTTACTATCTGTCAAATTTGAGAAGAACATAATTTTAACAAGGAAGCAAATTTTTTACACAAAGACAGTACAAAAAGGGTGTCTTAAGCATTCAGCTAACCAACCCTCCAACATCGTACCATCTGTCAAACTTGAAAGGAACAGAAATTTAGCAAGAAGGAGCTTGGAAAATTTAAAAGGATCTCGAAAAGACACTTAAGTGTCCACTCTGCCAACACCTAGCCATCCACAATAGCACTCAGCTACACATCTTACTAAGAACTAACATGTCTGCTTATTCATGACTAGATACCATTTTTGTCAGACTGCTCCAAGAAAGCATCTACGTCAAAGAATCGTTCAACCAAAGGGAAAAGAAAAATAAATCCCACGAAGGAACGAGCGACTATAGTCGTTGAATTTGTCTGAGTGTGAGCTGCATTTAGGTGTATTAAAAAATGTACAGTTCCGTTTAAAAATAAGGCGATGACCTTGAAATGTCCTTGACATTTCCGCGTAGAAGAAATTAAATTGCACCAAAAAGTGTTTCCTAAAATACTTCAATTCTTTCTAAAAACATTTTTAACAATGTTCAGTTGTCAGGCTGTATACGGGGTGTCTCGTTTATAACGAACGTCTAAATTATTTCCTCTGACATTGAAAGCAAGGAAAACTGACTAAGTGGAGTTTGTGCGATTTGAAGACGTACATCTAGTGATCGTAAAAAAAGTCCCTCAAAGTAACGAACGAAGGTCATTCCAAGGTCAACTTTTTTTTTTTTACTGTTTAAGATCACTTCAAGGTCATAATGTCGTAGGTCATTAGACTCTTGATGTCAGCTGTAACGTGGCAGCATAAAACACAGATGTTAATATGCAAAGAAAGAAAATGTCGATGACCTTGGAATGACTTTTCAGATGACCCTGAGGCCAGTCATTCTTATTATCAGTAGATGCACGTCTTGAAACCGTATATTCCTCTTAATCTTAGTTTTTCTTATTTTCAATGCTAGCGGAGACAATTTATAAATGGACACTGTGCGTACCTACGGGGTAAAGCGCGACAACAAAGTATTATCAAACAATATGGTGATGTAAAACAATGTTGTTAGGAGGAATTGAAGTATTTTAAAGGACACACATTACCTTGCTTTCCAATCGGAACTGTATATCTTTCAATAGAGCTAACATAAATGTATACTGTTCACACTCAGACGAATTCAACGACTAATGAATATTCCAACTACTAACAAACTACAAGTGATTTAAAAATATTTGACACAAAAAAAAAAAACAGAAAAAAGAAATAGTTGGCTACTGGGTGTATGGTTAGCAATAAAATGCTTGGTTCTTCAACGTGTTAACCCATTCTCATTCCTACAACCATACAGAACCAACAACTTGGGATTGGAAAGTCCCTGTGGGCGCAGGGACACGATGTTTGCCATTCGCCAACAAATTTCACGCTTTATTAACTTGCTCGAGCGACGCGTCAAAGCGTGGCTCGGCCTTCTAAAGCGGGCAGACGTGAAAATTTCGCGCTGTTCGAACTACCTGGGAGTTTGGCCGGCAACTTTTCCACCCGAGCAAGCCTAAAACTTCAAGGCTCGCCCGGTTCCTTTGCAATGCTAATTCCTGGGCCAATTTGCAAGTGGAACCGACGTGAATCGTCTACTACTACCACTTCGGTTTCCCCCCTCCCTTTGCTACTTTCCCACCACTGTGAGCATGTTGTCCCAGGGAATTTCTCCTAATTCCTCGCAGGGGGATTCCCCCAGAGGGTTGCCGCGCCTCCTTTAAGGGGATTCGAACGGGGGAAAGTGGGCCATGGATGGAAACTTCTCAAAGAAGCTCTTTTCCATGCCCTTCTGGGACGTTCCTCTCGATTCTGCGATCGATCAATTATTGGTCCATCGTCAAAACGTCGTTTCTCTATCCCAGAGAAAACTTCGTGATGTTTCTTCGTGGGAGATATAGTGTATTGTGAATTTGAAATGATTTTTGTTCCTTCGGTTTTCGTGGGGTTACGTCGAGAAATATGAATTTCGTGACTTGTTGTTGGATTATTTCTAACAACACCCTGTAGAAATAATCAAGTGAGGACAAAAATGTCTCCGCGTTCTTTTAAACAAAGACACCAAGACTTCCACCAGATGTGTCTGGTGTTCGTCTTCGAGTCAAGCACTGCACACTGCGATACAATAGAGTAAACAGTTCCTAGGTATAAGCGGACCCCAACTTTCCCTTTTTGGGTGTCCAGAGACAGTTCGTTAGAGCATTTGAAAGAGTAAAGACGTTTCCTCTGAGTCCGATAATAAATAGAATATTAACAGTTTACAAAGACTATTTCATTTCAATAACCCATTTCCAATACTTGTAAAAAGAGGAGGTGACAGGATTTTGTGTGGCGGTAGGCTTAGATAGTTTGTTATTTTTTAATTCTAAGATCTCTGTTGTATTTTTTTTTTTTTTTTGTATGTACAGCTTGGTAATAAATCTTTTGGTGTACTGAAGTATTTGTTACTAGCGTCAATAGAACTTTGTGACGATTTTAGAAAGTAAATCTAAAGGAATTGTAAGTTTTCACTAGATTATTGCACTAGAATTTTTTATTTTTCTGTAGAAATGACGAACGTGAATGCATATTCTAAATCGTGAGAAAGACGACCAAAGTAGAGACGACGAAAATCAGTGAAAAGAAACATTAACACTCCTTACGAAGGTAGATAAATACAGTGCAGACAACCTCCAACTTCGAAGTTACCCATAACGTACTTTCTCGTGCTCAAGATTGAGCAATAAATGTTTCAAACTACAAATTGATTCGATGAAATAATTCTCGTCCTTCCTTTCGACATTCTAACCTCAAAATCAGTTTGACACCATGAAATACGAAAACCGTTGACGTGGTTCGAGGGGAAAAAGGCGAAGCAACTTTATTAAACACCCAGCCAAGAGATTTGTCCCGTATTATCCGATCGATTTTACGAGGGAATCCGAAAAATAACGAGCGTCGAATGCCAAAACGACCAGAATTTGGAACGGATTCAGGGTGAGGAATGAAAAGGTCAGCAACGTTTCAGCTTATTCACATCGATTTAATTTATCGCCGTATTTACAGGAGTTGCTTCTGCACACGTGTGTCCGCCATTGTTTGCACACGTTCTGCACAGTTTATTAATACTTATTCATCCAAAACGTCGAATAAAAATCGGTTTACCTCAGGAAAAGTGTAAATCAATGAACTTCTAAACACCACCACGTCGAATTGCGAGAAACATTTGTTTCACAGTGAATCATCGTCCAAGTTCACTTTCACGAGGAAGCAAAAAAAAAAAGAAGAGAACACGATATCGAGCGTATAGTAATTTTATGCGTCTCAATTGAAAGTTGGCTAACGTGGAGAGTTGTACGTTTTAATAACTAGCATTGGAAATTATTGGAAATCTGGGAATATAGGTTGCGATGAGAAGCCCCACGTTCGATGTGCTCTCACCTAATTCCAACCGGGAATAATAATAAAGAGAGAAAAAACTGAAAAAATGGAGAAAGATCTCTTAATTAGAAATATATTACGCTCAAAGAGGAATTTACGCGTTCTTGCTACCGAATCAGTTTATTACCCGATCGAGAAGAACTAGTAACATTTCCCGAAAATGTTATTTCGTTGGAAGAAAATAACAGGGACCTACAAGAACACTCAAAGATCAAAGATCACAAGTGTAAATTGGGAAACTTTTCGACGTTGCAGTGTCTATACCTGAGCCATAAGCCTCGAAACACACGAAACTACCCCCTCCACCTGCAAGTGTTGCGTGCTAGATCACAATTAAGAGGATAATCGTGACTTATCATATTTCACCTGGATATTAATTTCGAATCGGGATTACTTCTTAATTACTTGACCGAAGAGAGGTGTGATTTATCGAGGGGATAGAAGCAACGGAGGCACGTGGCCGCCGCTGGTAGCGTTACGACAGTGTAGCGACACCTGAAATATGACCCTACAGGGTGGCGCTCCATAATCTTCACGCAACTAGGAAGAAAAAAGTTAGCCAAGATTGCGAAAATTCATTTTTAAACGTGCGAATAAAATTTCTTTCTAATTCCATCCACACTACTGTTATCCTATTATTTGCTAAATTTCAAAAGAATGTAAAAAATGGCGGGGAGATATGTCTTAACCTTAATCTAAAGGTTGGACATATTTCTTTTCTTATTACTGAAGGTATAGAAGATATCTTCTTTCATAAAGAATTACATTACGCCTGATTATATCATCTTCGTCATTATACACCCAGGAAGAAAAAAGTTAGTCAAGATTGTGAAAATTGATTTTTAACTCTTCGAGGCACGGCAGTATAAAAAGTGTCCCACCTTTTTGATACGTAAATATGCACGGTGGGATATTTTTTGTACCACCACGAAAAATTACAAGTGTTACTACAACAGAGGTTAAAAAATAAGTCCCGCCTATTTAAATCAATTAGTAATTTCACAACAGACGTCACACCGGTATTTGCTTGAGTGATCAACTTTAACAAATACCATTCATGAATCCATATGGCACAGAGGGGCTGTTTAAGTCCCACCCTATAATTAAAAACTTAAATGACCTTTTATTTATATTTGTGTTTCTTTTGTAATTTTACTTACTTATTAGTTAAAATAAACTAACTAAGTTAACTTTTATAAAAATAAAATTTCTGTGCAACGTAGTTTTTCTTATTTTCTAAAATTCCGTGCCTCAAAGAGTTAAACGTGCGAATAAAATTCCTTTCGAATTCCAACAGGTATGGAAGACACTTTAACATCCAACTATCCACACTACTTTTATCCTATCATTTACTAAATTTCAAAAGAATTGTGAGAAAATCCGTCCCGAAGACGGTGAAGCGAGCATCTTGAAGCCAGGCCCAGCGCGCTCGGTGGGAACGACTCGCCCCCCTTTGGGTTTTTTCCTGGATCTGTTCGCGTAGGGGTGGACAGGGACCGGCAGGACCCTCGAAGCATACTTTTGCGAACGACGCTCAGATAACGCGGATACAGACTTTAAATAACATATACTATTGTAAAAACGTAGACACGTTCAATTAATTTCACGCCCACCATACTCCGAGTCAGAGTACTTTCTGACTGAATATAAAAAATGGCGAGGAGAAATGTCTTAACCTTAATCTAAAGGTTGGACATATTTCTTTTTTTATTCCTGAAGGTATAGAAGATATCTTCTTTCATAAAGAATTACATTACGTCTGATTATATTATCTTCGTCATTAGACACTCTGTATTCAGCGAAGAAAACGCGACTTCTTGTTCTCCATGGCTTTACGGTACACCAGCCTGGCAAGAAGTCGTCAACCAATCGAATATCGTCGTATGAATAATTTAACGAGTATTCGTTGTTCCTTTGTACACACTTTCATTCCGCGACACGCGGTAATTTGACACGCTCCGTCGCGTGCTCGCACGGAAAACGAAACGCGAATGCTCGTCACGAATCCAGCCTATATTTCTACAGTTGCGATAAGTAGACTAGCTGGGAAAATACAGGCGTCGCGTAACTTTTCCTCGGGGTATGATAAGTACGACGTTTTATTAATTTTTTCTACCGCCGGCAAGGTTGGAGCACCTGGAGAAGTTCAGGGGAATGAGATCTGATAATGGGAATGGTGATACCGCGTGGTGATTTATGGCAATGTCCTTAGGAGCACGTGTACTATGGGAATTCGTGCGCTTTCTGAGGAAGGAAGATAGCATCTGGTGACTTAGACGTGGATAATAAAGTGATTTAGTGAGAAAGAAGTGTTCCAAGAAGCTTTCGTGAATTCTATTTTTTTCTTCCTTTTTTCCCTTCTTCTAGGTCAAGTTGGGCCACCTGGAAAAGTTTAGAGGAGCGAGATCTGATAAGTGAAACGGTGATTTATCGCACTGTGTTCTATGTTCTTTTGAAGGAAGAGAATGCTTAGTGAATATTTAGTGGCTTAGAAGTGACAGGGAATTATGTTTGTATAATATTCGAGGAACATTTTTAGAGGTTTTCAACGTTGACCGATAGGTTCATTTTTTCGATTTCAGCCACTGTACTCGTGGAGAGTCCATTTGGACGGGGTTCCTTGAGTTCAGTGACTCAGAACTAAATAAGATTCTTTTCAAGGTTTGCAATTTTACAAAAATAATTTTAACCCATAGAAACCTCTCTAAGTTATTCTAAAGGCCTCGAGACGCCTCCAGAATCGTAATCGAACAAGGATAATAATTGCACCCCTTCAATGTAAGTCCCTATACTCACGCAAAAGTCTCTTAGCCAAGACTTAACGAGAACAGAAGCATTTCCAAGGCTCTTAATTTTATAAAAATAATTCCACCCCGCGGAAATCTCTCGAAATCACTCTAAAGACCCCAAGATGCCTCCGGAATTGCAATCGGAGAATAATAATAATTCCACCCCTCGAATTTAAGCCCCTGTACTCGTTAATGAAAATGGAAGCATTTCCAAAAGGCTTTCGAAATTACAAAAATAATTTCTCCCCGTGGAAATCTCTCCCGGAACACTCTCGATGTATCCGTACATCCGAAAATCGTGTTGAAAAAGCACCCATCTCGATAGTAATCCCGGCAAACATGAATAGTCCCCAACGATACGGCCGAAAGAAACAAAAGCAATATTCCGATATATCCTGTGAACATCTACACGTGTCCACGGCCGCTTCAAACCACATAACAGCCCCCCATGGAGTCCCGACACTCGCCTATGGCAATGGCAGACGGCAGAATTCCACGGGAAGCCAGAGAAGGAGGATTTGAAACCGATCGAGGAAAGCCAAGGCTGCGGGGCAAATGAAGTCGAAGAAGGGGCAAACGAAACACGGGAAACCCATTCGAACTGAGTGTACGGTTCCCATGATCGTGCAGGAATGGAAATGGAACCCGACATTTTCACGGAATGGTGTTTACAGCGGTGTTAAGCTACCTGTCTTTCTCCCCAGGTCGCTTTTCGACGAATCGAGACCGAAATGGCCTCTGTAGATGGCTGAGCTCGTTCACAGGGGGGAACATTGATGGTCTCTTCAACATTTATGGGCTGTTGCGCCCAAGTGTCTGGCATGGGTGCTCGTGGAACGAGAATTTCGCGAGGTTTCTCTCGCTGAATCTTTAATTTCTCGAAGGAAAATTCCACCAAACTTTCACGGGGATCTTGTGGAATTTTCTGAAACTTCTTTTCGTATATTATACATGGAGGAAGCAACATTTCTCCAGTTCTGATCCATTTGCTTCCATAAAAAACATTCCATAGTCAAGAAATAAGTAATTTTAAAACTCGAATAGACGTGACAAAGTTATCAGATCCTCGTAGCAAGCACGGTGACTTTCTGAAAATACTCAGGCACTGCTGAATCAACTTTGATCACCAAAGTGACACTATCGAAGTTTCGGCTGTAAATATAACCATCAGTCGAGATAAATTATCATTTGCTACGCGTTTCACGACTCGTATCAACATACAGACACCGAACAAGCCCTCCGTAGTAATTATTAATTACTGTTCTCGACGTCAGAACGAAGACTGTAACTTTCGATCGTGCAAATATACAAAAGTCCCCTTCAAAGAGGGCCAGAAGGAAGCACAGAGACTCCGAGTGTACTGTCAGTCGCGATAAGTGGCGTTTATTATTGATCTACGTTTGTTTTTCGAGGTTCGATCTATGGAGGATCGAGAGGAGGTCTGAATTTTAAACGACAGCTGTAACTAGCAACGTTAAATACCCCACAGTGTATTGCGAGTGTACCTCTGAACGAGTGGCGCGAACCATAAATAGCACCTGGTCTATTAGCGGAAGATGTACAGGCAGACGAGCCCGTCTCGAGAAGAAGAGAAACCATGCGTTGTACGATATCGAGGAAAAGAAGGGAGACTATCGAAGGGGATCTCTTGATCGAATGGTTAAAAACGCGAGCTTCTGGTGTGGTGCACGTCATTGTGGAAGCGAGAGAAGAAAATGGAACGATCTACACTGCCGTTCAAAAGTATTAGGACACTTTCTTAATTTGAACAAATCTCTGAAAAATGTTGTGAAACCATTAATGAATGACACTAAATGATACATGTTTTGTTCCGTACCACACCGGAGTATATAATACGATAAATAATCCATTAAATACCTTACCAAAGACCTTAACACGTTGACTGCCAACCACGAGTTATCTCGTTTCTACAGTATAACTTTTCGGTGCCCACCACGTGTTAAGACGTAAACGCATAGGAATTCTGTGGGATGGGCGTCTGTTAAAGGTTCATTACTAACGAAAAGGCGTCTAAAAAAGAATTTATTTATTATTTTTTACAAGATTATCGAAATATAAAAGAATGAAAGTAAACAAGACAATAAGAGCAAATTTTAATTATGATATGCATTTTTATGCAAAAAAAAAAAAACAGTTAAAATTAGAGTCATAATATAAAAATTAATATGTGTTTGTTTAATTCTATACGATAAATTGAAAAAAAAAATGTTGGCGTCTAGAACAGATTTCTTCAAAATAGGCTTGGCAGTCAATGTGTTAAATAACAGTTATATCTTCTTTTCGTGTATATATCCGCCTCTTGTCTTTATAACAGCATTCGCGATTCTCGGCATCCTGGCTATTAATTTCTCTATTGTGTCAGATGTAATGTTCCTCCACCCTATTTCTAAGATTTTCCACAAGCTTTTTTCTGACTTAGGACACGTTTTTCGGGAAGGACGCAGCGAAGACATATCTCATAAATATTTAACAATTTCACGGGCTTAAATAATTCAATTATTCACAATCGTACAACTAGAATACGCTAAATATATATACGCAATAGAATTTGTAAAAAAATGCGATTTAATATTTATAATTTACGTGGGATAGGAAAGTTTCACAGAAAATGACAAGTGTCCTAATACTTTTAAGCGGCAGTGTATATACACTACCGCCCAAAAGTTTGGAATCACTGTGCATTGCAATTTACACAAAAATTTCCAGAAAAAAGTCGGCGATTTTGAGAATTTTCTATCGTTCGAATCAATTGATATGAGATAAATTGATAAATGTAGAATTGAGATAAACTTCAAATCTATAAAAAATTAGCAGCAGATTTAATATTGATGAAAAGTGGGAGGTGATTCCAAGCTTTTGGCCGGTAGTGTAGACTCTATAGTTGGATTTTCAAATTTAAACTGGGAATCCTGTTTGACCGTCAGAGAAATAAACGATATTTAACAATTTCTTTTTGGCTGAACTAGTAAAGATATCGTGATACTTTTTGTTTCAATAGAAGAGGTGCATCTTCAGAGTGCAATAGAAAATCTTGTCCAACATAATTTCTAATATTGTTATTTGTAAATTTTCAAACAAATTTTCAACAAATTTCGAATGCTGTTGTTCTTTGAAGTTTATACTGGGATTAAATTGACTTGTAACAAAAGAAAAATGGAAAAAATTGCTTTTCCACCAAAAAACTCAGTTTTACGTTGTTTATAAAAACACTACAAATAACGATGAAATATCGATCGCTCAAGACCCGGACAAACGTGCATCGAATTGTATGGACTTTGTCCAAAGTTGATCGGTTGATTACATTTTGAGTTACCCTTCGTGGGCAACTTGAAAAACGCGTTTCAAGTTCGAGCTCTGACGCATCTCCATAAGTGTGCTTGTAACTTCGTCATTTTTGCGAATTCTTCTTCGATATCGTAGGACCGTACTTTTCGGATGCTGTACTTTCAATTTATACGAAGAGAAAAAAATCGACTTTCAAGCTGAAGCCTCCTACAGCGTTAGCCTCTTTGAAACCTGAGCAATTTTTCCTCGACTTTCCTAATTTTCTCGATTCACATTTGGAAGTGAGTATTTCAAGTATCGAAAAAGGTACCTCTAGCATTCGAAAATGTTTACGCAGTATACAAACCGTACTTTTTAACGGTGTATTTCATTTGTTTTGGCGTAAGGGTAGAAGTGGCGCAGCATTGTGTTCATGGGAGTGGATTCGAGGGAAGTCGAGACTTTGATCGAGCGCGCAGACGGAGAAGAAAAGGAAAACACGCTGAATATTGCAACGGATTCATAGCGATCCGGTACTGTACACTTTACAAAAGACTGTAAAGTTGAAGTCTGACTTCCTCACCTGCGTTTGACGCTTCTGAGAATCACCCTAGGTAGTTGGCCCCGTTAAAGAATGTGAATAAAATAAAATCGCTCCACTTCGAAACTTTTTTTTTTTTTTTATCGAAATTACATACTTTTCGGCAACGAATTTTTTCATTGTGGGAAAGAGGCAGCTTTGGGCTGGCACTGTGATTAATCTTATTGAAAAATTTTGAAGGGTAACGATAACGTAGCTATTTTTATGGAATTCGTCCTCTGATGTGACGGTTATAAGTGAGGGTTATAATTTTCGTGAATTTTTTAATATTTTTTTAAAAATGAAAGCGAATCAGTCGAAAGAAGATGCCCAGGTCTAACAGTGTGATTAATTTCGTTGAAAATAATATCCAAAAATAATAAATATGTCGTTATTTTTATAGAATCTACC
This sequence comes from Habropoda laboriosa, assembly GCF_001263275.1. Classification (NCBI taxonomy): domain Eukaryota; kingdom Metazoa; phylum Arthropoda; class Insecta; order Hymenoptera; family Apidae; genus Habropoda; species Habropoda laboriosa. The sequence goes on along the minus strand of NW_017100191.1, from coordinate 2,368,429 downwards.
CTCTTCTGTAAAAATTTCATTTTTCTAATCCTTCGACATTATTTTCTGAACGAAACTGAATATGTCTCGGAGATGTACCGTTTGTTATTCAGAAGAAGGGTAGATAGATCTAGCGATGCTACAATATTTTATGAAAAAATATTAAAAAACACCAGCGATACAATTTTCTTCACAACTTCCACACAATTTCACCCTAAGATATGGCAACCCGTTTGAAAAATCGGCCCCTGAACAAGTGCAACCCCTTACACGCCTACGCAAGCCTTAAAAAGATTCGCGTATTATCGCGTCAGGCCAGCTACTTTCTCCACCGCGCCTAAAATTCCAATTTCCCACAACTTCCCGGCCAATTTCATGCAACAGCCATCTAGCAAAGGGGGAGAAACGAGCATTATACAGCCCCATAACCATGCTTTAGATAGTCATAATCCCCCCGGCATGGTCTATCTAACTGCGTCTGATACTTGTCGGTCTTCCCGTTCGTTCCACTTTGAAATATTAATTTACAGCAGGCTGGTGTCCTAGTGAAGCCCGCCATCGACCGATTATCATGTAGATCAGCCCCTCCACTTTCCATGGAGTTCACGGATCCGATGAAATAACTGGTTTCTTATCGGTAACGCCGGTAATTGGATGCCACGGTGCAAACAGGCAGAATTAAAATGGCGAATCTATATATATATATATATATACGTTGCGAATGAAGAAGGGTAGTCAGGTAGGAAGGAGGAGGCGAAAGAAAAAGAACGTTCGATTGATCCTTGTTGAGCTGTTTGCATCGAGACGAGAGGCTGGCTGAACGAGATTGTTCGAAAAAAGAAAGACAGAATGGAGCCAGAGGGTAGTGGCATCTCTGGCGTGGATAATGGAAAGTGGTTTTTTTACTTGAGGCTAATTCGTTGCTGAGCTACGTCTATAGCCTCTTTCGAGGAACTTTGTTGGTTACGATCGAGGAAACCAATATGAGATTATCCGGATGCTACTTTGTGGGAATCTTGTATGTGTCTGTGCCTCTGAAGAGAAAAGTCAAGCGGTGTTCTCTGGAGAAGTTTTCTCTCTTCTCGGTCTAGGTTTTCAGGAAGAGTGTCGGTTGATTCTTTGCTCGAAGGAACTGTTTTATTTTATCGAACAGATTTACGTGAACGTTAAAAGGAAGAGAGAAATTGTTGAGAATCGATTATTTTTCGGGCTGTCAAACTGGACACCCTTCTTAACCCCGTGAACAGAAATGACGAGTCCAGCTCGCCATGAACTTTCTTGAGCAAACTGACAATCACGAGCTGCACTCGCCAGAAATTATCGAGAGCTGAAGCTTTTTATATGAGAAATATATGTAAGTCATAGCGAGTCTTCTGCTCTGATACATTCGTTCGCATACTTCTAGTAACAGTTTGAATGTAATTTGTATAAATCTATGCAGCCAGTATCGCGTAAAGTAAATGCACGACGCGACATACTAATGAAGTGCAATAGCGCTTATTTTACTAGTGATATCCGTCTATAGAAGTGATACATTTTTGCGGAGGTGTTGAACCTTACACATTCACGCGAGCTCGCCTCGGTCTAACAGCAAACATTCAGTAAATGTATGAAACAAATTTTTACTAATAACAAATAATTTGAGCAACAAAACCGTAAGTTTCTATATCAATCCCTCCTCTTAAAACTACGAAAATTAAATTGTCTGCCTGAAAATAAATTGCAGTTCAAGGGGTTAATCGAGAAGAAGGAAAAAATTACACCGGACGTTATTCCAGGGAAATGGGAAAAACTGATCGATAGTTGCATAATAGTTAACCTTCCTAGACTCGCGTGGCGGTCCCACAGACCGACGAAATCGGAATTCGCTTATTTTTTAGAAACAATTGACGCTCTCACCCTGCCCTTCCTTGTTGTAACGAATTACACGAAACTGTACAGTGGAAATACCATATTTCGATCATTTAAAAATCGGAGAGACCGACGTGAGTTACTATGCATTGAAAAATTACGCGAGTTCAAGAAGGTTAAGTACAGTGCTTCTCCCGAAAATTGTACCTTTCGGTACTTGAAACGTCGATATTTCCAGGTTTTTCGATTTTTCAAAAATAAGGTCCAGCTAAATATATTCCTTTTTCTGTTCACTTATTCAATTTATATAGATGGACAGTGATTGGAAATTAAAGAGGGGGATGTTTGTAGATATTCTTGAACTTTCATCTTGTGACGGTTAATCGACGAATCCACGTGAGGGAATAATTGATAGCTGCCCAGGTAGACATTGGAGGATCTCCAAATCGCCTGATCGTATTTGTCAGTGTCAGGCCAACTGGCCAGAAATTGTAGCAGCAAGAACAACAAGCGGAACTGCGGTGCCTGTGTGTTGGAAAGGATGTAAACAGAGCTGGGATTCAAGTTGTGAAATTGTCTGGCTGGATTCTCGAAATGAGACCAGTTTTTGTTAGGCTATATGTGTATGTTTCTTATGGAACTCTGTTTACCACGTTCCAAAAGGGCAAACGAATACTTTATGATTGTAGAAATGGTTTCAACGAGTTGTACGGTATCCACGAGCAACGATAAATTGAAATAATTGAATAGAAACTTTTTATGGGAATGATGGACGTTGGAATTTCCACGAGGATGGTACCTAATTATCTTTCACGGGTCGACCCAGAAATGGTTCTAAAGTACCATAGAACGTCCATGAGTACTCGTAAAGTGGAATTATTAAATGGAATTTTTTTACGAAGGAAGTAGATATTGGAATTTTCGTGGAAATGGTACCTAAGAGTTCTACATGTGTTTTTAGGAATATTTTCTGAGACAGGAAACGTTTCTAAAGTACCACGGGATATCAGAAAGTTATGTAAAACTAAAATTGTTTAATAGGAATTCGTAAGATGGAAGTAGACATTGAAATGTCAATGAAAATGGTACCTAATGGTGTTCTGTGGTTTTGAGAGTATCTCCTGAGCCCAGAAATGCTTCCAAAGTACCACAGAATATGAATAAGTTACACGAAATTTCAATTATTGAACAGAAATTTATTATGGAAGAAGTACAAATTGGAGTGTCTATGAAAATGGTATTTTAAGAGCTCTACATTGGTCTAGACGTATTTCCTGAGCCTATAAATGCTCCCGAAGTACCACAGAATACCTACAAGCAACGTTAAATAAAAATTGAATAAGAATTCAATATACAATGTGGTACGCTTAAAAGTGTCCATGAAAGTGTTAAACAAGGTACTTTAAACTGAGAAACAAGGATCTACGGTCGGTGTAAAATTCAGTACAAGACGAAGTACACCTTAAGCTGTCTATAATGGTGATCCCCAAAGCATTGGAAAGTTGGGAACGATCGAATTACAGACTTAACTTATCCGCTTCTTAGGAGAGACATTCGTAACAGCACTAATCGCTCCTACAACAGTCCTGACACTTTTATCCCGTCCAATAACTCTCTTAAGACCTATAGATTCACGGGCTTCGTCCAAGTTCCTGCCAATTATGCTGATCCCCGAAGCTCACGATTTTTACCATCCACCTGACATGTTTCACCCAATTTCCCTACTATTGTCTGACTTTCTAACTACTACCCTAACTTCTACCCATCCAGACCAACCATACTAAATCCTTCGATTCATCCGAAAAAATTCCAGAATAAATAGAAAGTAAAACTCACCCTTGTGTACCCTCGTGAAGGGTCCTGAACCTTCCCATGGATCACCAAAAGAAAATCAAACTGAGAAAAAAAAGAAAAAAAAACACAATGGAAAAGAAATTGAAAAAATTGGTTTAATTAGAAGAGTTTGTCACGGTTTGCGAATTGTTCGTGGCGGAATAAGTAGTTTTTCAATGACCCCACGCACTAACACGAGGTGAACGGACGGGTATGCGCGACCAGGAAACGGAAACACTCGGCAGAGGGCACGTCCTCGCGCCGCGAAGGCCCGCGCACCACTGAATCACTGTTCCCGTGTCGACGGCACGCGTTACTTTAGGGAAACACGCGGGGGGTGGGGAGTCACCAAGGGGGAAGGGATGGATATTTCTACGAGTGTGTATTTTCGCATGCTAGCAGGGGACCCCCGTGACCGCGGATATTTCACGAGTATCTGACACCGCGACGGGTGAAGCGAAACGAGTGACCGCTGGCCGACCAGTAGACGCGAGATACCGCGCATGCGCGCGTGCCAAGCGGCGATTCGACAGAATGTAAGATAATTCGGTACATTTCTGGCTCTGTCTGTTTGATTGATTTGAATTTCTGAACGATTCAAGCAGGATGATTGGTACGAAAAATGTCCGAAGGGATAAAAAGTCGATTTTTGATTATTCCATTTGATTTCTTTTAAATATCTTTTTGTATCGTTCTGGCAAGATTTAGGAGTGGCTCTAAAGTTACGGAGGCTTAAGGGAGGTTAGGGTTCAGGAATTTTAAACGTGTTTTTTTTTGTCAAATTCTCTTCTTATCAATATTTTCTTCAACTTCAAAGAAATTACTCACGTTGTGTCTGATCTCACAGATTGAACTGTATTAAATTCTTCTTTCCGACTACTGTGTATAAACATCGACGATCGGACGGAGTTTAGTGCTATCGATCCAGTAATTTCAATTGCCGAAGAAACATTTCATTTGCATCAACCTAACGCATTTACCAATTTTCATAACTGGACCTGCACGAGAATGGCGAGAAATTGGAAATAATATACGACGCTGATAGGATTCGTCGCAAGAAAACGTTTCCCTCTGTGCCTGTTCTTTGCCAAGATAGGGTGAATACTTTGCACCTGGCGGTGAATGGCGAGAAAGGAATTAACGGTGAAAGGGAGGCTGGCAACTAGGGTCCAGCGGAACCTCGGAGCCACTCCTCGTCGGGTCGAGTAGGGTCTACAACGAAAGTGTATCCCTGTGTGCATTCAAGTGCAGGGGGAAAACTGCACGCCAGCGACGAGCTACCTCTTCTCCTCTCTCTTCTCTCTGGGAAGAGCTGTTCTGAGCGCTTTTGTTCGCCCGAAGCGCGACGCCGAGCTGGAATACAGGATGATCCCAAAGTGTTTGGCCAAATCTGGCGCCGCTATCATAACAGCGGCGTATAATACGTCAGTTTGTGTTGCAGGGAAAATTCTGGATGAAAAGAGTGATTTCATAGTGACGGAGCTGGAGTGAACGGTATATGGAACGAGACGAATTTGGGGGTCTGAAGGAAATGAAGGAATGGAGAATTAAATTTGAGTTATTTGGGGTTTGGAGAACATATTTTTTGAGGTCTTAAGGATGCAATAAGAAGAATTCGAGGGAATGAGGGAAGGGGAATTAAATTTGTGAGGTTTTGGATTTGAGGATGATGAGAAAAAGAATTCAATGATTGTAAAGCGAATAAAGTGGACAATTAAGTTTGTGAAGTTTAAAGATTCTTAAATATCTTCTGAAATTTTTGGTGCATGCTTGAAGCATGGTATAATGATAACAGAAACTGGATAAAATATCGCAGATAATGAGAAAAAGAATGAAATGACTTTAAAGTGATTAAAATGGTAATTAAATTAATTCACAAACGAATCAACCCTATTATCTCCAAAAATTGAAATCCATCTGATGTCAAACAACCTTCAGACATAATCTCAAAAGTCTAACTCTATTCCCCACAACACCCTGGTAAACTATAGTCAGTTGTTTTAGGAACAGCCTGCACCCTTTGTGAGGCAAGACTCGTTAATATTCATCAGTATGCACCGTTTGGTCATGAAATTCTGTTCCTTTTTTTTTTTAATGGTCAGGAGCATGTACAATGGAGACCTTGTTTCTTAATCATTCTGTATGACTGTCGAGGATCGATAAGGGACCACGTGTGGACAAATCCACTCGAAACGAATAATTCATGAACGTTTTGCTTGATTACAACGTAACTGGAATCGAAAGCTGACGAAGACCGTTTGAAGGCTCGACGAGCACTCCGAGAAATGACTATTTCGTTTAACTCTGAAGTGGAAACGAGTCTTAACGACGTGGTTCCACATTATGCATGCTTTTGACATTAACAAGCTTGACCTTTCTTATCGATTTAGAATCGATGAATTTACATCAGAATTGACGAATAGACTGGTGAATATTTTTCATGGTTTTTGGGTATCTTTGAGGTGAAAAAGTTGATTCTGGGATTAACGATGCAGTTTCTTGTTGCTTGTGCTTCGAAAGTAACGAGATTTAGTGATTTGCAAGGAATCTTGACGAAGATCGAGACCTTGAGAAGTATTTTGGAAGTGACACTTTACTTCAGACGTAAAGTCTCCATTTGATAATGCTAACTTTCAAGTATCGCCGCTCTGGAAACAGCATGATTAACATTTCTTGATGATCAACGAGGGAAAATTTGGAAAACTTGACAATTCCAGGCATACCCCCCTCAGATTTGAAACCTTGTCAATTACTCAGAAAGTAAAACAAGAAAAAAAAACATACTGTAGAGACTAAATAAAACAGATCATTCCCGAAAAATCTTTCGACTGAAAATTTCAAAAGTGGATTCTTGCAAGGTACTTGGAAGTACAGTAAATTCTCTACAAGAGTCAGTTTGGATTCTACAAGTGACAGCATAGATGGTCCTACGCCTAGGTCTGCGTCATTGCTGCGTCCATGTTATCTCTCTCGCAGTCAGTCAGGCGTGTAACGCTACACCAGGCGGTTTCCTTTTTTTCATCTGGAATTTTTTTTAACTTGTTCGTGAGATTTTTCTGATGAAAATGATATCAAACACGATATAATTTGAACAACATTTACTTATTAACACGTTCACTGTCGCGCCAGATTTACAGGTTGCTGTCAGGCGGCCACAAGAAAATACATTTTAAGCATTGGATTATAGAATTATGCTTTATAATTTTTTTTTTTCAATTGAAAATAATGTCTAGCTAGCTACGACGTTCAAAATTTGTAGTTGACAACATTTACTTTATTTTAATTATTCTAAACATTTGAGGCACTCCAGTCACTGATGACCACCATAGCCATATCGAGGAAACAATCTAATGTTAGTACTTATTGAGTGTTTAATTTAATTTCATAATATATCGCTTTGGATGAATTACAAAAATAAATTGCTAAGAAATTACATTAAATACCTGTACACATTATCAGTCGAATATAGAGGGAGAGCCACCGTTTGGTTGCTAATTGTTTATCACATAGAGTCGGCCTACCTCCACGTAAAAAACAAAAATGTAGGGCCGATTCCTCAAGTGTCAGTAAAATGTAGGGTCGATTCGACAAGTGTCAGTAAAATATAGGGTCGTTAGCAGCAGAAAAGCTGCTAAACAATTAGAATTAAATGTAACGATAGAAATTATTGCAATAATGCGTAATGCAATTGAAAAATTGAAAGAATCAAAAGAAAAAACGCGAATTCGTATCTTTCTCGATTCTAGAATATAAGAAAATTTGAATAAAATACGCGACGAGAATTGGGGAGAAGCATAAGTGAAACGCGTAAAAATATTCAATAATAAACGAACTAGGGATGAAGCTATTATTTCAATACGCGATGCACTGACTCTAGTATTTACTAAAATTCAAAAATTCTCGTATAAATTCCGAAAATAGATTATTAATTATGGTAAACTACTGAGACGGTTCAATTTAGGGTGGGCATAGTACACTCGTCCCAAATCAGCTCAGTCCGCCGAGCGGCGATCGCGCATGCGTCGAGCGAAAAAAAGTATGGCGTATTGTATTGTATTAAGACCACGTGTGTGACGTTTGTTCTCGGTTTTGCCAATAAAAGTAATATAAAATCAGAAAATTCTTTTCCCGCTAACTCTTCTCCGTGCACGAACAGACAGCTAGGTTTATGTTTGGCTCGATGTACGTACAGCGACACGGGTTCGCGTGTCTTATGTTTGGCTCGCAAGAAATATCACGAGTTCTAAGAAGTTAAGGCCTAGAAGTTTTCCCAGAACATTTTCAATTTCATTTCTCGACTAATTTCCTTTCCTGACATTTTTTACTCGCACGAGAGTTCTCTCAAGAATACGAAACTACTTGGTCTTTGCAAAGCAACGGTTCCACAGTAGTATGATTACGTATCCATTCCAGAACAAATCTCTACACGTTTACTCTCAGACAGTTCAACTATGCTCTCGGACAGTCAAGCTCAGGGGCAGTGTCCACTCGCGAGAAATAGTCTCGAGAGCAATCCCTCTCTCTCGCGATAGTTTTACTTTCTAAATGGCACGTAGCTTCGTGTTTAGTTCGATGAAATACAGACAACGACTCTGGCTCGAATTTCTTATGCTTTCCTCGAGTTTCTTATGTTTCACTAGCAAAAAACATCGCGAGCCAGGCGCAATGTTGTGGTGTGTGAAGTTAACCAGGCTCAAGCATACATACTTGAGGGTTACTAACACGCCTAGGATTTTTCTCAGAATGCTGCGTGTCAGGGAGCAGAAATCGAGCACATCGTCACGTACGCAGTTGCTGTCTAGAGGCTACTGATTCCCGTTTGCAAAACTATTATCCGACAGTACTATCATTACGTATTCATTCGAGAGCAGGTCGCAACACGTTTACTCTCCGACAGTTGGCTATGCTCTCGGACAGTCAAGCTCAGGGGCAACGTCCAGTCTCGAGAGATACTCTCGAGAGCAATCCCTCCTCTCGCCATAGTTTTACTTTTACAATGGCACGTGGCTTCGTGTTCCGTTTCATGTAATACAGCAACGACTCTGGCTGGAATTTCTTATGTTTTGCTCGAGTTTCTTATGTTTTGCTCGAGTTTCTTATGTTTTGCTCGAGTTTCTTATGTTTTGCTCGAGTTTCTTATGTTTCACTAGCAAAAAACATCGCGAGCCTCGCGCACTGTTTTGGTACGTGAGGTTGACTAGGCCCAAGTTACGTACTTGAGGGTCACTCACACGTCTAGGATTTTTCCCAGAACTCCTTGCGTATAGCAGGGAGCAGAAATCGAGCAGATCGACACGTACGCAGTCAGTGCTTACTGGCCTACCGAACGAGTGCGTCAACGAACGACGTTTGTACCGTGCTATCATAGTCTTGTAGAAAATTCAGTGCTCCCTCGAATAAAGCGGTTTCGATTGTGCGTGGATTTCGAATTTCATGCAAATTCGTTGGATGGTAAATTATTAGTAAACAAAATTCAATATCAGAGAAAATATATGAAAAATTTCAAATTAATTTCAATTGCTGGAAGAAAAGTAACGAAAAGGCAACCTCTCAAAGTCATTTCAATATCCTATTCGACAAGTCTGAAGAACAACGATGACTAAAATTCAAATGTTTATTTCCCTAAACCTTCAAAATAATTTCGAAATATTTTATTCGAAGCGGAGTATTCCAAGTCAGTATCGATAATTGAAGAAATTATTTGATTGTATTTAAAAGAACCGAAAGGAGAATATTTAAAGTCTGATATTAAATGTCTAGCAAGTACCAGTAATTGGTAAAATGATTTATATTTGTTTTAAAAGGAAAATTTCTAATAGGTATTAGTTAAAATGAATTGTTATTCAGTCTATTGTATTGAAATTCTAATTGATTCTAATGTATACAAGTGTTACAAGAAGGCTGAGTGTGTACAGGGTGGACATAGGCTAGCTAGTAGCCCCCGACCACTCTATGAACTTTAACGTCTATACTCGAAAGTGTATCGTCAACACTAACACGTTACCCAGATTATCCAAAAATTGAAGAAGTTACTTTTAAAATTGAACATTCTACGGTGTTTCGAGAGATTTGATAATCATAGTCGAACCTTAAACGAACGTTCAAACGAAGAAAATTTTCCAAAAATCATTTCGTACGTTATTAATCGATAAAACAAAAATTCATTGTTGAAAAATAAATATTTCCTGAAAATCTTCATCTTCCATACAAGATTCAAGATTTTCCCTAATTAAGAGTAATTTCAAAAGATTATCTGTATAAGCTATTATTTCAATACGCGATGCACTGACTCTAGTATTTACTAAAATTCAAAAATTCTCGCATACATCTCGAAAATAGATTATTAATTACGGTAAACTACTGAGACGGTTTAATTTAGGGTGGGCATAGTGCACGAATGTAGTTCCAAATCAGCTAACAATATACAATAATAAATCAGCTAACTACTTAACATGCAATTCATGCAAATTCCTTGGATGGTAAATTATTAGTAAACAAAATTCAATATCAGAGAAAATATATGAAAAATACTGAAAGAAAAATTTCAAATTAATTTCAATTGCTGGAAGAAAAGTACATATGAAAAAGCAACCTCTCAAAGTCATTTCAATATCCTATTCGACAAGTCTGAAGAACAACGATGACTAAAATTCAAATGTTTATTTCCCTAAACCTTCAAAATAATTTCGAAATATTTTATTCGAAGCGGAGTATTCCAAGTCAGTATCGATAATTGAAGAAATTATTTGATTGTATTTAAAAGAACCGAAAGCAGAATATTTAAAGTCTGATATTAAATGTCTAGCAAGTACCAGTAATTGGTAAAATGATTTATATTTGTTTTAAAAGGAAAATTTCTAATAGGTATTAGTTAAAATGAATTGTTATTCAGTCTACTGTATTGAAATTCTAATTGATTCTAATGTATACAAGTGTTACAAGAAGGCTGAGTGTGTACAGGGTGGACATAGGCTAGCTAGTAGCCCCCGACCACTCTATGAACTTTAACGTCTATACTCGAAAGTGTATCGTCAACACTAACACGTTACCCAGATTATCCAAAAATTGAAGAAGTTACTTTTAAAATTGAACATTCTACGGTGTTTCGAGAGATTTGATAATCATAGTCGAACCTTAAACGAACGTTCAAACGAAGAAAATTTTCCAAAAATCATTTCGTACGTTATTAATCGATAAAACAAAAATTCATTGTTGAAAAATAAATATTTCCTGAAAATCTTCATCTTCCATACAAGATTCAAGATTTTCCCTAATTAAGAGTAATTTCAAAAGATTATCTGTATAAGCTATTATTTCAATACGCGATGCACTGACTCTAGTATTTACTAAAATTCAAAAATTCTCGTATAAATTCCGAAAATAGATTATTAATTACGGTAAACTACTGAGACGGTTTAATTAAGGGTGGGCATGGTGCTGCTTTAGTTTGAAATGATTTATAAACACATAATTAACAGAGGAAAAACCGTGAAACGGCAAAACGTCTACATTCTAATTGTTATAACATGTAAACAGAACTTTAAATTTAGTGTAAACAGAAAAAATATATAATACAATTTATTTCACGGTATTGCAACAAATAAACGTTGAATCAATATTTAATTCGTATAAAAACAATTATTTAACGTAATAATTTTACCTTCACTATGGCTATTTTTAATCTACGACCACAGGTCAACCTGATTTCTAATCCTTACGAACTTTAAATTCAGTCTAAACTGAGAAAATATATAATACAATTTATTTCACGGTATTGCAACAAACAAACGTTGAATAGATTCTTAATTCGTATAGAAACATTTATTTAAAATAATAATTTCACCTTCACTATGGCTATTTTAAATTTACGACCAAGGGTCAACCTGATTTTTAATCCTCCGAACTTGATTTCACAACGAGAAAGTAATAAGATCGTTGAAACGTACTTATTTGTCAAAGAAACTTGCAAAAATGTATAAATAATAATATGTAATGTTTTAACAAATTTTTGGAAGTATAAATTAATAATAAAATTGTGAAAATTAATAAATTATACGTTATTATAACATTAATAGAATTATGACTAAACCGAAGTTCGAAGTCGAGTATTTAAAGTCTGATATTACGTGCCTAGCGAGTGCCGGTAATTGTTAAAATTTGTTTAATAATTAGTAATAGAAATTCTAATTGATTCTAATGTATACAAGTGTTACAAGAAGGCTGAGTGTGTACAGGGTGGACATAGACTAGCTAGTAGCCCCCGACCACTCTATTCACATCTCAGAACCTTCAGGTCAAAATACGCCGCGAAGTGTCTAGGGCCCAGTATAAAGGGTAAATGATTTCGCGGGACATCGGCGGGTCCTTATATACCTGCGGTACCCTCTCCCCAAAGTCATTAGCAAAATCGTCGGTTAGGTCAGGCGGGAAATTTTCGCGGGAGATTTTCGCGGGAGATTTCCGATATCGTAACACGGTATAATTTATCAATTTTCACAATTTTATTAAAAATTTATACTTCCGACAATTTGTTATAACATTGCATATAACAATTTATACGTTTTTACAATATTCTTCAATGGAAACATAGGTTTTAGCGTTCTCGTTACTTACTCGTGGTTAAATTAATTTCGTAGGGATTAAAAATCAGGTTGACCTGTGGTCGTAGATTAAAAATAACCATAGTACAGCTAAATTTATCGTGTTAAATAATTCTTCTTACACGAATGAAAAATGTATTCAACGTTTGCTTGTTACAATACCATGAAATAAAT
>NW_017100191.1:2354429-2355517 GCF_001263275.1 Habropoda laboriosa | reverse complement strand
GACATTATTTTCAATTGAAAAAGAAAATTATAAAGCATAATACTATAATCCTATGCTTAAAATGTATTTTCTTGTGGCCGCCTGACAGCAACCTGTAAATCTGGCGCGACAGTGAACGTGTTAATAAGTAAATGTTGTTCAAATTATGTCGTGTTTTATGTCATTTTCATCAGAAAAATCTCACCAACAAGTTAAAAAATATTCCAGATGAAAAAAAGGAAACCGCCCGTTGTCCTTGTCTACGTTCGGCAATCTACAAAAGCGGGCACGAGGCTCGAAAACATAGTCCCTGACTCTACGAGTGTCAGGTTTAGCTTCCTTGCGGTCTGACACTTGTGGAGAATTTACTGTATTTCTACGACCAACACCTTGGTACACAAATCTTCATCTTCCTTGGCGATTCGTGGTAAAAATATTCGCAAAAAGCATTTCCAAAGAATCTTGAACCTCGTCAACCGTCTCTAGAACCACACAGAAAGTCACGAACAGCATTCACCTTTCTCACATTCGCGACGACGAAAAATCCAGCAAATCTCTGTTCTTGGGAGAAAAGGGAGGCGAAAAAAAATTCTTACCAAAGATACCGCTTCGACACGACGAAACACGTGTCGCGAAAGTTTGCTGGGCGGCTCAAAGGAATTATGGGAAACATTCAGAGCGGCGTGCTCGACGTTGCATAAGTGGGTCACAGTGGAGAATCTTAAAGATACATTTCAAGTAATATCCATGGATTTTGACGTGGTCGGGCGAAAGTTCTCCGTTAGGAAAATACACTTCTGCCACGAAGTCGATAACTGTCAGCTGCCACCAGTCAGAGGTAGCTAATAAATATCGAGAGCTGAGCCCTTTTTCTGCCATCTGAATCGCGATTCCTCTTCTTCCAACTCTTCCAGCCTGTCTTCCCACGTTTCCCTTCACGTCGACCTGCCACACGTCACAAATCGATCTGTCGATCCTTTTCAAACACGTCAAAGCCGTTTATTATCCGGTTGATCTCGAGGGAAGAATAATGGAAATGTTTGAGGAAAAATATAATCGTCTGATGTTGTTCCAAGGGGGTATTTTTAAGTTTCGAGTAAATAGAGCCA
>NW_017100191.1:2351812-2354396 GCF_001263275.1 Habropoda laboriosa | reverse complement strand
TTGATGTTGGGTTAAATTGGACGATTATGAAATTAGGGTGCCTAACGTGTCGAGTGGTTAAGTAGCTTTTAGCCGATTCTTCAGATGTTCGAATTAATCCATTTCCTATCAAATCTTTGATTTTATTCCTTTTCTATTTTTTCTGCTTAACCTATGATTTCTTTTCCGACTATGCACCTAAGCGTCAACCGTTTACTGTTTCAGTGCTGTATCGGGTAACAAAAGCTAATCTGTTACGGATTAATTACATTTAGTAATCCTCAGATTTGCAAATTAAAATGAAAGTTAGTATTACAATGAATTTTTCTTACTAATGTAACTATTTTTCTCACATCTTGATCAGAATCTCTGCCACGAGTCTGACTCGTTGTTATAGGTCAGCGACGGCGAACCTTTTGAGCCATAATTGTTGCGAGCGTTACGACCTTGTACGATCACGAATTAACGATTCTAAACCTCGTTGATAGAAGATAGACACCGTTTTTTGTGTGATGATTATTTGTGATCTGCTCGGTTTCGTCCGTAAACGGTGCGTGTCACCCAAAATGTCTTGACGTGTCACCTTTGACACGCGTGTCATAGGTTCGCCATCGCTGTTATAGGTCAAACTGTTAATTTCTTAGATTTTATTTCAAACATAATCCCAGCTAATTTTATTGCACCGTTCTCTTCAAATTCTACGTGATTTTTCTTTAATTCAGAAATGGAGATCGCGATACAGGGGCGGGGATATCGGAGGATGTTAAATATGTTCGGCAAATAGAGCTTAAATCTTCAAAGAGATATATCGAAGTAGAAGTATCAATGAATCAGCGAAATACTTTTAAGATTATTTATGTAGAGGATGTGCAAACAGTCAAGTGCAGATGCAGAATAACTTACCTCGGGAAAACACCTACAGAAATTCTCTGTAGTGTGATATTTAAATAATTTTAATTGATACGTGCTTTGTGTGTGTCATCGTCGCACTTGGAACGATGCGTTATCAGGTACTAAGTATATATGCGAATCTTTGGTATTTTTTTTTTTATCTTTTTTCTTCGCATTTTGGTATTTATCTGCATTTATTTGACATATTTGTCGGTATAGTTTTAAAGATATACAGGGAAATAAGGTAACACTTATCTTCATTCAAGGGATGTTTTCACCCCGAAGAACTGAAATTGGGCCAAAAAACAAATTGCCCGATACTTCTCTCGAGGTCCCCTACTAACCCACAAAGTTTCAAACAAATCGGACATTTCGGGTTACCGAAGTTCCCTTGTAAGGCAAAAATAATATAAAAAAAAAAAGAAAAGCCCTGAGAGCTGTTTCCTATTTCGGAGTTCTAAGTGAAAAGGAAGAGACGATAGCGTTTGTGAAAAGCACAAGTTTGAGGACAATTTATTTTCCACATCGTAACAATCTTCCACGTCTTCTCTTCCTTCTTGAAACTTTTCCACTCATTTGTAAATGGTTGCTGGCTTCACAGCGCTCTTTCCACGTGTACTTATTTCACCATATCAACCATTTCAGTTGTCTTTTCCCCGAGTTTCACGAGAAATTTCGCATTAATGTGTTGTTCTTTAAAAAGATCACCGGACATTTTTCAAGACGTGTGACGGCCGAAAGAAACATGGACGTACTAAATAAAGACATTGTCATAAGCGAACGGCTTATCGTAGGCTTGTGAAATTTAATCTGTTTATAGATAAGACTATAAACTCAGATTGCCGTAACATTGCTCAGATGATAGTAAACAAAAGTCATTCTACGAACTTTTTGTACAGAATAGTAGATGGGTTTTGTAGCGCACCCCGTAAAGAGGGTAGTGCTCCGAGCGGCCACCAGAGTAGCGCCCTCGTCACTTCCCTCGTCACCATCCCTTATAGACTCCCCCACTATCTCACTCCCCCCACTCCATCAGTCTCGCTGGCCCAGGGGACCCCCAGCAAGGATAAAAAGAGGGCCGATCTACGAATTTTATGGACAAAAACGGATACTTGCTCCAAGACGCTCCCTTGTGTGGACATCGAACGGACAAAGATCCTGCCTGGCTCCGACTTTGCTCCCTGGCGTGGACAACTCCGGACCACGAGGCAACGTTTAGATCCGTCTACCCAGTTAACGTTTCCGCGCCCTGTTGGTGACCGTGCGATAGTGATCGAGTGACAAGGACAAACTCGAAAAACAGACGTTTAACGCTGCAGACGAGTGCGGTAGCTCCGATAATAGTGGCACAGTGTTCTCGTGAGGTTGCGATATTTAAGTGTAGTCGGCCCGCACCCCACCCAACCTAAGACGCGAAGATCCCGCACTATAGTTTTTAATTAAGATTTTTGGGAATAAAGACTGAAACCTAGGCCAGAAATTTGTCTAATTTTATGGACGATTGAGGACTTAAACACGGAGCATGTTAGATGTAGATAAACGGAAAGTGGAATAATTGTCAAATTCTGTGTTTGAAGAATTTTAGACAATTGAAGTATGCTAAGTTAGGTTGAGGTACCGAAGGAGCAGGTATTATATATTTAAATCGTCCCAAATTTTGTTCACTACGATTGCAATATTTTCCTAAAATTTTTAATACTCCAATTTAATCTCC
>NW_017100191.1:2332388-2351782 GCF_001263275.1 Habropoda laboriosa | reverse complement strand
CCCCAAGAGAGGATTCTTCAAAAAACTGATCTTCCTCCGTTAAAAAAAAATTGAAAGATAAAGATTGGTTTCTAAAATGACAACCATCGGATTTTCCTGTGAAAAGAAAAGTAACACATTTCATTGCAAAAAAAACCTACTCAACTTCTGCAACTTAACGAAACAACAAAAACAAGCCTATTTTCCCGAGGAAATGTTCGAAAACAAAAGCAACAGTTGACGATGGACGTCTGGAGCAACATGGACCAATGCCAAAAGCAACATCGCTCCAATCATGTTATAAAGTCATCGACACACTCCAGAAGCTTCAGAGAAACGTCAGAATGCAGAACAGCCACACGATTCTAGGAAGAAATAGTCGGTCGACGTGGTTTCAATAAAAATATTAAAAGTGTTACATAGTGTCGAGCGTCTTTTAATAGTTCGCCTAACCCAGTTTCCAGCTGAAATTTCTAAGGGGTGTCAGAAAGGTGCAAAAGAAGGACTCTTTTTGAGAGAAAATTACGTTGTAAAATGAGATATAATTCATTAAAATCAGATGAACTACGTTTTTTTTTTTAATATTTTTATTATTTCTTTGCTTCTGCTATTTTCGATATATTTCTCTTAGAATTATAATTTTCATAATACTTTTTACAACATGTCTGTACGACCAGAAAATACGAACGTGTACTTTCTTCTTCCAAATTCTTGCACATTTTTCAACCGTTTCTTTATCTTCTTCGGAAGAGATTTTAATTATTTTACTAGGCAAATTACAGCGACTCTTTCAACGAGAATTTTTAAGCGTGGAAAGTCTGAATAGAAAGAAGGAGTAATGGTGTCCTTTTATTTGAACATTTTCAAATTTTACGTACCTTTCTCTCGAAAACCATAACAGATATTGAAATCAATTTTTAACCACATGTTCCTTGCGACCAGATGAAAGGATCGATACGCAGTATTGTTGTATCTCGATTCGTTCGTTGCCAGCAATATTTTATTGCTCAAAAATTTTTTGAAAAGCGTGTATTTTTTGAAAAATTATATTTTCACTTCCGAGCAATCTTTCTAAATTCTACCGTATAAATGTACGTGGAACGGGTAAAAAGACATACGGATAAAGTTTGTAGGTGATATCTGTAACAGTTCCTGGGGAAAAGGTACGTAAAGTTGGTAAATTTAACATTGATCTTCCCTTAAATCTCGTCGACTGGCGATTTCTGACGGGTTCGTTAGCGTCAATTGGCCATCGTCGGGCAAAAATTCAACGAACCAATCGTTCACAGGCAGACGAACCGGCTTAACGAAGCCAGATCGATGCTACTTAAAATTTGTTCCGCGTTTAGTCATAGATTCGCGATTGGCGCGCCTCCATGCGTTGAAAACGTGAACTGGTGGCACTCATTCGGGGACAATTGGGAATTAATTGCAGCGTTGTAGATTCAATCTGGGTATTTATGGATTGTGACGTCTGTGGAATCGGAATTGGCGATATACCTAACTAGAAATGACTTTCAGGAATTTTGGTAAAGATTCGAACCTTGAGAAGCACTTTGGAAGTAAAGTTTTGGTGATTTTTGAGCAGAGATTTTAGAAATTTGATAATTTCAGGGATTTCGACGAAGGTTTGAATCTTCAGGAATATTTCAGACGTGTCATGGTGGGTACAGTGTGGATTCTGAAGTTAAATATACACCTTTTTACCGCTGGTGCTTCGAGAATAATAAAATTCTCCTGTTTTGGTGATTTTTGATAAAAGTACTTTGGAAATGGAGTCTCAATTTAATATCCTTCAAGTTCTTTTTTAAAAAATGAATTAATATTATTCATATTATTAATATTAGCTCGTTAGATATATTAAATATATTTAGACTATTAAGTTTATTAAGTACGTGAGTTCCATGAAATTGTTTTCTCTAACTTAAAAAAAAAAAACAAATGTCAATGTTAGTCAAAGTAAAATAGTTGTCGAATTTCCTCCATTTGCAAATGGACAACTTACAACCGTCTAAATTGGAAGTTTGCTCGAAGACGACGAAGTGGAAATTCGGGAGGGAAGACTTGCCATTCGAAAAGATGTTATATTTGGAATATTAGATTCCGAGGCGTGGTAAATTGGACGTCTTCAGAGTCGCGATGCGACGCGACGACAAATTGGGAACTTGTTGACTCGATGTGAAACTCTAAACTTCAGTTTCCTCAGGGAGGAAAATTGAATTTCCTGGAGAAGTTGAAGAACGTCTAGTTAAAAGAAAAAGAAAAAAAGAAATAAAAAGGAAAGAGCACAGCATCTTGTTTATTTGCGTTACACAACTGAGTCGGGTGCAGAATATTTCAATGATAAACTAAGCTACATCAAAGACTTCAAGTAGCTTCAAAAGCTCTCCAGGATGCACTTCTGTTATCAGAACTTCAGCATGTCTGCTAAAAGCTTCTTAATGATCCTTTCATGTCAGGACTTTCCAATCTGAATGCCTAAAATATGATCAAGAAATTCTTTTGCTACTTTGAATATAATATTCAAATGACGACTTTAGGTTAGAATATTAAAAGGTTAGGTGTACAGTTAGGTTAAGTGTTAAGCCTGGATTAGGATCCTAGATTGAGGTTAGAATGTTAACTTTTAAAAATAAAAGCCTGCAAAATATGATAAACAATTCTGTAACATCAAATTAACTGTGGATCATGTGTTTGATTAGGTTTAGTATCAGGATATTAAATTTGGATTAGGTTAGGTTTACTTTGACTCATTCCACTCCAAATGAAAAAATTCCGAAACGGCAAGTCAATGAAAATGAAATAAACTTTAATATGAAATAACTTAATGTTAATAATTTTGAAATGAAACTCTCCGATAACCACCGTAAACGTAACTGAAACTCCATCTAAGGAAAAGATGGATGATTGAAGACTCGTGATATCCGTCGATCATCACACCTCCACATTAACAGCACAATTTTATTTTGTCACCTGATCTGATCGATACAATCGGTACAATTCTTTCGATCGATAGATTATTTTTCCTTCGTTTTTTCTTCTTTTTTTTTTGTCACGTTTTTTTCTTTTTGTTCTTGTCGTTTCTTCGTTTAATTCTCGATTACACGGTGGCGCAGGCTGCTTTTATTCTCTCTCTCTCTCTCTCTCTCTCTTTCGCTCTCTCTCTCTCTCTCTTTTTCGCGACATCGTCGTCTTCGATTGAGTGGTATTTCTCTTTGAATTCACACGGATGTACAGAGGGCAGCTTGCCTAGTAGGTTTGTAACGCCGAGCAACGACTGAAGTAATCGATTGGACGTTGCGTTGTTCTTTTCTCTTTTTTTTTTTTTTTAATTTTTCCACAATGATAATTGACGCCAAATATCGATGCACGTTGTTGCTCCTCCCCCTAGATCGATTTAAGGGAAAAAATGGTAACCTAACTTCTTTATCCTTCAACGAACGAAAGAAAAATTAACAATCATAAACAGATGATATATTTTTTTCTTAAACAATGTCGTTTCTCATCCATTTGGTCTGGTTTATTGCACGTCCAATTGACACCTGAAAGAGCAAACGAATATCTGCTTTTCCAAGTGGACCCTCTCGATTTCAAGATGGCCTCGAAGACGGGGCATCTATGTGCATGCGTCTCGAGGCAACATGGCGGATTTCCAATCACCTGAAATCGATCTATCGCCAATGCTCCTACTTATTGTCACGCGAGCGCAGAAAACATCGCGATTCTCGCTGAAAACCGTTGGGATACTTCGAAATGCTCCAATTCTCACACTTCGTAAAATATCTTACGATTCTTCAAATCGATTCCAATTATATCCTTTGGCTCGAATTTTTCTCCCTTTGAATTTTCTACAAATTTCGTCTTTCCGTTTGAATTTTAATAATTAATTTTCCTAATCTCAACTCGACAAACGTTCGAATTTACGTTTCCCTATATAAATTTTCCTAATTAAACACCGTTACATGACCACCGAAATTTTCCCGGTAGAAAATTTATCGTCGAAATCAAAAGTCTCTTAATGGAAGACGAGACTTTAATTTTCTCTTCTTTCTTTGAAAAATTCAAGATTCGTCGATGAACGTGTGTGTGTGTGTCTGTGTATACGTGTGTGTGCATGTGAGTGTTTGCTGGTAACGTCCACGTCAAACGTACTTCAGCCGTCGCAACAATTCTATTAACATCGTCTCAGGTGGCCGAGCTTCGAACGAGCCTTCGAGGATCAAAGTGAAAGTTGTGCATCGGATCGACGTCGTCGAGACAGGTTCGAGGGAGAACAGAGTTCAGAAAATGTTCTTTTATCAGAAGAAGGGAGATCTCATTGGATAAAGCAAGTATAGAGTGACATCTGCCGTTTTTCGGGGGCCACTTAGGTCCATTTCACACTTGAAAAACGACTTTCACCACGGACCCTTCAAACTGCGTTCAAACAGTTTCAAACGTGACAAAATTCATGCTTAGTAGTCATTTTTGGATTTACTCCAACCTCTCTTTCGAAGAAGCTCGCTTTTCCAAGTGTGAATGGGGGATAATCCGGCTCTTCCTGCAAGTGCGCTTATATTCGTCAGTTGTTATCGTTACCTAGTCTGGTGTGCTCTTTTGAAACGAGTTGCCCAGAAGCGAGGAGGGTGGAATGAAAATTTTCAAAAATAGCTGCTGACGATCAGTTTGGCGATTGAAACGTTTCGAAACAGCGCAGCTTAGTCTTCTCGCCATTGGAACGTTTCTTCTTCGGTGAAACTTGTAAATTAACACTGATTCGTTTAATAACTTTAGATAATCAACTGTTTCATTATTGTCCAACTATTCGATAAATTAATAAATCGAAACATGACCTCTGAAAAATTAAAAATGGGTAATTTCACCAGAATTGATCTTTCGAGGTGTATCTAAGTGAAAATACATTCCAACGAGAAAGATGGCGATCGACGCCATGACAAAAACACATCCCCACTCTGTCTTCAGAGAAATGGCGGGAAATTCAAATCAGAAATATGTGTTTCGAGCATTCTTGTCATGAGATCGATCAAATCCATCGCGATTATTCTTACCAGAGCTTCGATCGACCCCTAACCTCTCCGAATATTTCCCCATCGAACCCAGGACAGAAAGAAAAGGTACAGCTCGTGATTGGACTCGGATTAGCTCGGTAACACCTCCACGTAATCAGGCTACAACCGTCATACATATTTATATATGTATACAGGGTGAATCCCATGAAACTCTTCGATCTAATTGTCCTCACCATCAGTGACCCAAAAATTTCGGGGAAAAAATTTAAAAATTCTTCCTAATACAAATTTCTCTGCGAGAAAAAAATATCGTGGTGTTTTTTTTCTTTTTCGAGGTTAGGAATGAGGGAACTTTTAAAAAATTTGGTCGATATTCGTCGAGTGAAGGAAGTTTGGTTAGCTTTTCTAATTAAACGTTTCGGTAATCGTATAACTGATGCTGAGGGACAATTACGGTGATGCCAGGTCAAGGGGTTCATCCTGCACATACATACGTATTTATGTGCACATATATAAATATATCGATCGAGAAAGGAGGAAAGAAAAAGAGCAGAACGAAGAACGGCCGAAAACGAGGAGCGAAATGAACAAATAACGAAGTGAACTAGGGCTAGCATGGTCACATGACCTTCCTCCTCCCCTCTTTCTCTCTCTCTCGCTCTCTCTCCTCTCCCACGCACACACACAGGTACACACATCGACATACACACATCCACACGCGTCCATACACACATGTATACACAGGCATACACGCGTTTCTCTTCTAATATTTCCTCTTCCTCTTTCCTCTTCTTCTTCTTTTTCTTCTTCTTCTTTTCCTTCGTCTTCCTTACTTTTATTTATTCTGCTTGTAGAGCGTTTCGGTGGCCATCCACGATCTTAGCAATTACAATTGTCACCCGTTGGATTGGTCGGCTGGTCGGTAAGTCGTTGACCCTTCGCCTGACCCACTCCACCTGCGATCAAGTTTGGATCGTTGTCCAGGGACTCGCTCATCTTGTCGCATATGATGTCCACCAGCTGCTCGAACACCGTCTGTAGACAGCAAACGATTTGTGTGATCTGTTGGTAGACACTACGAGGGATGACTAGTCGATTCGTGTCTTGGATTTCGTAGGGATTGTTTTTCAAGGAATTTCTGGGTGATCTAGGATTCGTGATGGTTGAAATTATTGTAAGAAACCTAATTGCAAAGTAGCTTGGCCTAACAGTTCCGAATAATGTAGAATCTTCAAAATAATTGCTACCTGCAGTGAACCAGAATCCCTCTTCTTGATAGGAATCTTTTTATGACTCAATGCTCTCAATAACAAAGTGCTAACCTAATTCTTCCCTAATTTTCCTGGTCCATAAATAGTCATGTAAGCACAATGGAGGTACTCCAGGATATACTGTCCATATTTTGAAATATTCTCAGGATACCTCTGAAATTTGTCCACCCTTGAAAGATATTTCAGACTCATCGTTGCTCTTCTAACACTCCAAACCGTTTTTGGTACACTTCTAACCTAACCAGAACCCTTCAGACTATTCCCAACGTCTCAAACTATCGTTACTGTACTTTCGGAATACTCTTAACCACCCAAACTAAGTACTTCTCAAGTATCCTCGAACCTAAATCTGATCTAAGAGGTCTATGTCAGAAGTTCAGGTCTCCGACTTGCGGAGACTAGTACAGGTGGATGATATCGAGGCGTTCCCTAATAAAAACACGTTTATTGTCCGGATCACACAGTCTCAAGGCAGAGTCAGGCCGTAGGCAGAAGAATCGATCGCGTAGACGTCGATATGTCAATGCCAATAGGTTCGACCCGTTGTGCAAGGGTGATTAATGGGTGCAGATGAGCGGTAATCGAGGACGCCTGATCGAAGGTGATGGTACACTGTGTACACACTACGCGGATGGAAATAAGTGTTGAAACGTGACACGATAACCTTTCCAGCGACGTCTGCTAATGACGCTAGCAC
The DNA here is from genome assembly GCF_001263275.1 of Habropoda laboriosa. Taxonomy (NCBI): domain Eukaryota; kingdom Metazoa; phylum Arthropoda; class Insecta; order Hymenoptera; family Apidae; genus Habropoda; species Habropoda laboriosa. Next base: position 2,344,826 of record NW_017100191.1, on the reverse strand, counting down.
ATGACCATACTGGCAGGGATAATGGACTTGGTAAACAGTCCAGAAGAGAGAGAGAGAGAGAGAGAGAGAGAGAAAAAAGGGAAATTGGACGTGGTACTAATTTACTTGAAATTTTTGGATTGCTCAGAAAATCGACTACTATGTCGATTTAGCTGTGAAGAGTCTGTTAGGCCTTGTTTCTACGAAATTGTCACGATTGAGGTTATGTTGCGCGGAATTTTCAGACCGTTAGATATTCTAAATCTATTGTAATTGTAATGGTTTTATTTTTGGGAATAATGGGTGTTATGATTTCTTCAGAAGTAATACTTTTGCTACGATTGAGGTTAGGTTCGACAGAATTCCCCGAAAGTTAAATTCTAAGGCTGTTTCAGTGATGGCGACTCTCTTTTCTGAAATACCAAATTTTAGAATTCCATCGAGGATAGTATTTGGTATGATTGAGGTTAGGTTGGGTAGAATTCTCAAAAAATTCAATTCTAAGTCTATTTCAATGCTGGAAACTCCGTCGAGATTAATATTGAGGTTAGGTTAGCTACCAAAATGCTCGAAAAGAAAATAAACTCTGAGTCTATTTTAGCAATTAAGACGTCGTTGTTTCTTCCACGTTAATTTTCCAAAAAGTGAAACCGAATCGAGGATATACCTTAATGTTGATGTTCTCTTTGGCCGATGTCTCGAAGAACTGCACACCCAATTGGTCTGCCAATTGCTTACCCCTCAAGGTGGATATCACCCTCTCTTCGTCCATGTCACACTTGTTGCCAACCAGGATTACCTGGGCGTTGTCGCACGAATAGGTTTTGATCTGCGTGACCCAGTCTTGTACAGAATTGAACGACTCCTCGTTTGTGATGTCGTACATTAGAATGAAGCCCATCGCGCCTCTGTAATAGGCCGTTGTTATCGTTCTGTATCTCTCCTGGCCCGCCGTGTCCTGCAACAATTATTACACTCTGTCACACGCTAATGCTTCTTTTTACATTTTCTACCTATAATTTTTGTACCGGGTGACGCACGATAAAACACAGTGTTTTCCCTCTGGGGCTCATTTTGACACGTTGAATGCCGGACCAATTCTACTTAACTTGTCCACGGCGTCGAAATAAATTTTTTACTTAAATACAACACATCCCAATATGCATAAATAATATGTCAACAGTTAGAAATAAAACTATTTAAATATGCTGTGTGATGCATTAGATGAAAATTTTACAAATATTACCATCTATTCAAATTAAATGCTTTCACTAATTTTGGCACCGCCGGTCACCGATCACCCCCCCACGGGGTTCAACGTGTTAAGTTGTATTGCGTACAGAAATAATAATGTCGTGTAAATTGTTCAAATTAAAACGTTTTTGAGTTAGAAATATTGTTTATGTCATACCAAATGTAACTCTAATAAATTAATAAGTAAAATTGTATTTGGGTTTACAGCTGATTTCATTTGTGCCACCCGGTAGACTACACATTTTACCATTTTCGGGTTATATGTATATCATATATTTTGTGCAAATTGCAATTTCATTTCTTCGAATATAAAACTTTTCTTTTTCGTTAATTGATAAAACTTCAAAATATTAAATTTTTATTATTGTCACTTATAGCCTTTTCTATATCATTTTCGAATACTATATTTTGTAGGTACAGTAAATTCTCCACAAGTGTCAGTCCGCAAGGAATCTAAACGTGACACTTGTAGAGTCAGGGACTACGTTTTTGAGCCTCGCGCCCGCTTTTGTAGTTTGTCGAACGTAGACAAGGACAGCGAATAAAAGATAAGGATGAAACGTGTGTCGAGGCAACCAAGCGATTTAAATATCAACTTTTTTAATTTTACGTTTTTTTATCCCGAAATTTTTCTTAACATATTGATGAGATTTTTCTGATGAAAATGACGTCAAACACGACATAATTTGAACATTTACTTATTAACACGTTCCCTGTCACGCCGGACAGTGCGAGCGAGCGAGCGAGATAACATAGGCGCAGCAATGACGCAGACCTAGGCGTAGGACCATCTATACTGACACTTGTAGAATCCAAAGTGACTGACACTTGTGGAAAATTTACTGTATATCCTATACATAATTGTGTATTTTTGTGTGTCTGCGCAAAGTTACACTTATCTTTTTCACGTATTTTCAAATATTCTGCTGATACGCAATTTTGGTTCTTGTGCATATGTATTATATATTATAATAAAATTAATTTTTCAAAAATTCCACGTTTTTTCCTATCTCTCGCAAAATTTCTCGTCGGACAGATACGCATACACGATTCTCGAAGGAAATAGAAGGAAACATACATACATCAACCACAGGTGAAATAACAGGCTGTCATAAATAAGAAAGATACACGTGCGATAATGTATGACTATGGATTTTTCTGTTTCTTTCAGGTGATAAATGAAGCCACGTGCGGATAAACCAGCGGCAATAATCACAATGCCGCTAGGGAAACTAAACAAACGTATCAGAGTTATATTTAGTTCACACCTCTGAAAACAATCGACCAAACACTCGTTCCTCTACATTGAACACACTTTTCATTAGTTTCGAAATTCTTGATCAATTTTCCGTGTAAAATTTTTCAATCGCCAATTCAAAGGAGACAGTTTTACCCAGCGAATTTCGAATTCTTCCAAACAAAAAGTTTACGAAAATAAATATCGGTGAAAGTGTCGCAGAAAATTCCAATGGTCAAAAATTATACAGGCCTGAAAAAATACTGAAACATTCTTCTGAAACATTTTTTTGTAGAATTACAGGAAGTTTCAGAAAGGATATGGTCAGATAAAATGGAGCTTAATAATCGTCACTTTTTAATTTTTTTAACTACGGCGCATTTGAGCAAAAAATCTCAAAAAAATTCAGAATAATAGTATCAAGGATACGTACTTACTTGAAAAATATAATTATAGTTCTGGGACTCTTTCAATATAAAATGAGTACTTTCCAGCATTCTTTTGCGTTTTTTATTTTTTATAGCTTGGATTTTCAATTTAAAAATCGGAAAAAAGTCTGCAATATGTACCTCGTTAACTGAAGTGCCTCTGATTTTTTTCAAAATTTTTCATGCGCTAAGGTGAGAGAAATTGAGCAAAAACGTGATTTTCCATTTTTGCCCTTTACTATGCCTCCCCTCTCTCCGTCGAGATACAAAGTTTTAAACTTGGCACAAATTGTTCTTTTTTGATAAGATATCGAATGACCTATCGCGAGTCGAATTTGGTTTAGGGGCATTATTGACCCCCTTATCCGGTTATAGATACCCTTTTCATGGGGCATCCTTTATGAATAATATAATTACTGAAATATAGAATTTCTTTAATGCAAATTTTCATGGGGCATTCCCTTTATGAATAATATAATTCTTGAAACAGAATTTCTTTAATGCAAATTTTGCATGGGGCATCTTTTGTGCAAAATATAATTCTTGAAATGTGGAATTTCTTTTCTGCAAAGTTTCATGGGGTATCCCTTATGTATAATATATTATAATTATTGAAATGTGGAATTTCTTTTCTACAAATTTTCATAGGGCATCCTTTATGTATAATATAATTATTAAAACGTGGAATTTCTTTTCTGCAAATTTTCACAGGACATCCTTTATGTACAATATAATTCTTGAAATGTAGAAATTTTTTTGAAAAATTTTCTCGAAATCGAGGTGAACATTATGCGGTTAGAGATTATGGGAATGTTCTGTCATATGGGGGACAATATGCAGGTGTACTGACCCAGATCTGTAGCTTGACCCTTTTGTCGTGTCTGAAGACCGTTTTCACCTTAAAATCGATGCCCACGGTCGATACGAAGGCTGAGGTGAAGGAATCGTCCGCGTAGCGGAACAGGAAGGACGTTTTCCCGACGGACGAGTTGCCGATGATCAGCAACTTGAACATGTAATCGAAGTTTTGGTCCGCCGCCTCCTTCTGAATTTTTGGATCCTGGCCCACCATCTGTGTCGACCAACAATTTTCATTTTAAAATATCTGCAAACAATCTTGAAAATATTTTATTTAATTTACTCAACGATTAACATTGCCTAGGATTTTTAATTAATTTTCTCGATAAACGAGTCCGCCATGTTTCAAATTTTTTATCAAATAACGAAGGAGAGAAAAGGACCTTTTCTCAGTCGGTTAATCGGTGATTCGCTATTTTTGAAAAATGGTATTAAGACATGTAGAAAATAAGAAACACTACCATCAAGTTGTTTCACAGTTAACGTCGCCTGAATCTGTTGATAAATTTCTATCAGAAAAAATTAGATAGGTTAGAAAAAGCTGTTAAGATGTCATTTTTTAATAATTCCTTGCTAGATGTAAGTCGACATTCTCAGTGACCCAATATTTCACAGAAACGGGGAAATAGGAAAAATTTCCTTCGCCGTGTATTTTCACGTAAACGCCACTTCACTTTTCCACCCTGAAAAGAGGGGTGGTCAACGAGCTGAAAAACACGCAGCACTCTAATCACAACTGTTCAGAAACCCTTCGTTCAATCCAACACCAACTGAAGCAAGATTAATAACCTCAAAATGGAACTTGACCCTTGAAAAGGACTCTTGGTGCTTTTTCAACCTCTTCAACAACGATCAATCGACGAGAGGAATTTTTTTTAATCTCTTCTTCGAAGCTCGAAACAAAACGAATAATTGGTCATTTGAAAAATAAATTTTAATTTTACTCTTCGCTAATAAAACTGTGTACCTACATCAGAATTGACTAAACTCTCTTATTTTTTTTTTTCAAAAGATTTGAAAAAAATTGTAACACAACTTTCACAAAGTTGAATTTCAATATTTCTTCATATTTATTCAGTTTTGAAGAATCGTAAGACGCATCAATTTCCAATGTTAAATCATTTTTTAAACACAAAATCAAATTATTCTACGAACTTGACGAAAAGGATCAATATTGAACGATATTCGGAAAATTCTCCAATGCAAATGGAATTTTCCTCTCCATTAAATCATCATCCACGCCACAATCAAACCGGCCAATTTCCGAAATCCGAAATTTCACATGTTTCAATCAACTCTAAACCCCGTCACAGATTACCGTTCCCATTATCCCCGTCGATATCCTACTTTTAATCACTCCGCGCGCCAACTAGTACGCTCTGAACCGTCCACAGTGGCCGATCAGCCAGCACTATTCGCAATTAGCATTATCACGGCGAACGATCGGGAAAATGCACGCGTGCCGGTACCGGAAGTCTGTTCTGCGGGGTAATCTCGACGATGGACATCATTCGAGCCATTCTCGTTCTCAGTTCCAGCACCGAATCCCTCACCGTTGGCCTCTTCAAATTTTCTGCCGGACTTTTCGCCCCATTTTCACCCATTTTTCACTTCCAAATGTTTCTCCAATTTTTCGCAGAAAAAGAGAGAGAAAATTGCCACGATTGCACACTGCTGCACTATTCGATATACCCTTTTGCAATTTTTCGTCACTAAATTGTCTCAGTTTTTAGAAAAAAAAGGGAAAAAATTGTCATTTCACACTGTTACACTATTCAAGGTACTTTTTATAATTTTTCGTTACTAAATTGTCTGAAAATACGAGAAAGAAAATTGTCACGATTTCACACTGTTGCACTATTTTGCGATACTCTTTGCAATTTTTGATTGGAATTTTTCCGAGGAGTATATAAAAATGGTCGCACTTGTCGAGTGTGACAACGCGGCTTATGCCAGTGTTTTCGTTCGTTATTTTCCGGATTCGTTCGTTCCTTTTCATCGTTCTTTCAACGGTATCGCGGTTTCTTGATACGATAGCACACGCCTACGCAGGGACGTAGGAAGAATGGTACCTGTGGGGGGCCATTTTCTACTTTGCACATTTATTCAGTTATTCTACCCTAACAATTTTTCATTTCTCTCAATGTTTCAGAATATTTCATGCTCCACGTGTGTTCTTTCATCTTTCAACCCTTTCAAGACGGTATTAAAAGTTTCGTCAAATACGTTTCATTAATTTCCTTCGTGTCAAACTTTCTGAAATTATTAGATTATTATTCTAGCTTTTTGTTCAGCTATACTTTATTCAATTCACTTCTTCAGAAATTAACCGAAGGAGAAAGAAATTGACAAGATTTAAAAGCAGCGAAAGAAAGAACAATACATGTACTTATACATGAGAAAAATAGTTTCCAAGTAAATGGTCATTGGTAGTGGAGAAAGTTGTTAATTTTGTAAAAATAGAAAACAGATCAAATCGGTGCATAAGTGATTTTACATTGATCGACAAATTGGTCTTGTTCAACTCTGAAAAACTCAATTTTGTCAATTATAATGGCAAAAGGGCGACATTGTACGTCCCATAACCCAACAGAATACCACAAAGCCTCACTAAGCGCAGATCGATGTCGCCTGAATGCAATTCCCAGGAACATCTGTACTCCATGATCGATAATCCCACAATTGGGACAATTGAGCCCAATAACCTCAAACTACAGGTTCGTACAAAAAGCACGTGCCTGCAATGCCCGATGGAGTCGCCCCATTCATCCAACGGCGGCCATTCACGACGGGAAATTGAAAACATGAAAATCGGGGGGAAAAATTGAACAGAGAACACACTTTTGTGACGCGTCGTTGATTAACTCCTTAAGGCTGAACGTTTTCATTGGAGAAATTATTGTTTCATTCATCCCGCGAGACCGTTTTCCACAGACTGTATAAACCCTTTCCTGTGTCTTTTTTCTCTCCTCTTTTTTTTTTTTTTCAAGGCAGACTGCTTTGAAACCTTTCAAAACCCGAGCAATTGTTCCTTCATTTTCATAATTTTCTTCACTCTCGCTTCAAGAGTGAATATCTCGTAAACTAGAGAAGGTACTACCTGTACCGTTCAGAAAAACGTTTATAATACCAGATTTCAGGTTGAATAACTTTTCGTCCTTTTGGATCTTAATTTAGTTTCTTAACGGCTTAGTTCAGGTTTACTTCGGATTCGGTACGGTGCGTTGATACTTGTGAATGTCAGTGCGAATATCAAACTTGGAGCTTCTCTGTTAAAGGTTCTTCTAATTACCGAAAGAAACCAACTGTGCTTTATGTAACGAATGAAACACGTTACATATATCGTTGAATAATAATGCATGTACGATACGATTGTCCTGGAACTTTTCAAACAGAGTACAGTATTTGTTCGTGTGTGAAGAAAAGGTTGTATCGCTGGTTGGCAATCGTGAGTTACTTCATGCATAAGCTGATAGGAAGACAGCTAGTTCCGTGTCCGTGACTTTTTCCGGACGCCAGGTGCGGCTGTAGATATCGCGGTGCCACGTGTACTGCGTGGTTAAATCGATGAGAGGGAAGGGGTGCAAGTTATGTGAAATTGTGGTAGGAATTGAACCGACAATTCAATGCGCTAATATAGTGAGAATTCTGATTGACACAATTTCTCAGAATTGGAAGCTTCGTAATGGAATTGAACGGAAATTGAATAATTGAATTGATTCCAAGTTTCAAACGCATCTGAGTTAACTAACTGAAGCTTGCAATTGGAACGAAGTTTTATCGAACAATTGAAAATTGTAATTGAAATTTATCGTAATAATTGAATTGAACTGAATTGTTGAAACAATCGAGTACAATTTTGCTAATCTAGTGAGAATTCTGACTGACACAATTACTCAGAATTGAAAGCTTCGAAATGGAATTGAAATAATTGAAAATTCTATTCGCACTTCGGTCTAACATCAATTCCAACAATTAAACGATTTAAAATGTCACCTACATTCGAATACAATAATTGAAATTTACTTGAAAGTTGATACAATCAAAGTTACACTCTGTTTAAGGATTCCACGTTACAGAACCAAATAAAAGAACAAAATACTCGAGTCTCACGAGATTCAATTGTAATTGAAACTAACTCGACGACATGACCTCTCATAATGGCCACAAAATTTAACTGGATTGTACCTACAATTCGTGCAATTGGAAACCCACAATTGACACTGAATGATCTATTGTCGATAACAATTGTACATAATTGAACATCAAAAAGAACAACTTTCCACGCGACATCGGTACGTAATAGCGGTATAAGGCGAATCAGCTGCTATTCCATGTGCAGTTATGGCTGAAAATAAATTTCAGGAACATAGGGTCTATAAATAAACTTGACGCCGAAGCACAGACACTGCGAACTTTTTTCAACACTGGTGGGAGGTTCTTATCGATTTCATGCTCGAGCCGCGAAGGTAACTCCAGATTTCCCTCAGATTTCAAACCCTATCACTTCTGCCTCACTTATTTCTAGGATGCTCGTCGAATTAAAAGATCTCCCCTTCCTCCACCTCTCTCCTCCCTTTTTTTACCACGGAAAAGAGAGCAGCCTGCCTTCAGACGTCTCGCAGACTGTCGATAACTAATAGATTTGACGAGAAAACAATTTTTTCACGAACGATAGATTCTACAAAGGGAACAAGAAACGAACGGATCATTGTGAATCAATTATTCAGAAAGTTGCACCGTTCGTATTCAAGGGTAAGACGAACGTTCGTAAAACTGAAATCGTTTTCTAAAATTTTTGCTAACTTTTCAGATTTTTGCAAAATAACGTGCAGTAGAAGTTTCTTTTATTCGACATTGAAATCGTGCTGTGATTCACGGTCAAATATAAAATAAAGATATCAATTGGACTCTCCCAGAAGATACTGGAATTTCCGAAATCCTTTTTACATCGAAATGTTTCTAAATAACACGCCCGATACAAATTTTTCAAAGACAGCCTCGCACTTTCATAAAAACAAGATCAACTCAATCCCGAGTGCGAAGATTCGCAGAAAATAAATTAAGTGCAGTTGAAACGAAATAAGTTGAAAAGAAATTTGTAAATGACACTCGATACAAATTTTCCAGCCGAGTAACCTTACGTTTTTATTAAAAAACATTGATCAAAATCCCGAGTTTGAAAATTGAAAAGAAACTTAAAATTGTGGGAAAAAGTGATGGTAGAAAACGTGGCGAAAAATCAATAGCAAAGACGCGTAGGAGGCTCAAGGTCCAGGAACTGGCGGAAGTGGTCCCGGTTACCGGAAGTTCGACAACCTGTCGCCAATAGCGAAAAAGATTTCGCGGGAGAAATGTGTCAACCACCTACGCACAGTGATCGAAAAGCGAGCCGGGGAAAAGTGGGACAAGGTTCGTGATAATCGTATCGCCGGCCATATGTTAACGTTGACGTGCAGCTTGTGCTGCACACAACTGCATCCTTGCTAGCACGATAACGCCTTACACGAAATTTTCTAACCGTGGAAAACGATAATCTACCGTGAAACACACGATTTCCCAATGTTTTTCGGCAATTATTTGTCACCGATAGATTTTTTAGATAAATTTTTGCATCGTATGAATTATTTCGAAATTTAGCGTGCTAAAAAATATCGACGATGCTTCTAACGAGACTCGTGGAGGTTAGGATGATCCTGGTATACGGGGTGTCCAAGTAATCGTGGCACGAACAGACGCAGAATTATTGTTTACGAGAAAATTAATCGAAATTGTGGAACAAAGATTTTGGGAGAAATAAATTTTGAAGATTAATCGCATAGGCGTAAGGCTACTGTTACATTATTTTATCGTTAATTACATTCGTTCGTATTATCGTGAGAAACTATTATTTCACAGAAGAAGCATAGAAGATTCCATAGCAATATTTATAAAATAATAAAACAGAAGCATGCAAACGTTGATATGAGGCAAATACAGTCATTGCTGAAATAATTTAATTTTCAATTAAAGCTTCGTATGCAACACTTTTATCATAAATGATCACTCTTTGTCTAGTATTGTCAGGTTTATTACTGAGACACCCTGCATAGACACCCTCAGAAGGGAATATGGAGGGCGTAACACAATTTCAGGTTAGAAGCATGAAAAAATCTTTGTCAGACAGTGTCGATAATTCCTGAGAAAAATCAATGAAGCACAATCGACTTCCCTCGATAGGTGGAATCTCTGAAGCACCCGTCCCTTTTCCACAGTTAATGCTCTTCACCGACTGTCACAGGTCTTTGTACCCGTCTGAAGAGCCACTCCAGCCCAGATACATTCAATTCCTCTGGCTGAACGCATTAAAACATTAAAATGGACCTGTCTGTGCCTCTCTCTCAACCCACCGTTTAGCCCAGGCCATTTTGCATATGGCGAATCCCATGGAACCCTGCGTTACCTGTTGCCTGAAACACACCATTGTGCCAAATACTGAACTGGTATTGGATAAATCTCAACGAATAAACTGTTCAGTACATTTTTTAAGGCTGAATTAAACGAATTTCCGTTCAAAGCTGACCTAACCTCAAAATAATAGATTTCTGAGCAATCGACAATTTCTAAACAGCGGGTCAATCTTAGCTTCAAACGACTCGGACTACTTTTCCAAAGCAAATATCTTTCTCAGAATATTTTTTCAAGGCAGAATAGAGCGGATTTACGTCGAAAGCTGTCCTAACCTCGAAATAAGAGACTTCTGAACAATCCGTAATTTTGGAACAGTTTCCAACGACCCTCTTCCAAAGTCTGTGCCAGCCTCACAGGACCAACCAGAGTGCGAAAGATCCGGTAAAATGGCGGAAACGTAATTGAGAAAGCACAAGGCAGATCCACGTTCCTCTACTACGCTGCTGCGCCATGGGGGTGATCGTAACGCGGCTGGTGGTGGGGTAGCAACAAAGCAAATATTTTTGGAAGATCGATTCCCAACCCCTGACTGCCCACGCCGTTCGTTACATAGTTTCGATTTCAGTGGCTGGCAGAATGAACGTAGACGGAAGATGGAGCCTCCGTATGTGCACGTCGTGACGCTCTTAGCCTCTGGATCTCCGAAAACTCATTAAGAAAATCGATAAGAAACTGTCCACCCTTGTACGATCATCTAACAATCGTCGAACATCTTCGAAAGATATTGCTAAAAGCGGAATTTTTACTCCTAACAGGCTCACAGCTGACATGTTCCTTCTAACAGAGGGGGACAAGGGGGATAAGAAGGTCACACGGAAGGGATCCACATTGACGCGAATCATGCCAAGTCTATGATTCCAATCTCAAACATGAACAATGATCAGACAGTTCCTGTTTTTTAAATTTGTGTATCTAGTGACTGTGTACAAGCCACCATGGAGAGAAGGTGCCCCTGGATGACCCTATCTCGGTCTACACAAGAGTACAGGTGGCGAAAGACAGTCATGCAAGCGCAAAGTGCGTGAAAAGAGCCGCTTCTGGTTAGCTAGCGTATGAGAGGGCGAGAAAGAGAGAAAAAGAGAGAGAGAAAGAAGGAGAGAGAGTGGGAGAGAGAGACAGCAGGGGGAGACAGAGAGAAATCAATAAGCAGTCTATCGACGAACTGGTTGGTAGGACCAAAATTGTTCTGACAAGGGATAACGCGATGGGTCCTCGCAGGTGGACAAACGTCTGTCCAACTTCCTATTAGACCCACATTCTCGATGTGTGTACCTCCTAAAAACGTTGCTGCTGTGACGGTCGATCGGCGAAGAATAGTTAGGGATGCACACGAACCACGCGCGCTGCACCACCTGGCCCCTTTTTCCTCTCCTGTTTTTTTTCCACAACCTCGATGAGCGACTGTTCGCGACGTTTCAGCTCGATGGACACACGACGTGACACACACGGCCAGCACAAAACGAGAAGGGGTTGTTTCGCGACGATTTTAAAGAGACTGGACTGGCCTCGGTAAAGCCTCGCGCCACTGTAGCCCGCTATAGCTAAAATATCGACCATTTCGTGGACCCCCGCCCGTCTTCGGGCCAATCCCGAGGAAGGCCGCGCCTGCGCCACAGGCAACCCGACTGACATCTCGATATAGAATGGAGAACCCGTTTTTTGGGGGAGAGACACTTGTTGATCCACGGATTCCACGATGTGCCTACGACAATGCGTCTAGTTTGTGGAAATTTTCACGGAAGGTGTAGATTCCTGTTTTATCAATCGTGGGTAATTTAATCTCAATTATCATTGGAGACGATTGGAAGAGTGCGTGAAATTGTTTTTGAAGATGATCTAAAAGGGGTACTTTTCTCCAGTTATTATTCGATTTCTATAAGATACCAAAAATACAACGAAATGTTGTTAATTTCGGAATGAATGGTTTAATTATGTTTAATGAAAAGCTACTTCTCTGAAATTGGCAACATGGCAACGGAAATTGTTTGTCTGGCACAGCTTACATCGCTTTGGCTTGCATTTCGCTTTGGTCGCTTGTAAATTTCGAAAAATGTTATTTTCCTTCTAATAACCCACTCGGTTGCAAAATACGCCTCGAAATATGTCTCGAACCTTCCGAAATCAAAGGACAATTTATATAAAAGCGAAGGAGATAGTGGAACCGGAAGTTGGCGTGGAGGAACGCGTTATAAAACAATTACCGTCGGGACAAAGTCAAATTGAAGAAGCAAA
>NW_017100191.1:2292888-2332326 GCF_001263275.1 Habropoda laboriosa | reverse complement strand
TTGCGTTAGACTAATCTTGACGAGAAACTAGTCGATGATACTGCAAGAAAATTTTCAATTTTTACATTAAATTTATATTTGTAGCCTGAAGAAGTGTAAGAGCGTGGATGGGCCAATTATAAAGAAGAAACATAAAAGTATTCGTACATCGAGAACGCGAAGATTGAAAGTGCCCAAAGTCCCCGATAAAATTGTCGATATTGTTAATATCCTGCAGCATGAAAAGTTCCTGGAAATGGTCGATCGATACTTCAAACCGGTCACTAACAAGCAACCGCGCAGAAGATCGCAATCGAAGAAGTTGAATATGCCTGAAAATTCTGATAGCAATATTGGAGTGTCTACGTCTACTGATTTTGACGTTAACGTTTTGTAATTTGTTTTAGAAAATTATTAAAGGACGAAAAAAAATTTTTACTCGTTTCTATATCCTTTCGCAAAAATTTCAAAAATCAGACTCCTCAAGAAACTACTTAAAAAATTTTTTTATTCGATAATTGAATTCTCCAATTGATTATTTAAATATGCACTAGTTTTCGTTGTCCTTGCTTAATTTTAATTTGTTGCAAAAAGTTGCATCTGCTTCTCTCCATAAAAAATTTCAAATATCAAGGTCCACCATGGGCTGTCGAAAAATATTGTTTAAATAGAATCGTATTTTATTGTACATCTTATGAACACATTCGCGCGAAACATCTCATTCCACGCTATCAAAAATATGTGTGAATCTTTTATTTACAACAAGATTAGCGCTATTAGACATAATGATAGAGTATGCTACTTATATCGTAGGTGAAATAATTGTCTTACTTACAAAATTAATAAAGAAGCGTTTCTTTTTCTGTTACCAACTGATGAAACTAAAGACACAGACTGTTCTAAACATAACAAGGAACTTCAAATACTTCAAACACCGCCATACTTCTGTTGAAGCCACTCAGATTATCTATGTCCATTTTTTCTCAATCAAAGCTTGCTCTCAGTATCATCATAGATCATTGCTGGATTGGTGGCTGCCCATTTTTCTTTAAACACCAATTCTTCCTTCTTCGGCCTATTTTTCAAGCTTTGAACGCCAGCATAATGCTCCTCTATCTCCTGCAGGGACCTGCCCTCTGTTTCTGGTAGTATAAAGTGTAGTAAAATGCCTCCAAATAAGTTAATTAAAGCGTAGAAGAAGAATGTGCCAGCCAGAGACATTCCATTCACCATGTAGAGAAACACCTTGTTGGCTATGGAGTTCCAAATGTAGCCTATGGAGCCAGCAGCCCCTGTAGCACTGCTTCGTACCTAGAAAAAGTCAAAATAATGCTCAACAGGTGAAAGAAATTCTTAAACACAATTCTGCGTCCAAAAATGTGAAGAAAATGAAGAATAAAAAAGTTGCGATCGACACTTCATTTTTGAGTTATGAAAGGTTAAAGAAGTGGTCCAAGAGCGCTTGGAAACAGGCAACCCGCCGTACATAGATGACTGTAAAGTAAATCAATAGATAGGGGCACAGTCGTGGTAGAGAAAAATGGCACAGGGCTACTAATTTAGGTTGTGAACGCTGTGACAAGATTTGCCTCGCTTTTGATAACATCAGCACCATATTTTCATTATGGGGATTGCACTCGCCAGTGTATGACGGGTTACAATGTCCCGGGGGCCACATTTTCGTTATTTTCGATGTTCTTCTTATCTTAGAAACACCTGGAACACCTGAAGGGCTCTTAAAAAGTATAAACTCACATTCACAGGGAACACTTCAGCAGCCAAGATCCAAGGAAGCAACCTAATCCCAGCATGTGACAGGAAGGCGGCTCCAATCATCAAAGTAGTCGGCAACCAGGTTAAACTTTCAGCGTTCACAATGTGATTGTCATTCAAATAACCATAAATGGCCGCCAGACCGAAGCTAAGGCCAGTGCCGCCAATAGACACGAAGGTCAACAATCGTTTGCCAGTGAAATGGATGGCAAACACGCAGATCACTGTTCCTAGCAATTCAGCCAGGCCAAGGAATACTGCAGCTGTGTACTCCTCGATGGGTGCATGGAGTCTCACGAAGATTATCACAGCGAAGGTTTGAAGAGTGATGGTACCACCAAAGGATCCAATAAAGAAGGCACACGTGACCAGCAAGAAGGGAGCGTAGAAGGTTCTTTTGCTAAAGGACTTCCAGGTCTTTTCTCTAGCTTCTGCTGGCTTGCAGACCTCCTGGTAGATGGAGTCAAACTCTGGCTTCACCTGACATGGATTCACCCAGCCTCTGAGCCAGCAAAGGGCCTGCTCTGCGTCTTTCTGGCGACCTCTTGCTGAAAGATTTTCATTTGGGCATCTGAGTGTATGAATGTAGACCTTGATTGTGGTAAAAGTTGTACATTTTGTGAAATACAGTAGGTGGGTAGTGAAACTTATATTAAAGTTGAACTCTGACGATGATAAGATTCAAAGATTGTCTGTTGAGACACGTAGATGTTCTAACTATGTGCCCAAGTGATTATTAGTTCAATTTTAATTTGCGGATTTCATCAGAGGAGCCTGGTCAATCTTTGTCATAGAGGTAGACAGGGTACCAATGAGTCAATAGAGATTTTTGACGAGTCTAATAGTGTGATGCTAATCGTAACTAGGAAAATTGGGTCCTATTTAGATATCCAAGTGATAACTGGCCCAATCTTGACTTATACACTTAATTACATAAAGTTAACCAATAATTGTGATCAGGATACCCACAATATTTTGATCAGAAAGCCAATAGGTGTTACCTATTCGTGCCACAAAAATCAAGTCCCAATTAAGTATCCAGTTGACGAAAGTTTTCGTTAATTGAAATTACCAAGCAGAATTCCACTTACCAAGAAGCCAATAGGGACTCTCAGGCACCATACAGAGAGCAAGGAAACAGACAAGTGGATAGGCAATATTGATCAACGCCACAGTCCTCCAGTTGGCCAATTTTCCACTCAGCATCTGAGTAAATATCCCTAGGATCACAGACATGCTGGATGTGGCTGACAGCATGCCTCTAAGATGAGGTTGCGTCACTTCACCTACATAGGTCATCACAGGTGCCTCCAAGAGGCCTCCAGTTAAACCTGTCATGGCCAAAGCTATGAATAGCATCCCAGCAGTGGAAGAATAATAAAATATCAGCCAGGCTATTATGAAGGGAACTGTGGTCAACATCATAGTCTTCTTTCTTCCTATACATTGTGACAATGGTCCACTGGCAAAGCAACCGATGGGTACCAAGAACAGGTTTAGGCTACCTAACAGACACGAGGACAATTTTCAGAATTTTTTTTATTGAACGGTAGTTAGACAAGAGGGAATTATGGTGGAATCTTACTGATCCACGTTAGTTCCTCCATAGTGACTGGGATTTCTGAGTCTTGCTTCTGCAATTCGGGGATCAAGATGGTGGAGAAGCCCAGCGTGGAACCGAAAGTGATCATCAGGAGATTCTTCGCGCTGACCGCGCAAAATTGTGGGAAAGCCTGGCGGAGCTTCGATATTGGAAAAGTCTCGACGGTGCCGTTTAATTCAGCCGGAGATCTTTTCTCCTCGCACCTAGAACGCAAACAGAGAGTGTGGAAGGCTGGGTCCGGTGAAAAGTGTTTTGATAAAAGTGGAGTCCACCAGATGGAAATTCTGGTTGGTAGAAGAAATTCTTATCGAGACAACTAGGTTACATTGAATTTTATTTTCTGCATTTCTCCATCCCTCTATACTTTCATTTTTGCTTTGGCTTTGAATTTTGTAATTTTTTAAGTTCGATCCTCTGATTTCTTTTCTTCTGCTTTTTAATTTTTTCAAACTGTACTTTTATCTCCTCTTCTCAATAATAATTTTTCGACGATTCGCTATCAGTTTGTTATGATTTCTGTGCATAGAATAGGTTCAAGGTAAGATTCTCAACGAGATGATGACTCAAACGAGTGTCACATAAATTGATTGATCTATGATCGACAAGATGATCGATTCGGGTCAACGATCATAGTTCCCCAAGCTCAAAGAAACCGATAGTTTTTTCCCTCCTCTAGTTAAACTGGGTTAATAGCGGCTACGCAATTCGTTATTCAATCGGGAATTAAGTTTCAAACATTCCTGTTCGTGCAGATCGAAACCACATAGCATATGTCGAATGCATACTTTAAAATCTTCGAACGTGTTGTTATTATGTCTAATATAATTCCAGAAATATTCTTAGAACCAAAAAGATGTTACACTGAGCACCTCACTTAGATACTCCCAAATATTTCTTTTTGTCAATGTTTAAGCTTCGAGATTTATATTGTAAAATAAAAAAAAAAAAAAAATTAAGTGGACAATTCTTTGCAATTTTTAAACTTGGAAAATTGTACTTAAGCGAAGAGATATTTTTACCAGAGAAATATTCAAATTTTCACGGTTTGTATTTTTACCTCAGCAGTGAAGAAAATGAACCTTTTTGTACATATATGGAATCAAAGAGAAATCACGCTGTTCATTCACGTGCATGTGGATAACTGTTGTGTGTTTTCGTCATTGACACAGTTCTTTTCAGCGTGAAAGGAACCACCACACTGAGCGATTCCTATTACGTAAGCATTGGTGCACGTTCTCTTGGCTTTGCGTAATTTTGAGTGTCGATCTTTGAACAGGTGGATTCATTTGACGTGCAGAATTAACCATACCGCCGTTAATTTGCAATTTTTCGCCAATTTTACTACCGATATGAAAATTGAAAATAAAATTCTATTTTGTGAATTTTTCAATTTTCAATTGCAACACTAATTCTGTAAATTTTCATCTTTCCCGAAATTTTCTCTTCCCTGAAGTATCGTAATTAGAATTGAAAAGACTGAGTTCAATTTTCAAAAATTCAAAATGAAATTTTACACTGAATTTATCTTTCATTTGGAATATTATATTTATCATTTTTTTTTAGCTATTTTTAAATTCCATTTGATAATTGTTCTTAATTTGTTTGCAATAGATTATGCCACGAGAAATGTTTGGAGAAAGCAAAAAGCAAATAACATTGAAACTCCAAATGAGATCACCATCTTATCATTTCCTCCTAATATTATCACCGAAGAATTCGAAAAACGATATATCCGTACAGTCGAAATATCGCAGATGTTCAAAGTTCAGTACTGAATGCAACCAGATCTTTCTTCAAACAAAATCCTTAATTAAACTTCGTGGACATTGCGGTCGATGAAATCCAGCGTGTAAATATCTCCATTTCCTTCGTTTCGTAAAACAATCAACCCTCAATTTTATCAATTTTAACATGCATGAGATATCGACGATTTCAAACGATTTCAAAATGAAGAAGTGAGCTATAGTGGGAAATAGAGAAAATGAAAAACTGAGCTCTAGTGATCGCTTACAAGGGAACTTCGGTAACCCGAAATGTTCGATTGTTTTGAAACTTTGTGGGTTTGTAAGGGATCTCGAGAGAAGTATCGAGCAATTTTTTTTTCGCCCAATTTCGGTTCTTCGGGGTGAAAACAGCCCTTGAATGAAGATAAGTGTTACCTTATTTCCCTGTATATCTTTAAAACTATATCGACAAATATGTCAAATAAATGCAGATAAATACCAAAATGCCAAGAAAAAAGATGAAAAAAAAGAAATACCAAAGATTCGCACATATATACTTAGTACCTGATAACGCATCGTTCCAAGTGCGACGATGACACACACAAAGCACGTATCAATTAAAATTATTTAAATATCACACTATTCGATAAGATTAACATATTTATTTGCATTTATTTGACATATTTTTCGATATGATAGAAAACTAAAAATTTTTCATAACGGTAGTGGAAGATTTTTTATTTAAAAGAATTTTTCTTAATTTAATAGCACAGTCTTATAAAGCATAAAAAGCCATTAAATTTCTATTCTAAACATTTTTTTATATCTACGATAGTTTTAAAGATATACAGGGAAATAGGGTAACACTTATCTTCATTCAAGGGCTGTTTTCACCCGGAAAAACCGAAATTGGGCCAAAAAAATTGCCCGATACTTCTCTCGAGGTCCCCTACAAACCCACAAAGTTTCAAAAAAATCGGACATTTCGGGTTACCGAAGTTCCCTTGTTAGTACATACACTGGGTGATCAAATTGTTAGAGCCACCTCTAAGAAATTGACGGTTTTCCATTATAACGATTAATTTTCAGATGAAAACCTAGTTATACCGATTCTCATAATTTTTTTTACGAAGCGTTCATGTTTACAAATTACAAATATACACATGGCAACACTTTAGGCAATATTATCTGTCGTATGGACGTTATTTTGTATCAGTACTGCAAATTGCCACTTGAGAATCACGTGTTACAGTTTTCTTGGTTTATAGATCTGGAGCATTTTAATTTTCGTTGCAGTGTTTTCACTACTCATAACGCACAGTAAATTACGTAAAATGTATCGAAAAAAGAGTCAAGGCTGTAATTGCTACCAAATACCAACTTTATCGTTACTTCTTAACTGTATTTTTTATAACTACATAAGTATCTTCAGTTAGCAATCGTTAATTAAAAATTATCCAGCGTGAAAACCTTGATATTGTGATTTTATTTTTACACCGAAATAAAAGCACATATTTCTCGCATCGTGTCTCTAATAATTTGGTCACCCACTGTATAGTGAAAAATGGAGAACACGAACAAGTGATCTACAGCGATCACGTAGAACAGTGGGAAATGGAGAAACGTGATTTATAATGATTACGTTCCATCCTGAATTTCCTCACTGGGAAAGGCTCTAATCTCAGGTGTTGCGCGATGATGCGAGCGGTTGCATGTGAAAGGAAAAGTGGCACGTGTACATAGATAAAACCGCAAACGGAATTAAAGCTCGAGGGCGTTCGCCCGTATTATGGGATTAGCGAGAATAACTCTCGTTCTGGCCTGCTGCATTCTTATCGCCCTAACGCGGTAACGAGTGCAACGTCCCTGTCGTTTCTGCACCGGACAATCCCAGAAACGGCCATTTTTTACCGATTCGTAGCCACTTCTAACGAACGGATTTCAGTGAAGCAAAAAAATAACGGATTAGACGGTCTCCGGCTCTCCAGATGATTTATCACGCCCATTGACAAGCTAGAAGATAATCCTCCGATAGTTTTCCAACGTATAGGGGAAAAGAAATTTTTTTCCAAAGAATTTTTTGATCAGGTGATACAGTAAATTCTCCACAAGTGTCAGTCCGCAAGGAAGCTAAACCTGACACTTGTAGAGTCTTTTTTTTAAGCATAATACTATAATCCTATGTTTAAAATGTATTTTCTTGTGGCCGCCTGACAGCAACCTGTAAATCTGGCGCGACAGTGAACGTGTTAATAAGTAAATGTTGTTCAAATTATATCGTGTTTGATCTCATTTTCATCAGAAAAATCTCACCAACATGTTAAAAAAAATTTCAGATGAAAAAAAGGAATATTAAAGAAATTATATTTTTCTATTATGATTTTAAAAGAAACCGAGTGGTGTAGCGTTACACGTTTGACTGACAGCGAGCGAGATAACATAGGCGTAGCAATGACGCAGATCTAGGCGTAGGACCATCTATACTGACACTTGTAGAATCCAAACTGTCTGACACTTGTGGAGAATTTACTGTACTTTCACTTTGTCGATAAAACATCAACTGTGTTTCTTTCGAAATATGCACCGAAGGTAGAATTTTGTAGATGGCCACATTATTTGTACGAACCTGTACATAGTTGCACGTGTATTTTATTATTTTTTTTTTTTTTTTTTTTTAGGTAAATGAATTGAAAATCGCGGAGTTGGTCATAATTTTGAAATAAATCTCTAAATATCAAAAATATCACAATCAAAATCTCTGAATATCAAAAATATCAAAATCAAAATCTCTGAATACCAAAAATATTAGGGTCAAGCACTTCTCCTTTGCACTGGAGACTGAAATAAAAATTCGAATTATCTTCGAAGTGATTTTTTGTAAATCGAAAAGTATAATATTGGACATGCTTCTTTTTTTTATAGATGAACTTGTACAAACAAATCGTACTGTCACTTTCCGCGCAGATATTAACACTCCTACAGCATTCATAATGCACGAGTTCCTTATCACGGAACTGAGAACGTAAGTGCCGATACAGCTAACATAATAATGATCTTAAGTAAAGCCTGAAACGACTCACGCACGTCAAATGATAGTGTGCGTTCCCATATTACAAAAAAAAAATATTTACGATATATAAAAATGTTTTTTTTTTTCATACAAATGTCTTTTATCTATTAGACTGCAGTAAATCATACAAAAGACACCCGATTAATCGATTTATCGATCGACTACAACTGACAGGACTTAATCTCCTTAATCCAACATAGAATTATAAATGACAGGCAATAATTTATAGCTAGCACAGTGTTTTTCTTTTTTCTTTTCGAGTAATCTTTTCCTGTGTTTTGAGTCACCCTGTATATCTACTTTATGGGCACACCTCAAGAGTATGTACTACGTCCTTCGTGATTGTATTTCACGATGTCACACAATTTGTACTATTAGGTCATCCCATAAGTTCGTGTCGAATTTTATAATTTAGATTCATATTTCCAACGAACCTTTCAATTTGATAAAAAGAACGTAAGCATCTTCTCATTCCACAACTTGTGTCTATCTTTTTTTTTTTTTATAAGACCATTATGTCGTCGATATAGAATTACCTTGGACTTTCATTAAAATATTTTTCGCTTTCGGCACGAACTTACGAAATGACCTAATACTTAACCTCGTTAAGAATTCTTAATAATCAGCGGACAAAGTGAAAATTGTTAATTTTGAATTTAATTGAGAAAAAAAAAGAAAAATAATAGAATTTTTTTTCTCTGACCATTAAAAATTATTTTAATTCTCATTCGTGCACATCGTTATACTAAAGCATCATTCATAATCGTTAACTGCATTCATTATGACTGACCGTCAAGGTAAAACTTTGACACAGTACGATTTGTGAAAAATAAAAGAATTTTCTCGCATAATTATCATACGAAAGGAAAAGCTATAGTTCAGGTGAAATTGCGGTCGTTGTCACTTATCACCAGCTCGCGTCAGCAGCTTTACGATTTTACTTTCTCGCTAAATCACCATTTATGATGATCTTTATTCACTGATAACAGCACCAAGATTTCTGATAAGGAGATCAAAGAAATGAGCTGATCAAACGTTTCAAAACTACGCGGAATTTTCTTAATCTTGTCCACGTGCTCCGCTATTCACCTACTTTCTCGAAATGCGCGCTTCTTTCGAAGCTCGAAATTTCTTCGAAATATACGAAGAATTTTTCGATTTGGAAAAAACGAAGATTAACATTTTTTTATTCTTTCGTATAGGCACTATGGCGAAAATAAAAATTTTTGTCGTAGCCTGTTAACACTAGGTTTACGGATGTTCCTTATACCTATACCTAATGAACGAAACCGCATATTTCCTTTTTTTCTTTCAAAGCAACTTATTTTATTTACAAACAACGTATTATTCATTATTAATGTATAAATGAATGTTAATATGAAGAATATATTTATATAAAATTTATAATAAGCATAAGTGGTAGGAGAGATATGTAAACGGTTTCTGTCATTTTCCTAGTGAAATTCGAAATGAGTCAAAATGGCGCGTAAACCTAGTGTTAATGCTCGAAGCTTCTTCGAAATATACGACGATTTTACCTACTTGGAAAAAACGAAAGTTATCATTTTGTTCTCCTTGTGTATAAATTCTAAAGTGAGAATCAAAATTTTTGTCGTAGCCTGTTAAGTTCGAAGCTCGATCTCGGAGTTCGATCTCGAAAATTTCGAATATAATCTTCCTTTATTATCGTACACGAGAAGTACGACGAGAATAAGTATTTTTGATACGGTCAATTAAAGTGTCGTTTGTAATTTATGTTTAACTTTATTCACGTTTTCATCACCATATTAAAGAGGAAATAATTACGCTATTATGTAGCCCCAAGGACGGCGAAGCAGAAATTGTTCAACTCGTCGAAATGAGATTCTACCACGATTGATCAATGTTTAAATAATTCCTCGCCTCGTTTATATATCTCTGTGGCATCTATGAAAGGAAAAAAAACGAGGATTGTCACGCGAATCGATTTGAAATTTAATTCAACGCTTCCTCGAACACCGGAATCCACGTTTATGCAACGAGTCACGACAAACTTACCGGCTCGTCTTCTCTGACACGTTTGAAAATTGCAATTTAATGTTGGTAAATGACGTTTAATGAAATCATTTCAAGTAACGGGAATCAGATTGTACGATTGTGTAATAAATGTTTGCAGGGATTGTTGGAGTACCAGCAAAAAAAAAAAAAAAACGAGGATAATCTGGCAAGAGTAGTTGTAAAGTGTTTCAGCAGAAACTTTAAATAGGTTACTCAACTTGTTAGCATCAAACGGAGAGAAAATATTGTTGTAATTATTGTATTCTTGCTGAAGAATTCTAACAGCTGTTGTTGATCTTCGTTCTAATTGTCGCTCTTTTTTAAATAAACTCGTATCGAAAAGCACTCTTTTGGTATACAGAATAAAATGAAAATTAATAGATCAATTAAGTGATTGATAATTTGAAAAATTAAACAACGATAGAAAATTTACTACTTTCGTTTTTCCATAGAATTCTGAATTTCAGTTTCTGCAGACTATTTTTATTGTTACTTTTCATATTAAAAAAATTCACCCGAGATAACGTTGTTTCTGGATATCGCTCTTATCTTTTTATGCTATTTTTCATTTTTCTTCTCTACGTTAGATAGATATTACCCGAAAAAGCATGCTTTTTAATAGCTGTACAATTGCAACTGATTATATGAAAGATGTTAATTAAAGGTCTGTCGAGACACGTCTGACGATCGATCGTTTACAGAGAATTTCTTGTCGCGATTCAATGCCCAACTGTACAGAAGAATGAATAATATTGTTGGAAGCATCGTCGCGGAACCCGTCACAAACATAAACTAAAATGGTAGAAGAACGCATGAAAAGAATTATCCAAGGTCTGCTTGCAATGGTATTCAACGAGAGAAACCAAGCACCGCATTTCCACGCATTTTTCCATTAAAATTACTTCCTACATGCTTCGATTCACCTTTTCATTTCCACCGACGCTGACTTCTTCGAGATGAAATGCTCTCAGAGATTTTCAACTTCAATTTTTTCTATTATTTTCAAACTTCGACGTTTATTCGACGTTCAATTTTTCCTGTTTTTGAAAATTAGGAAATTTTACGTGTTCATTTTTCAATTGTATTAAATGGCCAAATGTTGAAATTTTGAAATATTTAAGTATTTGGAAATGTTTCATTTTAACCTCTTCAGGGACGATTCTTTTAAAGTTAGAAAATATTGATCTAATTTTCTATGTAGTTGAAGTATGTTAAATCGATAGCAATTAAACTACTTTCCTTGGGAGATTTTTCGAGATTTCGGGAGATTGTGTTTTTCATATTTTCTCTATCGCAAATGTTGGAATTTTCGGAAAATCTAAAGGTACACATACACTACCGGCCAAAAATTTGGAATCACTGAGCATTGCAATTTACTTTGATAACTTTTTATCATTCGAATCAATTGATATGAGATAAATTGATAAATGTAGAATTGAGATAAACTTCAAATCTATAAAAATGTTAGCAGCAGATTTAATATTGATGAAAAGTGGGAGGTGATTCCAAGCTTTTGGCCGGTAGTGTACGTGTCGGTGTCCCTGAAGAGGTTAAATCTCTTGATCCTTGAACCTTTTGAATTTTTAGAAATTTACATTCTCGAATATCCGAATTTTCCTATTATTCGGTGACGATCGAATTTTTCAATCTGACAAGTTTCGATTTCGAAAATTGTCGAATTTCTGAATTTTCAGGCTTCCCGAATCTTTGGATCCTCAGCTTTGAAATTTTCTACTTCGTTACTACGAAACCTTCGAACTCTGAAAACCAATTAACAGTAACGTGTACTCAGCGATAAATGATTCTTCCGTATTGACAAGCAAAGAGTATATGTACTAGAAAAGTTGTGAAAACGAATTCATTCACGTGACATGAAACACGAAATATTATCGCGTTACATAACGATGTGTAATAAACTTGAGAATATTTCTGTCGTTCGGAGAAACAAAGGCTGTAGGTGTCGATTCTTACTCCTACAATGAGAATTTTCGCCAGATACGAAAAAGATACGATTTTCCATTTAACAACCACAAACTAGTCACTAGCAAATCGACAGACTTTTTTAAAAGCCAACAAAAAAAACAACGTTATTTTCTATTTGTGAGAGAAGTTAAATAAATTGCAGTTTCCTCTTGAAAAACACTTAATTTTTCTAATTTGCTCGAAACTAAATGTTATCTAATTTGAACGAAGTATCACACCGGCTACTTTTTCTTTTCAAGTAACGAGAGTTCCAATAAAAAAAAAGTTCCTACGATAATTGTTTTCTTTGCAATAAAAAGGCCATTAAATGCACTGCTTGGAGATAAGCCGTAAGTCGTGTCTGAATCGATATTAATCGCTCGACAAAACAAACTGAACGATAAGACTGTTATTCTGCGTCACTAATCGCTGCTTTTTCCAGTTCTCCAGCAACCAGAAATATTGAAAAAAAAAAAAGAGAAAACGAACTCAAAAAATTGAAACAAAATGATAATGAATTCTTCGTTTAAACTTCAATTATTAACAAAAAATAATAAACAAAATTTCCTTTATCGGTTTCATTTCCTGTAAATTATGTAATTTCTTGTGTTTCAAAGTACAGACAAAGAAAAGCCACTAAAAATGATAAAAAAAAAAATTTTCAAATTACCCGGCAGCGTCATTGTTTCCATTCAGCGCCATTTTGGATGATCGACAGGATACTCTTGATCACACTGTTCCGAATTTTTTATTTCTCACACTTGCATTCCTTCTTATAAAAGACATTCGAAAAACATTCGAAGAATTTGAAGAATCTCAGTAACGAGATATCAATGTCAACATCTTGCTTGTTCTGGCGATAAAAAAAAAAAAGAAAATCCCTTTTCTCTTTTTGTTAAGACAAAAATTCTTCGTGAATGAATAATAGGTTGTCAATAAAAACAATTGAAAAAAAAAATACTTAAAATTTATTCTTCCTTTTCCTTTCAAAAATTTTCACCAATTTTCCATCCTTTTCTTTTTTTTCCAGCGAATAAATTTCCTCTTCGGTCTCTCAAGCTTATTTAAAACACCAATTTCACAGGTAAACTAAAAACAGCTAGCCAAGATACTCTACAACTTTGATCCTTTCTCTTTCCAAGCTCACCTTCGCCAACGAGACCTCCCTTTCCACACGAGTCCCAATATCTCACCAGCAGGATCACACGAAACACTCTTCAAACTTCAAATAACCCGGTCCAAGAAGAAGCTCGTCTATCGTTCACCAACAATGCTTCTTCCATGATCTTGAAGGAACTCCGGTCGAAAAATCCACCAGTTGTCAGCTCTACTTCTATTCCAGTCCCTGAACTGTCAAATCTAGGCAAACAATCTGAGACAATAGCAGCTTACCGCCGGATTATCTTCCTCTTTCTCTCATCTCCTCTTCCTCCTTTCTTTTTATCTCAGAAAGTGACCAAGTATTTGCACTTCCTTCGTATTAGAGGAGAGACCGACTAGTCCTGCTCGGGACTGTTGTCAAACACACTAAACGGCCAACGAAAGGGAACAACTTAAAGAGTACTTTCCGATTCCTCCTCCTACGGACACATTTGCACGACTGCTTTCACGAACTGGTACATGTGACCTGTCCCCCTCTGTTCACCAGCCCAGGCTGCTGTTATTACACCTTGCCTGACGAATAGTCGCGTTTTTGAGCTGATCGGGGATAGTTCTGACGATAATCCTCTTTTCGAGTTGGATACTGATACGGTGGAAGGAGGTGACAGTGAGAGTAGAGATAGAATGGACACCCTTTGAGTGGGTGAAATGGGCTTGGGCTGATAGAGGATGATGGGAAGCATAATTGAGTCATTTGAAGTGGTACAAAGTGGTTCTTGAGGATTTGTCCATGGAAACTTCCCTTTTAGGTGCTTGGTAAAATAAATTTTCTGTGATGTTGGTTTGGAATGTTTGCTGGTGATGTAAGTAGCTCAGTTGGAAATTATTGGATTCTCTTTGGTGAACTTAATGTTGATGTTCCATGATATGGTAGTAGAGATACATTTGAGGCTGTAGAGTGATCAAATTTAAATTATTTAATTATTTAAAGTGCAATAATGTTGCATTCATTTGGAGTTATAGGTAGTTTAAACTGAGTCATACAGCGATGAAAATTACTTCTTGAAAATCCATTATAAAAAGACTACCCTTTAATGTTTTAACATTCACCACAGTAGTTTAGAGAATGAACATTCCATAATATTGCACTGAGTCATACCAGGTCCCATAATTGTTCCCAAAACATTCCACTGAGATCCATTCAATACACCTTCTATGCAACCTTTTTAATTTAAGAAGCTTTAATTAAATGTGCACTTCCTGGCTACATTTTATTCAAGGCACGTGTATTCTCTGAAACAACAATTTATATCTGAATAATCCATTGTTCTGATAATCAAATAATGTGAAATATCAGTTATTTGCTCTGTACTCAAGAGTCAAACTGCTCGGGCAACTTGAATTAATCAGTAATTATCACTAGATTACATCAGATAGAAGTTGAACCCTTTTATTTGGAATAGAAACACTGATACTATCTTCATGGTAAGATAATTGTTGGCCATGGAAAATTTTATGCCCACGATAATAGCATTTCCAAAGTGTTAATTATCTTCCTTGATATAGAGTTAATATTTTCAATGGTGGCAAGCAACAGGTGTCAAGAGTGATAATTAACACTTTATTTATGAATATATGAATTTCTTTTCTGATGCTGATAAATCCAGTAAATTTTGTATACATAATAATTCCCTATCTTATTAAGCTTGTATAATTAGTTTCTCAAGTCTTGATTGTGATTTACATGTAATTAAAAGTCCCACGTCAATGATTAATCCTGTTCTATCCCCTCCAAAAAGCTCTGAGAAATACTTGGCAATCGCAGTGAAAGCATCGTTCACGTAACACGACACTCCTCTATGTTAAACATCTCCAGATGAGAATACCACATTCTGTTATATAAAATTCAAGTACACTTTATCATACAGCACAAATATACTCTCTCTTGAGTGCTGTTCAGATAAAGACTAGTCAGCTTATCAGCCTTTAAGATCAAAATCAATTACACTCTAGTATCTGAAATTTATCAATTGTAGCATATCATTAACATTCAACTGTGCTACCTATCTGTTTTCAACTAATCTTCTACGCATTTGTCCTGTTTAATATTAACAATACACCTGTTATTTATTTTTCCATGAATATTCATGAATCTCTTTGATGTCAATAAAGAACCCTTTCGCTGACTGTTACTTAATTTTATTTTAATCTTACACTTAATGTTAATTGGAAAATATGGTACTATCAATAATAATAAATGTATATGTGCCAAGAGAGGGATAATGCGATACTAAGTGACACTTGTTGCCTATCAAGAACAGTGGAAGATTAACATTTACGCACGTTTTCTGATCATGGAATTATATTTCATCTCTAATATCGTCCATTGATCTCCTAACTCGTCATTGTTAAAGCGACTTCTTATCATTTTACATTCGTCGACAGGTCAACAAAACAACGTAATCCTAGTCAATAGGAAAGTTCCATCATACACTATTATTATATGTTATAATGTATTACATTTCTTACTTAAGACATAGTGGTTTCTTTCAATAATTAGAAAAACCTCTTCAGAGAAGCTTCAAATTCGATATTTACACTATCGTTCATAAATATTGAGACACTTATTGTATATGAAGCGAAGTTAAACAAAATGATTAAGATCCAAAAATAAGAATCTCGTAATATAAACGTTTTTCAATGACACATGTACTCTTTCTTCGCAGTTTTTAAGATATTCACTTCCGAACGAGGGTCAAGAAAATTTGGAAAATCGAGGAAAAATTGCTCAAATTTCAAATGGTTAAAGTTGAAAATAGAATTTTTCGAATAGAGTATTAAAATCTAGCGAAGAAATATAATTTAAATTGTATACTTTCTGTACGAACATAACGGGCGTTATAATAATTATGAACAGCAACGTATTTCGTTGATTCAGAAGGAAAAGGTGAGAAGGATCTTGTACGTTGAAGCGGGAGCAAAAGCACGAAGGTAAATCGAGGTCTAGTAAATGTGAGAATTTATTAAGAACGGTATATCTGGTGTACGACACATTTGCACATGTTAAATTAAATAAATATAAAAATCACGCGGAGTCCTAAAATGAACGTTAGCCAGCCAACTGCGCCGTTAAAAGCACTTTGCGTGTTTTTTTTTTCTTTTCTTTTCTTTCTCTCGTTTAACACGTTGATCGCCGCATTTCGCGGCTCGTCATATGCCGCGCAGATCGGATCAGAATCACCGTATAATTTACTTCATTCTTTTGTGTATACAGTCTGTGTATACAATCGTATACAGTCAAGGCCAGAAGGACACCCTAAAAAAGTTTTGAAAAAATTGCAATTGGTCGGAATCGCGAAGGCCGCTTTTTACAACATTTTTATCTGAGCTCGTAATGAAAATTAAAAAAAAAAACATGCTGAAAATTTCATGGAAATCGGTTAACGTTGCTATGAGCTACAAACAGAAATTGAATCTCTGTAGTTTATAATTTAATAATGAGTAAGAATTATAGCCAATTACTTTCTTTTCATTCTTGCAAATGTGAATATGATGTAATTTACGTCCAATACACGCATAACAGTACAATTAAAAATGAATAATCCCTCAATAAATAAATTATTGTATTCCAAGCATTGGCTAACCGATGACGAGTTAACTCGTCTTACACAGTTAAGCGGTTAAAGATGGTGAAAATTGCAGATTCTCACGACTTTAACTGTCTATAACTGTAACAAATCTAAAAATTCTTGACATCTTCCGATGCTTGTCGCTTGTTTCCGCATTAACCGGTTTAACTGGCATAAATCTACAAAACGTATGTTTTAAATTTTCATTACAAACTCAGCTAAAAAAATTGTAAATAGCGACCTTCGCTATTTTCCTCGCGATTCCGACTAATTGCAATTTTTTCAAAAATTTTTTTACATGTCATGCAGTAAACTGATTCTTCTAACGTCTTTAAAAAGCTCAAGTCGTTTGGTCAAATTTTAAAAAAGTTCTTCTGTTTTGAAGGGTGTTCACATATTTCTGTTCTTAACTGTATGTACATTCTTTAAATATGTCATTACTAATGGTCTATAAAATCAAATTTTTAAATCCTATCATTAAGTGTCAACAATTGACACGCGATTACATGTGAAAGCCATATGCGCCTGTCGAAGTCGGACGGCACGGCGGTCAACGTGTTAAATAACTTTCTATGAATTACGAGCGTGTCATGATTCGATATGATTTACAACTTTGGTTAAGAAAAATATATACCTCTATTATTAATGACCGAACGCTAGTTGCCTCGAACAGGGTATCAGAAAATAAAAGTGACTTATCGATACAAATCGTCATACAGTTCAGTCTAAAGGCGTATAGATCACTATCGTTTCAACATTCACTTCATAACAAACATGCCAAACTTCAAAATCACTGAAAGGATGATCACATCGATTAACCGCATACATATCAAAAATGAAAAATTGAAAAGTCATTGGACCCTTTGAGAATTCCATTTTCACGAGTTTCTTGTTATGCAAATAGAAGTCCAAGTACGACTATGTATATCACAATCACTGGAAGCGTAGACATTAGCGTATAGCTGGTAGAAGCAATATAGCGTAGTCGTAAGTTAAAGCATCAAGGGCGGAGTACACTTAGAAAAATAAGCGATATTTAACAATTTCTTTCTGGCTAAACTAGTAAAGACATCCTAATATTTCCTTTTTTATAGAATGGGGCATCCTTTTAGTACAATAAAAAAATTTTCTTCAATTTAACTTTCAATACTGTTATTGTAAATTCTATATATTAAATTAGCACTGTCGGTAATGTACTTCTGGTTGGCTTACAGACTAACACCTGTCAAAACGACTTCAAAGCAAATAATTTTTAATAAGAAAAAAAAAACGAAAACTTCAAAGTATTACACTGTTTTGAAGAAAAAGTCAGTCTTTCTACCAAAGAAATTGGTTTTATATGGTTTATAAAAACACTGTAAACAAAGATGAAATATCGATTGTAGGTTCTTTGTTATTTTTATGAATTTGTCCTTAATATTGTAGGGTTGTATTTTTCAGATGTTGTACTTTCACTTTATGAAAAAAAAAAAAAAAAAAAGTTTTTTGATACTTTTAAACTGTAATCGCCCTTTAAGATTCGACTTTCTTGTCTCCCTTGAAACTGTTACTTCGATGCTCGAATCACATGTACTTGACGCCTGACTAATTTTACGACCTTACTACTACATCGCTTCCATCGATTATACAAAAGTAACATTGAACTTTCCTTAACTCTTTTGTGACCAAATTACTCTTTCTTAAGAATTTCTTATTGATCTACCGATCCTCGTGTTCACGATGGATCCTAGATTGTGATTAATTTTTGTTCGAATACTTAGGTGTGATCTAAGCGTCTTACTTATCACGAAAGTGTAAAATAAAGAGACAAGAAGAAAATGTTATATTTCATATAAAATTTATGAATTCTCCACCCAGATGTACATCTGGTTAATCATGATGAGGAATCCTTTCTATAACGTTAAACACTCTCTTCAACAACGATTCTATAATATAGTTTCACACAAGGACTTGATTGAGACGCTTTTGTACACAATTTTTCTCTCAGACCAACAACTTGGTGTTCATTCAGAAAACAGAATAAAACATCGATCTCAACATGCACACTTTGTATCGTCGTATGAGTGCATCCCTTACATAAAATGTGTCTTAAAACGCACGTATTCCTTCTTCGAACTACAATGAATCACGAAACCAAAAGAGATGCTTTGCTCACACTCGTTTAATTCTTTTACGTTGACGCGTTTATATACATGTATACACATATATGTATGATATGTATATATACATATATGTATATAATATGTAAAGTAGGACCCATTTTAGTTCGTTCGAGAACAACGATTCTCCTTACAAAAATAGACCGCTAAAGCTAAACAAGACTAAACGTTTTTTATCTTTTTGTTTCTTTCCCTTCACTTAATACATGGGATATTAAATATCCAAATCCTCTGGTTAAAGAGTTCCGTTTTCGAGAGTCCAGCCACACTCAACGAGAACTCCTGATAACGCGAGGTTCATGTTCACTCTTCGATTGAGGCACTAAATGATTCAACATTTAGCGTACACTTCTTTCTTTCTTTTTCTTCTAATTAATCGTAAGTTCGAAAATGCCTTCCGGTCGATGTTACGTATAAGGGCTACGTAGCAGAAGACTGAGATCTGTTTCTCTTCAAATTACCGTAGTCCTTTACTGCAACGTTCCTTTATTTAGCTGGACTAAATAAAGTCGGCATATAAAGGCACTCTTAGACCGTGATGCGTAACGTAACGATGTCGCATTTTTCTTTTCTCAATTTTCATTCTAATCTCTGAACAGAATTCTTTTTTCCTCGTTAAATCACGCATATCGTTTTTTTTTTTTACAACGCAGAAATGAAAGCCCAGCATGCCTGCGTTCGAACAGCACCGGTTTAACAAATGCAGCTTCTCTATTTCTATCTGTTCTCTTTTCTTCTTTTTTCTAGATCTCTTAAAATTGATGGAAAAAAAAAGGAAAGAAGGAACGACGCCCTATGAAAGTGCTCCTAAATCGCGCCGCGAAAGAAAAACGGATGCCTCGAAATGTAGCACAGCCATTCTTGTTTTAGACAATGAACAGAGATACGAGGATTTAATTGTCTAAAAATATGATTTTTTTTTATCTTGTGTGCTCTCGTGCCTCCGTGTGTATCGAGTTAGTATTTCGTCGAAAAGTACAAGCATACGCTTTTATGTTTTCTTCTTTTTTTTTTCTTTTTTGCATTAACTGTATATGTCACGACAGAGTAGAAATATATTAAGGCGCAACCATGATGCAGTTAATAATGTAAAAAATTCATATGAAAACGCGCGCACGTGTGTGTGTGTGTGTGTGTGTGTGTACGATGATTTTTAAAATGTAAAATGTACGTCGTGTAAAAATCTGTATCCCCATAAGCGGTAAGGACTTTGCTCGGTTATTTAAAATTAAATAAGAAACGAAACAGAGCTATGTACAACGGTGCATTATACAAATCTCTTAGTCTAGCTTGTCAGAGACCAACGGGAACCTGACTATCCGCAATTGGCGACCAAAGTCGCACACTACGCTATCCCTTAACGCTAACATTTGCTTTACGAAAATACAACTATCCTTGTGGCCCAATCTCACTTCGCGCACAGGCTCTCCTGTTCTGACGTCCCAAACTACTAATGATCCCTGTAATTGCAATTTAATTTACGATTAACGAACATCCTTTATTTTTATTTTTTTTCATTTTCAGAGAATCCAAGCTGAGAATCGAAACGATATTCATAATACCTGGATCATGAGATAAAGAAGAAGAAGAAAAGGGAAGATGACATACCTGATTGCTGGTTATGAGTAGATGATGAGTTAACATAACTAACTGAAGACTATAGGCTGATCTGTGTGCTGGAAGAGCATGTAGTAAGTGACCCTGAAATCGTTCCCACACACATAACCTTTCATCGGTACCGATGCTTATCACATACGACACGGAACACGTAATAGCTGCCACAGCACCGTCATGGGCTTGTATACTGTACATGCATGTTCCTGTGAACAAATGAAAGTAACTTTATAAACTTACTGACTGTACTGTGATACATTTATGTGAGAATATTTATAACAAGTCAGAGTATGCTAAAGCTTCAGGAGTGATAAAGGAATGTTTAAGCCAGAGCGGTACACGTGTGAACGAAGAGTTTAGTCCAGAGTACTGTTTAATATACAACAATCTCTACATTTATCTAGAAATTGATGTTACTGACGTATGTTAAGAGATTCTAACGTTACTCTCACGTATGTTGCATATTTTGATATGTTATAACTGCATAAAAATTCGCAGTCTAATTATAACATTCCATGGATTATAGGACAAGTACCAGTTAGGAGGTCCCAGACGCACAACAGGCCATCTTGAGATCCACTACCGGACGTCATGGGGCTAATCCTGTCTATGAACAGGCAGGATATGGGACCACAATGGCCATGAAGAGTATACAATGGCAGCTGGTCCTCCAATCTGAAATTTCATAAAAAACATCACAAGTGTTGAACAATTTAGTAGAGATTGTCAAAGGTACATACCTATATACTTTAAGAGTATGATCCTGGCTACCAGTTAAAACGCGACCACCTTCGCTGTCGAGTACGGTTATTGCTTGCTGATGTGCTTTATGAGAACTAATTTTCATGCAACGAAGGTCTTCTTCAGATTGCATGATGTTATTTATATCCATAGGTGAACCAGCACTCCCTGTTCTAACATGGGCTAAAGAAAGAAGAAGAAACAGTGTAAAGAAGGTAAGTATTTTGAAGAGCTTTATGGGCAGACTTACTTCTTCTATAGGATGTGAAACCCCAATCAATTTGTTGACCTTCACTATAACTTTCCAGCTGCAGAAAGTCGATGGAACCGTTTAACTTAGCTGCTACCACTCTGCTGCCTACAAATTTCACGGCGGATATCCCTAATCCTGAACCATCATCGAACAAACACTAAAACATATGTTTTATTACTTATTCTACTTAGAATATTAATTATATATTAATTTCTAATTTTTGGATAATACTCACTTTAAATTTACCTGTAGTACCTTCCCAAAATTCTAGACTCCCATTAGCACAACCCACGACTATCAGGTTCTCCTGATAATCCATGCACCAGATGGGAGACACAATATGCGTGATTTGCATGGTTTTATCTGTGTTCGACGAGGTCACACTATCTACTAAACCGGACGAATTTAAATTTAACCTTCCACTGGGTATGTATAATTGTTCTAGGCTCTCAGATTTCTGTAGCCCGTCTATTGACTTATTGTGCTCCTCGAAGAGATGCCTATAGTGATCACCAAAATCGAAACCATGTTCACAGTTTTTTTGCGTTGGCGTGTACTTCATGGAAGAGAATTTTATATTTATCGCTGAATTTAGGTCAGGAAGATCGTATCCGTTGTCTAGGCTTCTGCGTGCGTTCTTCCTTCTCTCTAGACCGAATTCGTTGATCTGATAATCATAATCTACTGTGTTTCCCATTGAGTACCTTTTATCGCTATTATGGTTCTGTCCCCTTTGCATATTGTACAATCCAGGAGACGATTTTCTGCAGTGGACAGCCGTCGAGTATAATCCAAGCGAATTAGTGTTCTCCATTTCTCCTCTAGAGGGTGGTGAACCACTCTCATAATCTGACATTAACTCATCCACATCCGGCGTTGTGTAATTCAAGCTCCTTTGGGGACTACTGAAGAATTGTTTCCTATCTATATGGACCAATTGTTCACCAGACGTCGCGTCCCACACCCTGATGTGACCAGCCAAACAAGTACTGGCTATGGTGTTACTGTCTGTCGCGATACACTCTACTTCTTGAGTATGCCCCTCAAGAACTAAAGGCAGTGCCTCTAAAACTAATTGCGTGGCTGAATCGTGGGCCTTTTCTGGTTGATACCAGCTAGCCCGCCATTCGGCGTAGTTTCTTGAACAAATACATCTATAGAGAACAACCATTGTATAAGCAACAACAATAACGCTGATTAAACAAAGCACCGCCGCTAAAAATATTTCCATTGGACTTGACGGTATGAAGGGAGCATCCGCGTTAAAACCTCGACCCTCAGATCTGCTTGGTAATTCCATGTCTGTGAATAATATTAAATTCCATAATGAATGCCTAAGATTGGTTAATTATTTTTTAAAATGTATTAACATACCTGAAAAGTCTAAAGGATCAAGGGCAGCAGTTGCCAAACTATGCCACTGAAAATGTTGTACATCATTTGGATTGCTGATTTGTTTTGCTAATTGTGCACTGACTGCATGTGATAGTTTCATAGCAGGTAATATAATGATGCGTCCACCAGCAGCAGAGATGTTGTACATTGAAAGAATTGAAGACCAGTGGTAAAGGGACAAACGATTCCACGGTGGAAAATCCACTGGTCTTAGTTTATTCAATTCTTCAGTAACATTATTGGTTAGATCATTCTAGCGTTTAACAAAATGTGGCACATTAAAACCAATGTTTGAAAAATTGAAAGTAATTAGGCCTACATATTTTTCAAATTACCTGTTTATTCAAATGATCAGGAGCAATGGTTGCAGAAGGCATTGATACTGGTTTCATGGTATTTAATTCAACATAATTATTTAAAGACTGAGATCTGTCTACTGTATATCCTTCCATATCAGACTCTGACTTTAGTGTTTCGCTTAAGTGTATAACATGTTCAACAATCCCAGAATTGTAGATAATCATACTGATCCAGACAACCATCCATACCATAAAGGCACGCTGAAATATTCGTGTTCTTGCCCAGAAATGTACTAGACGCAAACGTTTTGGTATTTTGCCCAATGTATGAGTGTTTTGTGTATTTGGGGCTATGACATTTGTTGGTCCATTGGATAAGCCATTTAATCTTGGATGGGATTTTGATCGGAAAATATTTGGCTTTCTATTAGCTATGGCAGCGGTAAATTGTTGTTTGCGCGTGGTTGGAATATTTGGCATGTGAAATTTGGATGTTTCACTAGATAGTTCTGTCCGTTTAATGTCAATAGCAAGAATTGTCGAAAAGAACACCATTTGAAGAAAGAAGTCATTGACTAATCCCACAATGGCAAATATACAGAACTCTTGAATGGCTGGTACAAAAGTGAACAATCCAATTGTCAAGATTGTTACTTCTGTGAGTAGATTTTTGGTAATAGACCAACCCTCTTTGGACAGGGCTTGAGCAACGCGTATTTTCACATCCAAATGTGCTGGTGTGCTCACTACACTTTTGGTTAACACCAAAACATTTTCCAGTCCTACGATAATTACCAAATATGGGAACACTTCTTTTCCACTTAGACTTAATGTTAAGCCAAAAAAAAAGCATACACCCACAGTCATAGAGAGTGAACTTATCACTGTTACTGTTGCTCCAAATGCTATTCCACACTTTGATTTCACTACCTCTATTTTCCGCACAGAAAAATAGACATAGAAGAACAAAGCAAAGAATGTCATCATTAGTGGGAAAAAGTCACTGTAGTTAAATTCACCAGGATATAGGATGTGCAATGTTTCATCCATTGGTACATAAGTAGCATTATCACTCTCCACTTGGTGAAGATGGTAATAATTTTTTAATCTATGTTGTAATCCTTTTATAAATCTGAAAATCGTATTAGTAAGACAATGTGAATGATAAACCTAATACAATCTTAATGTATGACAAGTAATTACTCACTCAGGATCATAGTCTTTTAAGTAAATAGTGACTGCATATTGTAAAATTCTTTGCCTAAGTCGAATTGGGTACCGTTTTAT
Organism: Habropoda laboriosa; assembly: GCF_001263275.1. Classification (NCBI taxonomy): domain Eukaryota; kingdom Metazoa; phylum Arthropoda; class Insecta; order Hymenoptera; family Apidae; genus Habropoda; species Habropoda laboriosa. The sequence continues at coordinate 2,307,700 of NW_017100191.1, read as the reverse complement.
TCCAGTTTCTTTAAGATTCATCCCAAACATTATTTCAGCTAAACTTATTTTACCCTTTTGTAGATTCTATAATACACAATTATAATAATTATAGAAGGCTATTCTACCCAAAACAGCATAATGATGAATAATTTATTCTGGATTATATTCAATCCACTATTGTCTCTTTAACATTCATACCTGATATGAATATATTGTATTTATAAGATTTGTATCTTGTGCATAGAGTTCAATACTTCTTTGCCATAGATTTGCAGGGGAAAGAACAAGACAATTGTATTCTGGTAAAACTTCTGACTTTTTACCATTTCTTTTTTTAACTGCCTCAACATGTAAGCACACTTGACCAAGTGTTTTTAATCTAGAAGATATAATAAGAATAAAAACCCCCATTCATACATTTATTCTTTTGTTAAACATATGAAACTTACGTTTCTGGATGCTGATAATTTTGTATAATCTCTAAAAGATTAAAAACTTCATAAAGTGGACCCCTAAAAGCATCCATCAATGTTAATTCCTCTGTCCATGGAATAACTCCGACCCTTAATACCACTTGTTGTACATAGAACACAGAGTTTTCTGTGTTGTTTTCAGGTACAATAGTATGATTGATTATAGTCCTTGGCACATTGCCAGGCATTGGTAAATTGACCAAAGGATAGCTAAAGGAAAAAGCAATAATGATATCTTCTCTAGCAATACCCTCTTAAACCATGAATGAATATAAGACATGAGAAAAGTGCTACTAACCAGCATAGTAATACAACTGAGATTGCCAATGAAATGACTGCAATAGGATGAGAGGAGCAAAACAGGCCGTGGGCGTAATATAGCCCCGCCACCCTATCTGGTAAACTACGGAACATTTCACCTTAAGGCTGTCTTACCAACATGTCTTATATCATGTAGATATACATATTGCTAGCATCTGACCTAAGGACATCCGTAAAAGAAGGTCAGTATAAGCTAACATAGGTTTAAAGGCAACAGACTGCGTCACAATTATTGAATAACAAAGAACAACAAATAAAGACCAAGTCAATAAAGTCAATCGCAAGTGTATACGTGATCGGATATACGCAGCATAAAAATATTTATACACAGTGATCAAAGTAAAATAAGAGTAAAACATCCACGTGTTTTTCTCGCGTTATCGGTGGCATTACGTAATTGATACATCACATTTCGATTTACATTTTCTCGAGAATGTGAAAGGGTCAATGACGCGCAAGGTTGCGGCCGCCACCGAATGCGTTTCCGTTCGCGTAAACTCATGACGCAATAACAGAGCAAATAAAAGAACAGAATCGACGAGAATACATGTTGGTCACTTACGTATGCGTGGGACACTAATTATATCATTCCTCTCGGGCCAGTCTTCGTCTCGCTTTACATCGCAGGACTGACGAGCCACAGCAACAAGTGAGACGGTCCCCTTCGTTGACACACAGCCGCTGTTATATGGACATCGTCACCACACTCCTAACATCGTACCATGGAAGATTTTTCAAGGAGTTGCACTTGTAGAAAGAACTTATCCGTATGCACACAATACACGATGCACCGATATCGTACAAACAAAAATATCCCCTGTCACATTAACAACGTTCTTTATGAAATCAACGATGCAACGTAACAGGCAGTCGTCGTAGCGGCTACGTCGAGGAAGAGGTGTTAGTCGCGCGCGATTTCGAGGTTAGGTTCAAACCTTTGTCCCGCACATTCACGCGTAGATAATACTGGAATTGATCCCACGACACGGCGTAAAACTCACAGATCACTCACACGTGCTTCTAACCGCGCGTTATTTCTCGAACAAAGGCGAATGCGGAGGCGAATACAAACGATGCTTGATCGAAAGAAAACGACTTGGAACATACAGGAGCATGTAACCACAGACACGACCGGCGTAAATTCCCTGAGTGCACTGGCCGGTTTCAATTTAACTCGCGCGACACTACACGGAGTGCTGATTTATTTTTAAACGGTTCAGCCGAGCCTCCGACTCACGACCAATCGCAGGTACATTAATGTTATGCAGTCAGACTCCCTTCTCCGTGCCCCCGCCCGTGGTTCTGCCACGCACGTGCTAAAATATTTTATATATCCAGGGATTCAGACCGGCTTCGTGGTTCGTCGTTTCGACGATGATGTTTAAAAGGAAGAATCTCGTAGAGCACCGACGATCGTCCACGGACGAATGAAACTCCGGCTCGATGAAACGTGTGGAAATGCGACTCTTGCGTTTCTACTACTCTGCTTATCTGTTATCGTGGCCAAATTAGTATTTGTTGACAAACCATATTAATTGGCCGCAGAAGAATGTCAATAACGATATTTTTCACGTCGACGACACGTTTTTCGCGTTCGAACATTCGTCGTATGCACTCCAGCCCCGCGAAACGTAAACACGTCATTTTGTATGGAGTAGATACTTATATGAGTCAATATGACGTCTTTTAGTTTTCTTTTCCTCTTTACAGAAATTATTAATTCTTGAGAAAAGTTATAGTCATACTTTTTGTTTCATGCAGTTTCATTTATATAATATTGTTTTTTCTTGAAATATGGAGGAAAGGGTAGGTGATGGATTTACGTAGTAGTGGTGGTAATATTTGATTTTTTTACAAAACTGAAACGATTTATTTTTTATATTTGTGTATTTACAATTATGTAGATTATATTGACATGTTACAGAAGATAAAAAAACCTTTAGGTAGTGTCTGCATTATATAAATTTTCGCGCCAATTTCTGGGTACTTTTTTATTACTATTTTTGCCAACTTGAAATGTTAGTTTTTCCGATTTTCGGTTGCGTGTCGTCGATGTATGTTAATCCGCGTGTTAATAGTGAAAATTGTGTGAGAAAGTAATTGTTATTAACATAATTGTTCGTCGTCCAAGTGCTAAAAATTATGTTAGTTAGTAAAATATATATTTCCAAAAAATCATCAGTAATTTCATTCGTAAAAGTGATTGTCGTTTTGCGCGGGCACGGTGTTAGACTGTCATGTTGAATTTTACACGTACTTTTTATATTTCGTGTAGTGAAGTGCTCTTATAGGCTTAATACGATTATTCAGGCAATCTAGCACCAATAAATCTAAATGGACCAAAGGAAGAAAGAAGTAGGAAGAATGAAATAGTTATTAATTAGCGGAGTGAAAGCCATTGGCGTGGGACCTACGATATGGGTGAGTGAAAATTAAATTTTATTCAAGCATAAAAGCATATTTATAAACATATTTTCATAGTAATTTACTACTATACATTAAATAAACTAATTCAAAATAAAAATCTACTGTATTAATTCGCTAAATAGTTGAATGGCTACGTCAATGCGGTATATTGTCAATTCATACAGAACTCATTCTCCGCGTTAAAAATTAAAAAAAAAACGCCTTTTACAATATTCAAATCAATGAAATTCGTTGAACATTGTTAAATTTTTCAAAATTTCACAGCCTTTTAGAGCTATTTAATTTGAATAACGTTAGACCTTTGAACAAATTATGTAAAAATCGACGTCCTTTCAAGAGCAAACAAAAAGTAAAGGAACGAGAATAATATATATATGTATATGTATATGTATGTACACAAAGCAAATAGGTTAGGAGAAACGTGACGTACTTATGTATTTGCATTCTGTTTATTCGTTCGTCATTTATTCATTCTTACACCAAGATACGCATGGAAAGAATGTCGAAACGGTTTTCAACAGATTATTCATGAATATGGTTTAAGGAAATTCATTTATACCTTAAATTTCCGTTATCGTAATTTTTTACTCATCAGAGCTGGAACACTTTGTCGCGTTAATAGCGCTGCACGTTTATGAGTGACCAAGCTCTATTGCATAACACCCGCGCCATTTGAATTGTTGATTCGAATAATGCAAATTGGATCACTTGCGTGTGCTTCATAAGAAACATCGTTTTCCGCGTAAATTTGAACACGAATTCCAATTCGAAATTTCACCAAATTTTTGAAATTTCAACTACCGTTTAAATTTTTAGCCTGAATTTGAATTTAAATCGAGGTTTATATTTGAAATTAGAGTTACATCTTTGAATTCGAACGTGATTTTAAGTTCGAATTCGAAATAAAATTTAAAAATGCGTCGATATAGTAGATTTCCTTTTTACCCTTGGATAATTTCGTCAATTCTGGAAAAACGTTTTATTTTGTCTAAATTTTCTTGCGTCTTAAGTCACGCTTTCAACGAGTGACGTCGACGTTCAGATTTGCACAGAAATTCCAACTAAGTTTTCGCGAAGAATTTCGAGAATGCAACAGCCTCGGGTAAACACGATAGATTTAACCGAAATGACGGTACAAATAGCTGAGATGTGTCGTCGTGTTCGACACGAGATAGGAACTTGCATCCTCGAACGAGTTCTGGTCATTCGATCCTTTAAGTTGACACTCAATCCGGGATAAAGAAATCGATCCTCACCGCAGATACTCGTAAAATTCATCGGATAGTAATGCAAACTGTATTACGTTCGCGAAAAAATATTCTCGTTTCGTTTTGCTCCCGTTCGTCGACAAGGAAACATCGATGATTGGAAAAGAGACGAGATATCGACCACGTTTTTGTACGATTTTTAATTGCCGCGTATATTCCTTTTACGGTTATCGAACCGAAAATTTTCAACACGGCTTTTGTTTTTCGTTTCGTTCGATAAACCCTGTTATTTCTTATTTCAACCGTTTCACGTATAAATATCAAATATTTTCCATCGCCAGGGAAATATTTCGTTGAGTAACGTTCTCTTTTATTTGCTCAGTTGACCATACTTGTAGGTTATGTATACGCATATGAATTACATACATACATATGCACATGGAAGCATATATTTGTAAAAGATGTGAAAGGTTCTTTTTTATACAAAATGTGAGATAAATATTTCAGATTTAACGGTAAAATATTTTTTTATATCACTTTGAAACAAACAAATATTAAAATTAACAATCTCTTTTGTCGTTATATATTTTACTTGAAGTAGATACTAGAAGCAGTTACACTTTTATGCACGTTTATTTTATAATTTTAATTACGACAACTGTGTTACACTGTGAAAGTGTAAACTTATGTATCCTGTTACATGAACACTGTCACAATCTTTGCGTGGTGTTACATGAACCCACGTTACATGGGAATCTACTGTATTTGCCTTTGGAGAATTCCTCGAAATTTCTGTTGCATTATTCCCTCTCTCTAGTGTAATTGTTAACAAATGAATGTAAATCGTTTCTCTTTGTACTAATGGTAAATGTGATGTTTTCAAATGAAATATGAAATTATGCAACATTAAATTAACGAAGTTTACGGAAGTTTCTTTTTCTTTTCTTTTGACTGACTGACCTATTCAAATGGCGAAGAATTTTTCATAGCGCTGAAAGGGTTGAAGTGGAGGAAGTCTGAATAAAAATGACAATTCAAAAATTGTTATTTCACGTTTTAGAATTGAAATGAAAACATTTCACACGATTACACGATTCCTTTTTTTCCCTTCTTTCTTTATCAGTTCCAAGGCAGAAGTTACGTGTACGTTTCCCATAAATTTTTCTGTCCTAGTTGCGTGCTATCACTTGATATTTCCTGTCGTTAACTTGAAACCGTGACCTTGTATGAAATTACTGTAGTCGAATCGAATCGATTCCAAGCCAAACGGCCTACGAGCCGCGGCGCGCTTCTTGGACAGCCTCTCGACTCTGGTCGACTAATTTCGTGGCCATTCAGTTATTTTTGAGACGTAGGACCTCCTAATCTCGCGACTTCAAACAGAAATGCAAATGGACACGGTGGAAACGTGAAACCGACGACTTCTTCTGAATTTTTTGAAATGAACAAAAAGTAATCCAGAATCGCACAGTGTCTAAATTTTAAAAATTCCAAGAAGTTATTTCTTCCATAAAATTTTTTTCTTACCTTCATTGCCCTTTAAAATAAAATAAAAAAGAAGCTTCACAAGATTCCGAAGATTTTAAATTTGAAAGTTCAGAGAGGTTATCTGTTCGAACAAAAATTTTTCTTTAATTTCGTCACTCTTACCCCTACTCCAGTTTTCGCTAATTGTAAAATCATTCGAAAATTTCCGAATAAAAAATTTCTGACAACGAGATCTTTCGCTTCTCCATTCGAGGAGAGATGTCATCGTTGTCACACTTACTGTCGAAATTATTGCAAAATTTTCTACCTCGCGATAAGATGGCCCCAGATACGCGTCGTGCCAAAATTCGCCCCCGTTCGTAACCTATGGAAAATTTCTGACAAGGAGATTTTCTTCAGTTTCTACGTTCGCAGAGAGTTACCATCGTTGTGACACTTACTATAGAAATTATTGCAAAATTTTCTACCTCGCAATAAGATGGCCCCAGATACGCGTCGTGCCAAAATTTGCCATCGTTTGTAATAATGGAAAATTTCTGACAATGAGATCTTTCGCTTCTCCATTCGAGGAGAGATGTCATCGTTGTCACACTTACTGTCGAAATTATTGCAAAATTTTCTACCTCGCGATAAGATGGCCCCAGATACGCGTGGACGTTCCAGCGTGCCAAAATTCGCCCCCGTTCGTAACCTATGGAAAATTTCTGACAAGGAGATTTTCTTCAGTTTCTACGTTCGCAGAGAGTTACCATCGTTGTGACACTTACTATAGAAATTATTGCAAAATTTTCTACCTCGCAATAAGATGGCCCCAGATACGCGTCGTGCCAAAATTCGCCATCGTTTGTAATAATGGAAAATTTCTGATTGCGAGAGAACTCATAGGAACCGCGAGTAATCGAGGGAACCTTTAAGTGTGAAGGTTATCTTCCAATGCTAACGAACGTCAGATATGGATTTCGTGTGTCACGTGTGTACATCATGACCCTAATCGCAGCTATTCTACGTTTTTTGGACACCGACTCTTCGTGTGTCTCCTCCGCGGAACAAAGCTTCTTCTTCTAGCTGGATGCTGGAATATTCCATCTGAAAGACTGTTATCGCGTATTACAGTGGGAATAAATAAGTAGCGAAGAGTGTCGAAAATAGCCTTTCGGTGGTACAGTAGTGTAATAATTATTGTATCGATTGTGAAACTTCTGATAATAATTGGACAGTGTATTTGCATGCACAGTCTTCGTGCAATTAATGTACACGCAGTTTCAGTTCTGAAATCAGCGAAGGTGGACTGTTGTTCTTCGAAACTTCTTTTTTTTTTCATTATTTTCAATCGCATTACACAATGCTGTTGAACATGCGCATAAGATTATGATATTTCACACGCTTGAACTTTATGACTCCTCTGTTCTTTCAATGTCTCCTTGATATGTGTTTTCAAGAAGAGAATAGAATATACTTATATGTATGTACGCTCTACATAAGAACACGAATAGTAAATTCGTTCAATAGTAAATGCAAATTTCTAATTTTAACTTTAAATCCAGCTTTCATTTCACTACTTCACTTCTGAATGCCGGCCTATCTGAAAGCAAATATATTCACAGGTGTTTAAAAATCGTCGGTTTGCCAGAAGATACATTTCGAAAATTCTTAATTTTGACATATTTGCAAAAAATTACTCTAAAATTGAGCTATTTTTATCTGGGAGAAGCGTCACTTCTGAACGATACAAACTGTACTATTTAACAGGAACAATGTCACAATGTCTAAATAGGGCTGTTTTAACATCTTTTCCATAGTAAGCAATCCACGCACGTAAACAATATTTTATTAAAGACTGAATTGTAAAAGAAAACAAATTTTCTCATTGCTAGTTGGCCGAGTAATTAATATCACTTTCTACCACAGAAAATTTTAAATCGATTTGCCGAAAAATTGATATTAGTAAATTAATCGGTAAATTACATTAATAACTTTTTTGCTTTCTTTTTATGGAAACGTACTTCCAAGCCACAGTGTCGCGGTTTTTCTTTCGGAAAAAGAAGAATCTACGTAGGACTTGGATATGTTCCGAGAAACGATTTTCTCCAATCAATAGAAGACGTGAGCAAACGAATCTGTCCCGATCGGTTTATACACAAATCCAATCTTTCTGGTTTCACGTTGACGTACATGCGTACATATGTACAATTCACAATGTGCTTTGCCATGAATATTTATCACTGTGAGTGAAATTAATTATTCGAGGCGAGCATGCTAAGTATCAACAACTTTTTACCCCGCCTCGTTTGCTTTTCATGGTTCGTGAATTGTCGCGCAAAATGGAGAATTTTTATTTACGCTTGTTACAAGTGGCCTATCGGCGTATCAGAGGCCACGTGACGCTCATTTTTCAATTGTCTCGGAACTGACCGTGCCTTTTCTGTCAACGAGGAGTGTTTACCTTTCCAGGAAACGGACATGCTAAAGAAGATTCTTTGTATTGTCCAGCCTTGAAGTGTCGCGTGTACTTAAAGGAGAATTTTGAAATTAAAAATTATTCCCATCGAAATTGTCAATTGTCGGAATCTTTCTTATCGATCTAGTGATTTTTTTTTTTTAACGATCACTGTAGAGGGTTTTACGAATTTGTTCTTGTGATCTATGGCTAAAGCCACGATCTGCACAGTTGTATAATTCTTTTTTCAATGCTACAATAATTTTTTCACTTAACACGTTGAATGCCATTGAGGTCACCGGTGACCGGCACTGAGTTTGTTCGTAGCGCCGTGGGGGTCAATGGTGACCGGCGAAGCCAAGATTACCAGAAACACATAATTCGAGTAAATTTCAATGCTTTTAAATTTTTCAGTATCATCATCGTTACTAAAATGGTGTGAAGAAATTAATGCAATATAGAACATATAAAAATAGTTTTATTTATATATATGTATATACAGTGACTCTTACTAATTTTCGGACACACTTTAGAACAGTATAACTTTTTTCAAATTGGATCAAACGACTTGAGTTTTTTTGAGAAGTTGGAAGGATTAGTATACTAGATGACGCGTCTAAAATTTTTTGAAAATCTTGCAATTTGTGGGAATCGCGAAGAAAATTGTAAAGGTCACTGTTTACAACTTTTTTACCTGAGCTTTTACAAAAACTTTTGTTCAGTTTTTTAACTGAAAATTTCATCGAAATCGGTAGATGGAGAAACAAGCGACAGGCATCGAAAGATGTAGGAATCTTCAGATTTATTACAATTATAGGCCGAACGTCGTGAAATAGTGCGATTTTCACAATCTTTAACGATTTTTAGCTCGTAGTAACATCAACCGATTTCGATCAAATTTTCAGCATGCGTATAATTGGCATAAATCCACAAAACGTATTTCTTAAATTTTCATTACGGGCTCGGATAAAAAAGTTGTCGAATGTGACCTTTACAATTTTCTTCGCGATTTCCACAAATTGCAATTTTTTCAAAAAATTTTACACGCGTCATCTAGTATACCAATCCTTCTAACTTCTCAAAAAAAAAAACTCAAGAACAAAAAGAGAAAAAATAAAAAAGTTTCATCTTTGAATTAGTGCGAACAGTGGCGAGCATATAAATACACTACCGGCCAAAAGTTTGGAATCACCTCCCACTTTTCATCGATATTAAATCTGCTGCTAACTTTTTATAGATTTGAAGTTTATCTCAATTTTACATTTATCAATTTATCTTATATCGATTGATTCAAACGATAAAAAATTCTCAAAGTTGCTGACCTTTTTCCGGAAATCTTTGTGCAACTTGCAATGCACAGTGATTCCAAACTTTTGGCCGGTAGTGTATAACATGTAAGCTTAAATATTATCCGCGCATATTGCGATGTGTCGTATTAAAACACTCGAAACAAAGGAAAAGGTGAACCAGTACAGTCTCCACAGTATGTCACAACTCATTTGGAACAGTTTAGACTATTTAAGTTACACTATTCGCGTTTCGGTACTGATTTAAACAAATACTTGATTTTACTTCCTGAAAGTCTGTCTAAGGTTTTCCTTTAATTATGTAACAGTATTGAATTGTCGATTACCAGTGCAAAATGAAACGAGTCGTGTTAAGTATCTAAAAAACGAAAGTTCAAACACAATTTTTTTATTCTTCATTTTCGTCTTATTTTGACTTCTAGAATAATCACCACGTAAAATTTCTCCGAGAAGTGACCGAGCACCCAAAATCCTGCGAAAACAAAGAAATGCATTTCAGCGCCGCGGGGGTCACCGGTGACCCCCATTAAGATAAATGCGTCACACATGATTGCACACATTAACTTGCCTGTTGTAAATAATATTTCACCATAATATATATATAACGCATAATAAGAAATTCACGCTGGCCTGACGGGCAAGCCGTGTAAAATTCGCGTGGCATTCAACGCGTTAATTTGTCTATCACATTATTTCTACTTTTTTCTTCTCTTTTAAATAATAAATTATCGAGTTTATAACGTTTCTTAAGTAACCTGAACTTATAATTTTCCTATGATTGAAGCCACAGCGTATTTGCATCCTTTTTTACCGATTTCTTATTACGTTCATAATTTTCTTACCGGTAGCTCATTATGAAGGTTATGATCTTCATAAATGATTCATCATCAACGGCACGGAGCTTTTTTCCCCAGTGAGATCCCAAACGTTCAATCGACTGAACAATTAGCCGCAGGAAAGAGCGCATTTGCTGCCTTTTACAATTATTCAAATATTCTTCGTTCGTTTCATTGGCCTTTCCCGATTTTTCGTTGCGGTGAAATTTCATGGTTTCGATGTGATAAAGTGATCGATAGATTTATGGTAATAATGGTGGTAGTAATTGTTTAACTGACCGGGGTTTATGGCACGGATTCCAGGCGACGTTACTTTTCAGAACTTTTTCCTACGATTTCCTTGACCACAGTAGCCTATTCTAGGAGGGCGGCTCTAGGTGGTGAAAGACCGACGATTTATCAAAATCCTATATGATAAGCAAAATCACCAGAGAAACGAGATTCTAAGTAAACACTCGACAATACCTTGAGCGCAGCCTCGTCCGCGATATTCGACGTTGTTAAACACCAAATGCGGTCCAGCTCGCGACAATTGATACGGAAAATAAAGCGCGGTCACCATCGCGACATCAATCAGTTGGCACATACGTGCAATATTCACCAACGCCAACCCGACCTTCCAACAAACACGAAGCGCGGGAAGCTGCGTTAACAGTAATCTTAACGGGAGACTCCAGTTTGAAAGCGTCAAAAAATCGATTTCTTTTTTTTCTGGAATAAATTGAAAGTACAACATCTGAAAAATATGCTTCTACAATATTAAGGATGAGTTCGTAGAAACAGCGAAGTGTGGTAAACATGTTTTTCAAGTTGGCGTGCAGGATAACACGAAATTTAATCGACCGAACAATTTGGGTACATTTCTTCAGGGACTGAACCGATTTATCAATATTTCATCCTTATTTATAGTGATTTTACAAACGATATAAAACCATTTTCTTTTTTGGTAGAAAACTGATTTTTTCTTAAAGTGTTCATTTTTTGTTTTTTGTTACAAGTTGATTCAATTTCAGCGTAAACTATCAAAGAACAACAAAAGTTGAAATTTGTTGCTTTGAATTCGCGAAGCCAAGTAGAGGTATATTGCCAACAGTGCCAAGTTAAAGTAAACATTACACTGAACAAAATTTTTCTATTGTAGTCTAAGGATGCCTCCTTTTTTTAAACCAAAGGTGTATTCGATATCTTGACTAGTTTAGCCAAAAAATATTGTTAAAGATCGCTCATTTGTCGCGATGTTAAGCTGGATTGCCCCCTTAAGAAATGATAGTCGAATGGAGTCAAATCTGGCCAAGTTCCCAGACAAAGCTGAAGATAACTTGTTTAGTTGTTTAAACAATATCCAACCGAACGTTGTCATGCAACAGCATGACTATGCATCTTTTTTGTCCCAATTTGTCGTTAAAATTCATCAACATTTGATCCCTTTCGCTTCCACAGTGCCCATACGACTACATTTTCATTTTTGTAGTATCAACAATTTAGTAGAAACAAATGTCTGGCCTGCAGTTTATCCCGAAACTTTCGTTGATATCTAAAGTCTCGTCTAACTACATTACGCTTTAATATTGATATTAATAAATTTATTAAATAAACCCTTTAAGTCCTATTAGTGTAGAAAAGTACAAGTAAACCGCAAAATAGTCCGAAGTTTTCGTTATTGCAAAATGGACACCGATGAAAAAATTCGTCAAACGTTCGGCAAATGTGCAGATGCTTTTTTCCGTTAAAGAAATAAATATTTTCCGTAGCTGTTCGATTATTTTGGAACGAAAGGGTTGAAGAAGTGAACGTCGACGTTGCAAAGGATCTACGTAGCGGGAAGATATCTCAGTTCGAAGTGATTTCGTAGAATGTAAAATGCAAGGTGGCGAATTTTTTCCTAATAGGTGATTTCGAACGGCGAAATTCTGGATATTGAATTTTAACGTCGTCAAGGTCGGAATGATCATTTGAATACGGTGTTTGTTAATTATAATTTATGCGATTCCTTCTTATTGCGACACGCCTCAGGCTCGATTTATGAAAATACGGCGAAACCGACGTTTCGTTTCGTCGAACTATCCTCGATGGGTTTATTGAAAAACAGTTTCTGTGTTTTTAGGTGGAAAAAGAATGCCGTAGGTAGTGTATGCGTCATTGCGACGATCTCGCTTGTGCAACCTTCGTTGACAGTTTCGTAAAAAGCGCCGAGAACATGGCAGTTCCACGCGCGGAAACTTTTTCCGGAAATTTCGTTGCATCACAGTTGCATAATATGTTTACAAACATTCTTTCCCAAAAAGGTACGAATTGGGATTTTAAACGGGAGTCTGTCCAGCATTTTTTTTGATCGCTCGTGTGAACGATCGTCTCGAAATTGCGGGTGTTTGTTTAGCAGCGATTTTTCGGCTGCTCTTTCCTCTGATAGATTTCGAATCACGTTGCTTTTTTTTAACTATCTGTTATACGCGTACTTACACATTTGCATTTTCACACTTTGCAAAATTTAACTGTTTCTTTCTTTTCTTATTTTTCTTCTCTGTTTAATTTTTTTTTCTATATTTTAATAAACAATTTATTTTATTACTTTACCTATCATCGAACGTGTTTTTAAGCATACAGGATGGACAACGTAACTTGATCATTTAACACTAGAACTGCCGGCCGGGTCAAAATGACCCATTAGCAACTTTCCAAAACCAGTGAATGTTCGATACACAGCAAGTATTACCATTTGTAACTTCTCGACTTTGTTTTCTGCACGTATGCTTCTATTTGTGTTGTATTCCGCGGCTCGTGATTCCTTGCGTTGGTTTATTATATTCAATAGGTACGCGGTAGGAGAGCCTGACGGAAACTGGGGCGAAATAAGGGAGCTATTCTGCGCGTAGTACTATTCGACTTTATTAGACAGTTCGGTGACGTTCGGTGCGTGAAGACCACTAGACAAAAATCTGCTGTTTTCTAGAAAAGGTTTCTAGATATAGGTTCGGTAAGTACGAGAGTAGGGGTTGGTCTCAGAGGTCAATGTAGGGAGAGGCGGTGAGGTCTAGGTTCAGCGATGAGTAAAAGTAAAGGATGATGTGGATTTGTTTACAGTTAAGGAAAGGAAGCAGGATGACTAAAAACTAATGAAAGATAGGAGAGAGGTATACGACAAATTCAACGTTAATTATGTGCACACGAATATGTACATATCTACTGTTATGCATTAGGTTGAGTAAAAAGTCCGTTCGCGTTTCTTCGCAAGAATATAAAGTTTTGTTATTTTAATATCAGACTTACCTAATCAACGAGATATGTACCATTTTGTTGTACGACCTTTTCCCGTCTATTTGGTAACTTAAATATTCCTTTTTCATAAAATTCGTGTCAAATAAAGTAAAATTCAGATATATGCATTTCGCCTTGGACGTTGTTAGTGGTTTGTGTCCTGGCTTAGTTTTATATTATCAAAAACAGTCCATTTTTCATCACCGGTGATAAGTTATTTTAAAAATGGGCGATATTTGTACCGCTTTAGCAATGAATCGCCAAATCCAAAAGCGATCGAGCAAATTCTTTTCCATTAGCTCATGCGGGACCCAAAACGTCGTACTTATTCGTCGTTCCAAGCTTTTTCAAATGCGAGGAAACTAATTTTTGCGAAATATTTCATGTTTGCAATCTCTCTAGTTGGGTACTTTGGATTTTGTTCAATACAATTTTTCGTCGATCTCCTTTGGCCTGCCACTTCGTTTTTTTTTTGCTTTCCACATTGAAATCACCACTATTGAATCTTTCAATCCACTTTTGGATGGTACGTTTGTTAACAGCATTCTCACCATACACGTCACAAATGTTTTTTTCTCATTTCGTCGACATTTTTCTTCTTTCTCCTTCTTTCTCATTTTTAAACGCTTACGGCTCGAATAATACCGAAAGAGTACCGCCTAATACTGAACGCAAAGCATCTTTAGGCTGTACCTAATGGGATACGTTTATCAATTGCAGTCAAAATAAGCAAGAATATCTGATAACATTACCGAGAAGAGCGAGCCGCCGTCTAGGCGAACGGATTTTTCACTCAACCTAATATTATACTCGACGAGTCTTCAACGTTGATTTATTCAAAAATGGAGCTTCGTGTGAAAAAATCTTACTCTACATTTTCGAATTATTTCTTCACGTAGATTCAACCCGTTTCTGGTTGCACCGCCAGTTTCGCACCTTAACGGTTCCCTCGGTGTTAATTTGACACAATGGTAAAAAATCAATTAAGCGAAAAGATAAATAATTAATTTTGTAAATTCTTGTTTTAAAAATAAAAAATAAAGAAAAAATTGTTTCTACAAATAGCCGAATAATATTA
>NW_017100191.1:2287886-2291625 GCF_001263275.1 Habropoda laboriosa | reverse complement strand
CTAAGACAAAGACAAATTTAAGGCAGAACGACTGTTTTTCAATAGAATTAAATGTTGCGTGATAAATCGTCATTCTAGCTCAAATTTGTTCTTTTTTTTTTTCATAAATCTTTATTCATATTTTCATTTTTCCACGCATCCGTTCATTCACTCATCTTATTCTTTTTCTCAAATTTCTACAATCCTAATCATTTGCATTTGTTAACATTGAACAATGAATATCGACGACGCTTGACTCGCTTTTTCTCGCCCAAAGGGTCTAGAAATGTTATTCTTATCAAATTAGTCATTGTTCTGTAAAAATATTTATTTACAAAAAATCGAACACAATTTTAATGTTCAAAATAATCTCCATTATTTTGGACGACCTTTCTCCATTTATCAGGTAACTGACGAATTCCCTTTCCGAAAAATACGGCATATTCAATAGGTACGCGGTAGGAGAGCCTGACGGGAACTGGGGCGAAATAAGGGAGCTATTCTCTATATAAGGGAGAATTTTAATTGATAAAGTCGTCAGGACTTTGTGAAAAAGGGACTGAATTAATTTGTACACTTAATACAACTTTTTCACCGCAAAGAATATGTGAAATTGACACGAGGGACGGATGAGGATTAAGAAACACCGGGTGTATGTATACCTTGTCGAAAGAATCACCGCGAGTGCTTAAAAATTCCCCGGTCACCCGGTATAGCTGGTCCATTCAACGAAGACGACGCGTGTTTTTCATCGTGCCGGGCGTTTGAAGTCGGATTAACTTCGCATTGTTAGCCGGTGTCCATCCCGGCCGTCCCATTATCCCGCTGATTGACGTATCTAATTGCGTCAATTGCACAACAAATGGAAATTAGGCTGCTGTGAAATGGTCAATGCCGCGCGCGTCGGGTCAACCGTCTGCCTGATCAATGTACCTCTCGCGGAAACGCTTGTCGGAAACACTCTCCTTTTCTCGGAAATTCTCCCTCGTGTACCACTATCAGCAGTGATCTGTACCGAACTAATACTTCGAATCGCTTCGAATTTGTACAAACTGGCGGTGAAAAATTCGAATCATGTCCACTTCGAGCACGATTCTCGATACTTGAAACTCTCGAATAGTCGAGTCTTCGAAGTTTCGATACGTCTTGAAAGTCTCGAGGGTTTTGCTAGAACTTGAAAGTTTGCCGAGTTTCGTTCAATATCTCGCAAGCATTTTTCAACGCTTTTGTGTAAAATATTGACGATATTGAACGTTCGCGTATAAGATATCGAATACTCGCCCCTTTCGAAACCAATCGAAACTTGGAAGACTCTCGAGACTTGCGAAAACTGTCGAGACCTATCGAAACTTGAAAGACTATCGAGACTTGGGAAACTTTCGAGACCTATCGAAACTTAAAAGACTGAAGATTTGACACTCGTCGAGACTTTCGAGAGGCTTAAATATCGCATTAGGTCCGCGAGATGATTCGAATTTTCACCGTATTGAAGAACTTCGAATCACTTCGAATCACTTCGAAATTGATATTCAAACGGCCGTCACGCAGTCCATTAGCGAATTACGATGAATTGCGCGGTGTACTGCGTCTGGAGGCTGCTGGACTCATTCGAGAGGGCAACGATCCAACGTTCGCCAAAGAAAGATGTATGCAAAGTGTACGTACAGTGCTGCCGCGTTAGCTGGCCGTCGCTGTTTCTACCAGTTCTTGTAACTGGCTTGGGTAAACAGGGACCTCGATATTTCTTATCAAGGATCCCAGTCGTACTCAGTGAATGGAGAAGAAACATACTCGGGATTTCCTGGAACATTACCACCCTTCATTGTTGACCAAATGCGATCGCAAGCTGCGGCCAGCTAACGCGACAATACTGTATATACGATGCGTTGTTTTGCAAGTGGCTTCTAAGTACGTACATATTGGGTTGAGCGGAAAATTCGTGCCGATTTTTAAGTAAATAAGTAGATTCCACGTAATTTCTTTACTCTATAAGATTTGTACCATTTTGTTTTACAACTTTTCGCTGTTTCCCGGAAATTTGAAAATTCCCTTTTGTCAAAATGTTAGATACTTTGTTTGCAGTTTTAGTGGTATTTTTTCGTTTTTGGTAAAAGTCGAAAATCTACTCTATTTTCTTCCGTCGTCCAAATATTATAAGTCTGAGAAGAAACTAGTAATTGTAACGAAATGACTTTCAAAAGACGCGTAAAAAAATTCTCTTTCGGAATATAAGCGAACTTTATATGTTTTCATTCAGTTTTATCTGTTCTAACGTATTCAAGCACTGTCTATCAAAAATCGGAACGAACTTTCAATCCAATAGGTGAAAATGCAACGTTGAGTTTTCTCTTTTGGTTTTTAACCGAAACCATGAATTTCCGTAATTTTTAACAATCTATCGAATTCTAGAAGTTCTTTAACTAATGATCTTGCGAGGATCAGCACGACCTCAAATTGTTTTCTAATTTCTTTTTTAATTTTCGGTTGATTCTATAATTTTCAATATTTTCATGAATTTTGGATAAATGTAGTCTTGAGTAATTGCTCAGTTTTTATTAATTGAGAAATTTTCCCTGAGGATCTACCTATCTTCGAATAATTTGACAATTTACTTTATTTAAAAGAAATTTCCTAATTTGCTTGTCTCTCTAGTCTCGAAACATTCAATTTTAATATTTTATTTTACAACGTCGAAGTTTCTCCAATTGTCCAAGGCGTTATGCAAACGAGGGCGAATCTTGCTCAGCTACCAAAACTCTCATTCCTCCCGGTGAATCTTGCTAGAAACGAGGAAATAAACATAACCTAAATTCGCTTACGTAACCAGGCGCGACGTGCACCACCGAGAATTCCTCGAAACCGCTTGATCGAGTGTCGAACAGTCATCGTTCGCGTCAATACGAAATTCACATGGGTAAACTATTACTATGAATCGAGCCGTTAATCTTGTAAAATGTGGTATTGTTATCTTTCAGATAACGATTTGTTAAAATCGAAGTGAGATCATGTACCGGGAAAAGCTGAGAGAAAAAAATCATCAAAAGATAACGTGATAGTATGAATAAAAAATTTTCATGTACCACGAACAGAAAACAAAAAGACAAAAGAAAGAAAAATTAAATTCGGATCATATTTAAATGGTAAAGCTATTTATGGATCACCCTGTATATACATCACTCATGTATATCGGTATAATTGAATAAATCATGGTTGGAATGTATAGATCGAATAAATTATCATTCACTAATTGAATACATACAATGATCGATTTCGAGATTGTTTTGGTTATCAATTTTTCGACTGGACAACGCGTCGTCCAAAGTTTAACGTTCGTGCGTCACGTTCGAGCACACCTCGCAGATAGAAATCGTTATGCAAACAATTTTTGCGAATAATACCTTTGACATTTGCATCATCACGCTGAAATACAGAGAACTGTTTAATATCCCTTATCTTCGCAGTGTTCGATCTGATTTTCATAATGCCATGGATATATTTAAATGTTCCTTTTGTAATCGACAGCCTTGACCGTGGGGTTCATCGAGTATTTGTTGTTATTATGCACAATTTTGTAACCTCGAACGATTAGTCGCAACTGATAACGAAATCACGATAAGAAGACTGGTCGTTGATAAGCTTAGGTTACCCGTGGCTCCTGCAGGGGGCACTAGCTATTGACGTTCTCGATTCTGACTAATTTATCGATTTTTAAAACTTATTAGTTCACGATAAAAAATTTCTTCAACGAGGAAAAATCGTA
>NW_017100191.1:2287053-2287794 GCF_001263275.1 Habropoda laboriosa | reverse complement strand
TAATATATTTGTTTTAATGTTGGAACACTGATATGGGAAATACAGTGCTCTAAAGAATTTTTTTTTCATATACATATATACATACGACGATTCCAAAAGTCAAATTAAGACGAAAATGAAGGATAACAAAATTGCGTTTGAGACTTTGTTTTTTAGTTATTAACGTTTAAAGATATCCCCGTGGTCGAGCAACCCTTCCTACACCAACGAATGTAGGTACATTATTATAGATTCAATTTTACTTTTTTTCATCTGGAATTTCTTTTAACATGTTGGTGAGATTTTTCTGATGAAAATGATATCAAACACGATATAATTTGAACAACATTTACTTATTAACACGTTCACTGTCGCGCCAGATTTACAGGTTGCTGTCAGGCGGCCACAAGAAAATACATTTTAAATATAGGATTATAGTATTATGATTTATAATTTTTTTTTTTCAATTAAAAATAATGTCTAGCTAGCTATGACGTTCAAAATTTTTAGTTGACAACATCTATTGTAATTATTGTAAACATTTGAGGCACTCCAGTCACTGATGACCACCATGACCATATCGAGGAAACAATCTAACGTTAAAACTTATTGAGTGATTAATTTAATTTCATAATATATCGCTTTGAATAAATTACAAAAACAAATTGTTAAGAAATTACATTAAATACCTGTACACATTATCCGTCGAATGTAGAGGGAGAGCCACCGTTTGGTTGCCAATTGTTTATCACATAGAGTCGG
>NW_017100191.1:2242713-2285613 GCF_001263275.1 Habropoda laboriosa | reverse complement strand
AGAGTATTCAAAGTGTAGTAATAAGTATAAGAAATTTTGAGAGAAGGTAGTAGAGTGTTAATAGGGTGGACATAGGCTAGCTAGTAGCCCCCGACCACTCTATTCACATCTCAGAACCTTCAGGTCAAAATACGCCGCGAAGTGTCTAGGGCCCAGTATAAAGGGTGAATAAGTTCGCGGGACATCGGCGGGTCCTTATATACCTTTGGTACCCCCTCCCCAAAATCATTAGCAAAATTGTCGGTTAGGTCAGGCGGGAAATTTTCGCGGGAAATTTTCGCGGGAGATTTCCATTATCGTAACACGGTATAATTTATTAATTTTCACAATTTTGTTATAAATTTATACTTCCGACAATTTGTTATAACATTGCATATAACAATTTATACGTTTTTACAATATTCTTCAATGGAAACGTAGGTTTTAGCGTTCTCCTTACTTACTCGTGGTTAAATTAACCGCGGGAAATTTCTGTTCTTAATTTATTACTTGCAACAATCTATTATAACGCTACATAGAATCATTTATACGTTTCTATAACTTTATTAAATGGATAACTACGTTTCAATTTCCTCGTTACTTACTGGTGGTTTAATTAATTTGCTAAGGATTAAAAATCAGGTTGACCTGTGGTCGTAGATTAAAAATAACCATAGTACAGCTAAATTTATCGTGTTAAATAATTCTTTTTACACGAATGAAAAATGTATTCATCGTTTGTTTGTTATAATATCGTGAAATGTATTATATTACACATTTTCTCTATTCACACTGAATTTAAAGATTATAACGATTAAAAATCAAGTTGACCTGTGGTCCTTTATCAAGAATAATCATAATAAAGCTAAAATTAGTGTGTTAAATAATTTTTTTAATACGAATTAGGAATTTATTCAACGTTTGCTTGTTACAATACCAAGAAATAAATTATATTATACGTTTTCTATATTCACACTAAATTTATCGTTCTATTTACATGTCATAACAATTATAACTACACGTTATGCTGCGTCTGTTTGTTTTTTCTGTGCAGTTCAACCTAATTTACTTAAATTTACGTTGCGAGACAGTTGCGAGACAATATTTACAATTCTGCCTGAATTTTTGAAATTCAGAAAAACACAGGTAAACTTCTATTGCATTTAAACGATATTCTCCACCAAACTGGACAAAGTACAGTAACACTTGTACTGTCACTAGTGGAATCGACCCTACATTTTACTGTCACTTGTCGAATCGACCCTACATTTTACTGACACTTGTGGAATCGAACCTACATTTTTTTTTTTTTACGTGGAGGTAGGCAGACTCTATGTGATAAACAATTGGCAACCTAACGGTGGCTCTCCCTCTACATTCGACGGATAATGTGTACAGGTATTTAATGTAATTTCTTAGCAGTTTGTTTTTGTAATTCGTCCAAAGCGATATATTTTGAAATTAAATTAATCACTCAATAAGTTTTAACATTAGACTGTTTCCTCGATATGGCCATGGTGGTCATCAGTGACTGGAGTGCCTCAAATGTTTAGAATAATTAAAATAAAATAAATGTTGTCAACTAAAAATTTTGAACGTCATAGCTAGCTAGACATTATTTTCAATTGAAAAAAAAAATTGTAAAGCATAATACTATAATCCTATGCTTAAAATGTATTTTCTTGTGGCCACCTGACAGCAACCTGTAAATCTGGCGTGACAGTGAACGTGTTAATAAGTAAATGTTGTTCAAATTATGTCGTGTTTTATGTCATTTTCATCAGAAAAATCTCACCAACATGTTAAGAAAAATTTCGGGATAAAAAAACGTAAAATTAAAAAAGTTGGTATTTACATCGCTTAGGTGCCTCGACTCTCGTTTCATCCTTATCTTTTATTCGCTGTCCTTGTCTACGTTCGGCAAACTACAAAGGCGGGCGCGATGCTCGAAAACGTAGGCCCTGAATCTCAGAGTGTCAGGTTTAGCTTCCTTGCGGTCTGACACTTGTGGAGAATATACTGTATTTTTAAGCAATACAAATAGTTGGCTTTGCCATAAATTCGTATACTTACATTTAAACAAAAATACAATTTTGAAATGATTCAGTAAAAAAAGAAATTGAAATAGTGAGCTAGTTGTACGTTCCCAAGTAATCAGTATCTCAACATGGTATGTAGTCCTTCGTCCTCAAAGGGTTA
Organism: Habropoda laboriosa; assembly: GCF_001263275.1. Taxonomy (NCBI): domain Eukaryota; kingdom Metazoa; phylum Arthropoda; class Insecta; order Hymenoptera; family Apidae; genus Habropoda; species Habropoda laboriosa. The sequence goes on along the minus strand of NW_017100191.1, from coordinate 2,283,435 downwards.
AACCACAGTCGAGATACAGAATAGCCCACTTATCCAATGTACTTTTTTATCACACGACCACGTGGTCTTACTATAATCCTACTGTATCGATTGGGACTGGTATTATATCAGTGTGCTATTAGTGGTAGGAATTGAAATCAAGAACACTTGGCATTTGTTATTTTAAATAATGAAGGAGACAATATTTCAAATGTTAGGATGAATCATAACAATGTACACACGACCCATATCGATTGTTTTGCGCGATGCAGTTCTTAAAATGGCGGTTCTTAAGCGAGTGCGCTTCAAAACCAATAGTTTTGAACGACGTCGGTATTTCAGATCGTGTGACAAAAAGTCCCATAAGATAATTGGTTTATTTTATATCACAGACGAGGTACAGGATAGACCTAGTATCTTATGAACCTTTTTCCCCGGGGCTTTGGGACCAAGAAGACCTTTACCATTTTCCTGTCGCTACCAACGTTACCGATTCAGCATAGAATAAGATTACAACATTAGCAGTGGTTGGTATTGGAATTAATCGTAACTATAAAATTACGAATAAAAAAGGAACGTAATTGTTTATTAGTAGATGCAATATGTGTATGTATCTTTATGTGCAAAAATAAAGGAGGATTTTTTGCATCTGTCGACTTTACCATCCTTGATGGTTGGATTGTATGTAATTCCTAAACTCACCGCTTTATATTGTAGAGGGCATAACAAAAACTCTGATTGTAGCGGTCGTTTCAACCGGAAGGACGCGTGACCAGGAAAGACGTCAACTCTAAAAGTTCAGTTCATTTAATAATTATATTTTCGGTATTATTGCAGCGTACATGCAACAGAACCAAATAGAAGAAGAAGTTCGCCTTCGCTTTCCGTAGTTTTTATATACTCCGTCTTAAACTTTATTTTAACTTAGATCGTGATCTCTCTTAATCTGTCTCAATTTATTATTACCAACTAGTGACTATACATCTAGGAATTTTATTGTTACACTGGTGGAGTGCCGTTACACGATTTTTTACACGGTCGATATTTCAGTACGTTGGACACAAAATACACTAGGTGCAAGGTCTATCCTGTACCTCGTCTGTGCTCCTTGAATATCCGATAAAAAGTAAAGAGGGAAATTATATTGACATACATATATCGATTATAAAACCAGTTGTGCAAATTTACAAGCTTGTACACTTATACCGTTATCCTCGATATTCCAGCATACTAAATCATCTTGAATTGTAGATTCATTCAGAACTGATTAGTTCACTTCGTCCTTAGTCTTCGACATTTTTGGAACAAATTCAGGAAATAGGTGTTCGAGTAGATTAACGTTTATGTTTCGATCAGTTTTATGCTTTTTTATTTTCACAATAATAGAAATACGAGGCAGCGTGTGGGAAAAAATTCGAAGTGGGAAAATTCATTTTTCGATAAAAGATTAAATTTCTTTAGTGTATAATGGGCATGAGATGACACCTTAAAGTAGAAAATTAAATTAAAAAATATATGTATAGTCTTCTTGTTCTAATTCATAACTGCGTCGATAATTCAATTTCTCGAGACGAAGGTAACCGATGATAATCCTCAGGGCTCAAGACACAGCAGCATACTAAACCAGAAGTGTGGCCAAATAATAATTCACAGCTTCAAAAAACGCGTCCCTGTTTCTTTTTTCTCCCTCCAGGATCGATCCACATTCTGACCGAAAATTCTGCGTCCAATTGGCATAGATTTCGCTCCTTTTACCGAGAATTCCACTTCGATGTAACCTGAAAAATCATTTTTCCATGGCTATTGGTCTCGATTTTGAAATGAGATTTCCTGTTTCGAAAAATTTGTCAAAAGTGACCTGTTCTCGACCGGTGAGATAATTTTCTATCGATACACAGGTTGTTCCAGTGAATCGTTGTATTGTTTAAACAAACGAATATCTTTGAGAGCTATTTAAATCCTATCAACCTAACGCAATTTCTAAATCCAATATTTTTCGAGATATCGAGAGAACAAATTCATCCCGAACTTGCGAGGTTCATTTTCACCTCTCGAACGTCGCGAGCCACTATGTAAAACAGAAAATACGCGTGATACATTTTTTTTTCGCGAAAACTATAGGTACATTACACGTAAGATTCGTGAAAATTAGCGGTTTCCACGTGGGGGAACTTCCTCACCGAGGCTTTCGCCTATCCGTGTTGCGCAATTTCACGACACATGTTCTGTTGGTCCAGCCTCTGTCCGGGTGGACAGTCTCTCGACGGTGCTCTTACGATGTGATGACGGTTTGACCAAGGTCTACGCCTTGGTGTAGTGGTATATTCTTCCGACGAAACACAGATCACCAATGCCATCAAGTATAGTAGCAGATACACGAAGAAGCTCTTCATGGTCTGACGAATGAACCACTTGTGAATGGGAGCTGATCTGATACTCGCAGAGATATACATACCTACCTCATTCTATGACTAATAACAGACCGGTTGTACAGCCTTTATATGTCTATTCATAGACTCATTTGATATGCACCAAGATCCTGTTTTCCCTGTGTGGGAAACTGTTTTCTTTGGAATTCTTCCTGGGCAATTTCTATCTTTTTATATCTGAATAGAATTTCGAATGCGGCAATTTTTCTTCCTTTTTTCTTCTTGCTTTCTCGTTTCAATGCTGTACACGATTTGCGACGAGTCCGTTTGAAATATCGGTATTTGCGGTGATCTTTTGTGCAGTCGCGTGACAATTATGCTTGATTATTATTTTCGACGAAGCTCTGACAGTCGTTCTTCGGTGAGTTAAAAATTGTGTCAATGCTCTTCCTTCAGAAAGTAAGCTTGAGTGTCAGTGGATGTTTTAGATTGAAGATTTCAACCGTGGTAATTCCCGCGATTATTTTCAGCGTGATTTTATAATTGCATAGATTAAGGCAACGGGAAAATGATTTTCCTATTATTAGGCTAGATTTCCTGCTGGTTTTCCAAGATAATTGGAAACTCTCGGAAGAAATTACATTTTGATTTTATATTTCTGTCTTCTGTCAGGAATGATGTCAAGATGTCAGCAGTTTCCGCTGATAATCATCGATTCCTTGGATTAAAATTACTTCCTCGTGTACCATTAATGGGTTTTCTCTATATTCGTTGATAGTTAATTCCATCCTACAGAATTTCATTCTTCAGATGTGATTAGTACCAGTCAGTTTCGTCTCTGATCATTAAATATCGCATGTTTTTAACAGGTTGTTACGTTGTCGAAGAATTGAAAAATATAAATTGTACACCGGCGAATTAATTTCACTGTGCGGCGCACAGGACTTCAAAACAGCCGCCTGACCAGGAAAAACTGTACAGTGCATAATAAAAAACTACTAATGTAACAGCCATCAACAAAGACGGCGACAAAAATTTCCATTCCGCGAGAGGAAGTGAGATGGACGACTCTCTATCCTCGTCGTCAATCAAATAATCGCGAAGCGATAGAAGCTTCTGGAACAAACTAGCTCGCGATCTGCGGTAGACTCGCGGTTTTACGCAGGAGACTCGCGGTTTTCGCGCGGGAAGCCACTTAGCGACGGTCATTAGCAACGGTCAAATATAAATTTACAAGCATTCTTGCTGTACTCTGCTGGGAGAGAACGAGGTATTACCATCGGTCGCCCTTCAGAGTGGGAGAGTACGAAGCCTAGCTTTCGGACGCCCTTACAGCACAGGAGAGTACGGGGACTGACACCTGGGTCACTCTCTGGTGGAGAGAACGGCTGGACTATCCGCCGGTCGCCTCTGAGAGAGGAGAGTACCGGGAAGTTACCCGGACGCCTGAGGAAGCTCGGAGAGGATTGCTTAGTACTTCTGGTGGTATGGAGAGAACGGCTGGACTATCCACCGGTCGCCTACCAGGAGAAGTGCGGGTGGACTCTCCGATCATACGCGTATCACTTGAATATTGTGATAGGAGAGTACGAGAGCTATACCTGGGTCGCTCCTGGAATGGAGAGAACGGCTGGACTATCCGCCGGTCGCCTTCCAGAGAGTAGAGTACAGGAGGCTCACCGGACGCCTTCCCACAGTAATTGTTATGAATCGTTTTATCCGTTTCGTTAATGTTGTAACGGGAGAGTACGGCTGCTTAAAGCTGGACTCCCGAAAGCAAAAGCAACAGGTCGAACACGGCATTGATTTGTTCGAAATTATTCTGTACCAAACATTTAACATGTATCGACGAAAGATAAATAAACTTTTGTGTGTTTTTTCCCAGATACCAAAGAAAATCCTTTCATTCCGAATATTCTATTACACTAACAATTTTAAACAGGTGCTTTATTTTCACTTTTACACTTGCAATTATGATTTACTTTGTATTTGATAGAAAAATAGTGGATTTGCAAGTAGGTAGCTTGTTCAGTTTAAAATATAGGCCATTCTAATGTCGAGTGAACTAGTTCACGTATCTCAGTTAACAATATAACGTACAGCAAATTAAAAAAAAAAGGAAAATACGAAATTCTGAATTAGGCTTTCTCGTTCCACACTTGTTCTTCTTGAAATGCACCTCTCCCTCGGTAACTGTCTCAAGATGGAGGTAACCGATGGTAATTAACAGCAGCCATGACAGTTTACAGCAGATGATAAAAATGTGTTCCAAAAAATGATCATCAACTTCAAGTAAACAATTTTTCGTGCAATAAACAGTCGATCCAGTCCTCTTATTCAGAATTGCACATTTCTCGTGGTCAACCTGGAAATCACATTTCAAGGTGTTTGTTTTAATCTTGAAACGAGATGTTTGTTATCTTTCTTCAATGTGGATATTTCATTTAATCGTGAAAAATTCAACTGCAACGACAATACTATTATATTTTTCTTAAAGGGGAGAGTCCAGCTTATCATCCCGACGAATAAGCGATATTTAACCATTCTTTTTGGCTAAACTACTAAAGTTATCGAATACTTCTTTCGTTTAACCCTCTCGCTGTTCAGTAAAATAACAAAAAGCGGTCAAAAAATGTTCGACTTTTTTTATTAGTATTGCTTCTATTTATGATAAAAATACGAAAAAAAAACATATTTTATCTGTGTTTCACTGTTATTCCTAAAGATGTTCTAATAATTAGTCCGAGTATGGTAAATTTTGAAGCACGGTATGCACAGTCCAACGTTGCATTCTTCACAATAATACCGTGTATCTTTCCTTGTTCATTTTCTTTTTTTTTTCTTTTTGTTTTTGAATGTCTTTATTTAATTGAATTCGTCTATTAAATCACTAACGATACATTCCTCCCTAAAGAAATTTACCTCAACACGAAACGAATTAAGCGATAAGACGCGACGGATAGACTAAACAAAACGGATCCCGCTCTGCCCGTACGTCGTACGGACTAAACCTATGTGATGGCGAACCTATGACACGCGTGCCAAAGGTGACACGCCAAGACATTTTGGGTGGCACGCATCGTTTACGGACGAAACCGAGCAGATCATAAATAATCATCACACAAACAACGGTGTCTATCTTCTATCAACGAGGTTCAGAATCGTTAATTCCTAGCTGAACCATAGCGAGTCCGTGATCGTGCAAGGTCGTAACGCTCGCAACAAAATGGATATTTCTAGGTGTGACATTTTCCCAATTTTGACACACCGAGCTCAAAAGGTCCGCCGTCACTGGACTAAACGTTGAGGTCGCTCTCCGCTCTGCCCGTACGTCGTACGGACTAAACAGCGAAAGGGTCAAAGAAGGAGGCATCCTTAGACTACGGTGAACAATTTTTGTGAAATGTAATGTTTAATATTGTTATTGTAAATTTTATACTTTAACCTGGCACTTTTGGCAATATACCTCTGGTTGGCTTAGCGATTTCAAAGCAACAAATTTCAAATTTTATTGTTCTTCGACAGTTTACGCTGAAATTGAACCAACTTGTAACAAAAAAAAAAAAAAAAGTTTTTCTACCAAAAAAGACAATGGTTTCATATTGTTTGTAAAATCACTATAAATAAGGATGAAATATTGATCATCGGTTCAATCCCTGAAGAAATGTACCCAAGTTGTTCGGTCGATTAAATTTCGTGTTATCCTGCACGCCAACTTGAAAAACATGTTTACCACACTTCGCTGTTTTTACGAACTCATCCTTAATATTGTAGAAGCATATTTTTCAGATGTTGTACTTTCAATTTATTCCAGAAAAAAAAGAAATCGATTTTTTGACGCTTTCAAATTGTTAACTTCCCTTCTTAACCGTTTGAGTCCCAAGCAGCGCGATCGCGCTGTTTAGATTTTGTGTCGAAAAGACCCAGTACGTTTAAACGCTATGGACAACTGACGGTGCACTCACAGTCTGTCGAAATAGCGTGCTCAACTTTTCTGACGCATGTACATCGCATCGCTCTATCGCGCTGACCGGCATTTGTCGACACAAAATAAGATAAGCGCTATCGCGCCGCTTAGCTCTTTTCGCAATCAATTAAGACAAGCGCTATTGCGTTGTTCGGCATTTTTCGATAGTGTAGTTTCAATGATCCCTGGGACTGAAACGGTTAATTCTTTCAAAAATCTAAGTCTCGTATGCAGAACACTTTGTTCTACGCGGCAGAATTTTCGACACATTTAACGATACTCACTTGCGTCGATCAATTACACGGAGTCACGACACTTGGACCTGTAATCCAGCTTCTGCCCAGGTGGACACGGCGGAGGCCGATATATAATTGACGGATATGCACCTATCATTGTTTTATTGTATTTTAGTCCCGTGTATCCACTTGTTGCAGATGTATTGCTCAATGGACCAGGAATTCCAGACGTCTTCGGTGGTTTATAGTTTTCGTTGTACGACAGTGGAGGGTCGACATTCACGGTACTGCAAGTCGCTATCAGATAGACCAACAGCAACAAACATTCGAAGAAGCTCCGCATTGTCTGGTTTCGAACGAGATAGAATCACCGTTAGATGGGAGAATGAACTGATTGATATCTGTATAGAAAGATTTTTCAGAGGCAAATTTTATCGCCCGACTAACCGGTAATCGGTTGTACTCGGCTTTATAAGTTCCTCGTGGAGCTGCTCGTTTAATCATATATGTCGAACAGTGTTAGTTCACAGCGTTAATTTATGGCAGAATGAAATTTTTAATGCCGAACTGGCTATCAGGTACCTGTTATCCTTGAGATTTTTATATTAAGATACAGGTAAGTGAATAATGAATATCCTTGGCCATGAAGGATTTCAGGATTGCTTTTTGCTTATCTTCTTTTAAACGCTGTTGTAACGAGCATTCATTTTTAGTGGGCTTTCCCATGGACATTCACCTGAGATTACGATTCACGTTTGTATGATAAATATCTTTGTAAGTAATTACGACACGATAAGGATATCGGGTAAAGTGTGAAACTGTGATTTTTCAATTTCCCGAGTAGACGGTAGAGAACTGGTAAACATTCGAACAGTTATTTTTGTTCGAACTTTTACAAATGTCATTATGATAACTTATTTCGTTGTTGGATTCCGGGCGATGGAACGTGTGCAACACTTTTTAAAATCTTAACAAGAGGTTTATTCAAGAGTCTAAACACGTTGTGAATTGTACAAAGATATGGGAAATAATGAAAGTCGGTGCTCTTAGGGTTGTTACGTTTATAGGGATTGGAAATGGACGTGGAAGGGACTAGAAAGGGGTCGAGGTAAAAGGTCTAGGAAAGTGGCAAAGGTTCTAGGTGACTAAGAACTAAACTGCAAAATATTTGGAAGAAATGAGTGCGATGCGCTGGCGTTTACCGAAGATACCAACGCGGCGGCTAGCATCCATGAGTCATGTCGGTAGGTTGGTATCCAACATCGTCTTCGATTGAAACAATTGTCGACTTCCAGATAAGTGGATTATTCAGTTTTAAATATCGGCCATTCCAGCGACGAGTCAACTAGTTTTCCTTCGGTTAACAACGTAAAATACAATGAGAAATGAAAAAAGAAGGAAATATACAACGTTGAATCGGTCTTCTTCGTTCCAAATTTCTTTTTCTTGAAAAGCACTGCTCTGTCGGTAATTCAGTTTCCCAAGATGGTGGTAACCGATGGTAATCAACAGCGGCCATGACAGTTAAAGAGAGGATAAACGGTAGTAGACTGGAAGTGTGTTCTGAAAAATGCATCGAACAACATTTTGTTATTGTAATCTAAGCATGCATCTTTCTGTAAAAAAAAGAGAAGTATCGTAGTATCTTTACTAGTTTGGTAGAAAAATTTTTTAAAGGTCGCTTACTTTTCAAACTGTCCAACTGGACTCTCTCCTTAAAATGATTATTTAGCGTCACTCACTGCTTCGATGAACCGTAAATTTCGCGACACTTGAACATGTAATCGAGCTTCTGTCCAAAAGGACACGGTGCAGGCCGAGCTACAATGGATACCAGTATATATGGAGTCTGTGAGAGTCCATGAATCGGAATCGATGGTGGTTGATTATTCTCGTTTTCCTTCTGTAGAGGGTTGTTGTCCGTTTCATTGCATATCCCTATCGTCATCAGAGGCGTCAATAGTAAGAAGCACTTAATGTAATTCCTCATTGTCCGTTCGAAGGAATAAGAATCATTGATGGACGTGAACCGGTAGATTTCTGAATAAATCGAGTCCTCGGTAACAGTTCGATTGTCAGACTGATGGTGAACAGGTTGCATAGGGTTTTATACGCTTGTTCAATCACTGTCGAGCAGTGGTTATACCAGAGCGGCCATTTATGGCAAAATAAAATTGTTAACGTGTCCTGCCTCTGAGATACTCGATATCCTTGAAATTTTTATATCAAAACACAGCCCCTAGATGGCGAGGAATCCAGAACATCTCGCTGCTTATCTTCGATTGCTATTCGTTGCTGAACAATCTTTGTACGAGAAATACCGCGTGGCGCACGCAGAGTTGGACAAATTTGATTTCGAATAAGGAATAAAATATTATATTTTATCGTTTATTTTTATTACTTGAGAAGGGTGTTAATTTTTGTTAATTTTACACTGTCCTATCTTCGCGTGGGAAACGTGATTCTTAATATTCTAGCTGTAAGACATGCGTGATTACCGCGGAGAATTTTAAAATATGAAATTCAAGTTTCATTTACATTACTCCTATTAAAATAAGGCAAATTTACGAAAGAAATTAAAAATAGATAAATTTATCGAGTATGTATAATTTTCTCTTTGCAAAACGAATCTTTTGATCTTCAAAAGTTATTCACTAATTGAATATAAATTAAAAATTGATAAATTCATAGAATATTTATAATTTTTTCTTTTCAAAAGTTATTCACTAATTGAATATACAGTGTCCCACTTATAATGGACATTTAAATTATTACCGTTGCTACTGAAAACGACGTATGTATATACACCTGTTGATAATAAAAAGAAGTCTTCAGAATGCCAGATCTTGAAGCTCGTTCCAAGGCCATCAATATTTTTTTGCATAACAATGTCCTTTTTTTTTATAATGCCACATTGTAGCCAACAACAAGAAGAGTTCAACGACCTATGACATCGTGACCTCGAAATGACTGAGAATTAAGTATGTTAATACGTAACAAAATTTCGACGATTTCGAAATGATCCTGAAGATGACCTTAAGGAGGCTTCTTTTCATCATAAACTCCTTTAGTCATGTTTTTTTACCTTCAATAGTAGTGCAAATAATTTAGTTGTCTATTATAAGTGAGACACCCTGTATACAACAATCGATGTGGGGGTCGTAGATTGCTATAATTATATGCTATTATAGTTGAATAAAATTTATTACAGACCTTTCAGTATACTTCGATACATCATGGTTTCGTTTTTTTCTATGAGCAATTGAACGGCAGTGAAATAGTTTACCCAAGTACTTTATTTTGCGTACACCTTATATTCGTTAAGAATAGTTAAGAAAAAATTGCATTTTGAATTTTACACTTCTTGCAAGTCACAACTACATCGATAATTTAGCTGCTTTAGTTGGATCCAACCGATGGTAATTCATAGTAGCCATAACAGTTTACAACAGACGATAAAACGTCGAACAAGAACCGTGACCAAAGAACAATTCTCAGCTTCAAGAAACGCACCTCCGTTTGCTTTTTCTCCCTCCAGGATCAGTCCACATTCTGACTGTTAATTCCACGGTTTCTGGAATTAGGTTATTTAGTAAATAAACACGGTTATTTAGGACACAGTTTTTATTGGTACAAAATTACGAAGTTCAATGTTCTTATTCAGTACGAGTGCTTTTTGTTCTGTTCTATCCGAGTTCTTAATTTGTTGTTCTATACGAGTTTCTACGTTGTTCTCTCCTGATGGAGGGACGCTTTCCACCGAAGTCGAGAAATGCCCCCTCCATCATCCCGGAGAATTCCCTCCAATTTTGGAAGGCACTGCAGAAAAGTGGAACCTAGGATTGTCCAATTAAAAATTGGGGTTTCCCGAATGCGCAACGCCTGCAGGCCAAGTGTTCGTCCGGTAAACAAGGCCTGCAGGACGTCGCATAAAAGGTCCTAGTTTGGAAAACCGACCCATAAATCCTAGGTCCCTCTTTTGACTGCGCGTGGCCTTACGATGCGCCAATTGCCGTTGAGGTGGTCTGGCTGGCAATCCTTCGATAGAAAGTTCTTATTGTTCTCCAGCCAGACCGAATATACATCCTTTGAAAATACTTGACTTTCTCAGAAACGGCACTGTCCTGAATCGACGCAGCGTAAGCCTGAACATACAGCCTTAGCACTGACCAAAAATTCTGCGTCCAATTGGCATAGATTCCGCTCCTTTTACCCAGAACTTCAAGCCCCAGGATGTAACCTAAAAATCATTTTCCCATGGCTATTGGTCTCGATCTTGAAATGAGATTTCTCGTTTCGAGAAACTTGTCAAAAGTAACCTGTCCTCGATTGGTGAGATAATTTTCTACCGATACACAGGTTGTTCCAGTGAATCGTTGTATTATTTAAACAGACGAATATCCTTGAGAGCTATTTAAATCCTATCCACCTAACGCAATTTCTAAATTCAATATTTTTCGAGATATCGAGAGAACAAATCTTTCATCCCGAACTTGCGAGGCTTATTTTCACCTCTCGAACGTCGCGAGTCTGTGTGTAAAACAGAAAAACTATAGGTACATTACACGTAAGATTCGTGAAAATTAACGGTTTCGACTTGGGGGAACTTCCTCACCGAGAATTCACTAATCTGTCGGTTACACCTTGTTACGGCACACCTTCTATGGACTTAGCATCTGTTTAGGTGGGCAGGGTCTCATCGGAGCTGTTACGACCTGAGTCGATATCCGTCCGTAGGTCTCTGGTGAAGCGAATTGCTGCGAGGGAGTACAAATCAGAAACACCATCAGGAATATCGATAGTGCAGGAAGGTGCTCTTCATTGTCCGGTCGAATGAATTCGATCCACTTGTAGATGTGAACTAATCAGATTCCCTTCAATGACGCGTCTCACGCTCTGACTCCTGCCCGTTCCGTTGCGCTGGCTTTATACCGTGTTCATAGGGACATGTACAGGGTGTTTCACTTATAACGAACATCGAAATTATTTCTGCTGCTGTAGAAAGTAAGAGAAGAATGTTTAAATGTAGTTTGTTATTCGAGGACACGCATGTGGCGATGATGCGAAATTATTTCTGCTGCTGTAGAAAGTAAGAGAAGAATGTTTAAATGTAGTTTGTTATTCGAGTTATTTCGAGTTTGTTATACGATAAAAAACGTATGCTCCCGAGGTCATTCCAAGGTCATCGACATTTTCTTGCGTAACAACGTGTTTCTTTTTTTTTTTATAATCCAACATCAACCTGTGCGATATGATGATGTTAAAATGATCTTGGACAGTGAGCAATAATGTCGATGACCTTGGAATGACCTTCATTCAAGATGACTTTGGGCACGACTTTTTATTTTATCATCGCTAGATGTACGTTCTCGAACAGTATAAATGCCTCTTAGTTTTTACTCCTTTAAGTTCTTTGTTAATGTGTGTCTTTAGATTTGATTAGTCCAACCCATTTCATTCCTAACTTCTAAATATCACGTGATTCTACCTGTTGATACTCTTCCAATTGAGTTCGAGTGTACTTGACCTCAACTGTTATGCCATGACGATAAAAATGTATAGTCCCACGTGAAAAAGTAACAACTTTGAAATCTCGAAAAAATTTGACTGTGAGAAAAATATTTCGCTTGTCATAATATTTTTTCATATCGTCAAAAACAGGTTAAGTGAGACTTCTTGTATAATAGAAAACTGTTGCTTTATTCTAAAAATGGCCGACTTCCAGATAAAGGGATTATTCAGTTGTAAATATAGTCAACTTCATTGTCTCAGTTAAGAAAAAAGAAAGAAGGAAAATGAACAATTGTGAAGGCAGGTTTTCTCATTCCAGACTTGTACTTCTAATATTATAGTGTATTTGTAAAAAATTTGAATCACTCAGAGGTTTAACAAATCCAACGCCATAATTTTTATTCTGTTTACAAAATTCAGTTTTACAATTTTTCGTTTCCCCATTTGTTCAATTCACTTAATAATTATTATATTGCTCTTTACAATATATTTACAAGTGTTAAATAAAATTATGCTGAAATAGATGGTTTGTCTTATCATGTGCATATATAATTTTATAATAAAAAATAAAAATCTCTAAAAAAAAATTCACTATCCTGAGGTGTAGGATTAGCAGGTTAGAATGTATACAGGGTGATTCATCTAATTTGACCTGAAATTGCTCGTGAACTATTCGCTGTACGAAATAGTGTATGAAGCAAAAGTTGCATGATTTCAAGGGGGACATATGTTACAATAATTGTTTTTATACAAAAAGTTTTGAAGATCACCATGATTTTTTTAAATGGAACACCCTGTATTTCTTTCCGGAAATTAAGAGAGTATTAAAAGCTGAGTAAATAAAATATTCTAAAACGAATATTTATTGAGATATTTACGATAGAAGTCCTATTCTATTGAAACCAAATTTACGGATAGAGAAATATGCTTCTGCGTGTTTTTGTGTAAATTCGATTTCAATAGAATAGAACTTCTATCGTAAATATCTCGATAAATATTCATTTCAGACATATTACACCCTAATATTTATTTACTCAGCGTTTAATGTTCTTTCAATTTCCGGAAAGAAATATAAGGTGTTCCATTAAAAAACATCATGGCGACCTTCAAAGCTTTGTGTATAAAAACAACGTAGAAAAAACAATTATTGTAATATACGTGCCCCTTGAAATCATGCAACTTTTGCGTTCTACGTTATTCCGTACAGCGAATAGTTCAGGAGCAATTTCAGGTCGTCAAGTTAGGCGAATCATCCTGCACATTCTCGCAAAGAAATCGCTAATCTTCGGTTGCAATTCTTGGTTCTGCATAGGTAACTGAGTTTCTCGTGATCCGGAGCAAGCGTCGAGGCAACCGATGGTTATCTAGGACGGTTGTCGATAAAGGTGAGGAGGACGATTTACAGGAGACGATAACAGCAGCTTACCACAGGCCACTGGTCTAGGCGATAAACCGGAAAAGTGAGCAAGAAATAATTCACGGCCACACGAATGAGCCGTAGATTCGATCGAACCACGGCTGATTAATGGAGCCGGTTGATAAAAAATTCATCCCTGGTTCTCGCCTCTGTTTACACGTCGCCAGGCCATACATTTTTCTCGACAGAGCTGTGCAACAATACTACTACGCTTCTTTTCACCCCTAAATTTTTTCTCTTACGATAAAAAGTCCATTCCAATTTCACGTCAGCGTAATCTGCAACATAACCTAAAAGTCAGTTCACTTTAGCTGTTGGTTTTCTATCTTGAAACAAGACTTTTAGTTATTTTGAAAAATGTCAGACAATGCTCTGTGACTGTAGTAGTCTGCAGTTAGCTGTTGAAAATTTTTAGAAAAGTACGCAGGCTGTTTCAGAAGCATCTACAAAGTGTGTCAGTAAATAAATATTTCGAGAGAAGTATATAGGGTGTTTCAGAAATGTTTACAAAATGAATATGCTAGCGAGACTCTGAGATTCGAGGAAATGAGAACGTTTTTGTAAATGTGTATTGGGAAAATTTTCACAGGTATACAGGGTGTTGATAAATTTGGTCAAGAAGTGTAATTAATAAATCATATAGGATAATTGTACTTAATGTGGAACAAATTTCCTAGGTGTTCGACATTAGGTACCACTTTTCCAACTCACCGCATTTGACATTTTTTTTTTTTTACCATGACGTCAAGACACTTAAGCTTTTACTTATTTACTACAGTAGCATAGTTAACTATTAACGTACGAATATTTATTAATTTTGTCGTGTTTTAACGTTAGTTTCATAAAAGAAAAGAGCATGTCTCTATATTTGGCAAGTTTTTAAAATCAGGTGTTCCATATTAGGTACAGTTACCGTAATAATTTCTGTACGAACACAACGGGTGCCCTAATACTTATGAATTCAGTTTTCCTACGAACTACCAACTTCAATCGTCTCTCAAAAATTTCACTTCTGGACACATCTTCACCCAGACTTTCCTCTTTCTTTCAACGAGTTCCATTACTCTGTAAAATTTCTACCAACTCTTTTGAAACACCCTGTATATCTTTCTCTAGCCATTCGAAACCGTCAGAAACAGTAACTGTTACACGTCCAACAACTATACATACTCACCCTATGCACCAATTAAAGGGACGGACGACACATTTGTTTATGGTCCATCTTATATCCAGATGGACAGCTCCTAGGTAGAAACTGAAGGATACTTTGAGGTACAAAAAGAATATCGGTAGTATTAGTATCCTTTTTTGACTGGTTTTGCGTGGCGCCTTGTCCCGAAGAATCGCAGATCACTATCGCCAGTAGTGATATCAGCAGCAACAAGTGTTTGAAGAAGCCCCTCATCGCTTCGAGCGGTCTGCGGTCAGATTGAATCAGAATTAGTAGGAATCGGCTAGCTGCCAGTTGTAAACTGATCAGTCTGATCAGATTCTTTCGCTAGGATCCACCGCCAGAGGTGCTTTTAAGCGTCTGTCTAATCACTAACTGGTCTGACTGGTTCTGGGGAGGGGGGGATATTGTCCTTGTCTGCGAGAGTGTTTACGGTTACGCGTTCTCTGTTCAAGGAGAATGATTAGAAGAGTAATTAAATTTAATTGGTAAAAAGAGAAAAAAAGCGCAAATTAATTCGTATTTTTTACGAGACAGTGCTGATACGTACATTCATGTTTTCGAGATGTTTAGACCTTTTTAACTACAAATTCTGTTTGACGATTCAACTTCTCACTGTTTTGCCAAACTTGTTCTACGTAATTGTAACTTAAATTATTGCAATATCTAATTTATTTTTAAGAGTTTTATTTTCAGAATTCTCGTCTCGACAGATATTTTCTGTAATTTAATTTCTTGTTAGAGTTTTATATTCAGAATTCCCGTTTCGACAGCATCCCTTTCTTCTTCTCGCTACTTGGAATAATGAGATGGAGGTATTTGGGACACCTGGTATGACAGGCAGTATATTAACGTGGAGTGTTTGTATTAACAGAGGAATATCATATCCTTGAACTTTTTCGAATTTGCGTGTTTATATTTTTCTCTTGCATTTTTACTTGGAATATTTCGGACAAAATAGCTTTCCATAAATTTCATGCAAGAATAGAGGTACAATATTTTTCAAACATTGAGTAAAATGTTATAAATTATTTTCACCTTTTTAAAGAAAATTTCGTCTATTTCAAGAAGTATCGCTAATGTTCGGAACACTGTATAACAGATGCACGAGACAGGTGAGGTCAGCATCACCTTAAACATCTTGTTCTTTGTCTCGACGACCTCGATAGTTTTGCAAGGCAGTGTGATTAATTGCTCTTCGATATTCCACGCTGATAAAATGAATGAAAAAAAGTTGACGGAGTAAATATGCTGAAATAAAAAATGTTTATGTTACATATACACTATTTGGACACTCGGTGCGATCTATTGTAATTAAAAGGTTCATACACATGTCTTTATTGTATTGCAATATTTCTACCTGTAATCAGCAACAATGAATGTCGTTGAGGTGTAGAAGATCTAGGATGCAGTATATGACAATAAATTTACCAACAAATCAATGAAAATTATTAAATATCGCGTTCGTCTATGTGTCCACCTGAAATATTGAAATATTCTTCTTTTCGTAGAATTCCATCTATTCTTCCTAAATTGTCCACTTTATTTGCGCCAAATCACTACCTCCATGTTTCACCGTTGGCACAACATATTGGGGTAATAATTTTTCATGAAATTTTCGACAAACACTTGAAGTCGATGAACCCAAGTGTTTTCGCAACATCAATTTTCCACCGATTTCGGTTGTTGCTTTTTCATTTATACTAATTCACGTCAAATGTTATTTTCATTGGTATTTATAAACATTACGCGGGTCGCCTGGGATAAGATCGCAAGCCAAAACTATATTAGAGAGTTTTGTTTAAACCATATTTCCTGCATAGTGTCCAAATACTTACGCACGGTAGTATACATATTTGTATATTACAATAATACAGAAATCAAATATTACACATTTCACTCTTCGGTGTAATAAATTTCTGTGCTCGATGTTTCACGTTGATAAAACGAAGAAAGGAGAATAATACAACAAATACGTGAGAATGATGAAACAACAAAGTACACTAAACATACGTATATCGTTATTCATGAATAAAGGGAAACTTGTAGGTGGTTCGAATATTATTTTAGATAATTTATTGTACTATAATACAATAGCGGAGAGGCTCTGTGGAAGTGGGAGACTCGATATTCCAGCAAATTTCTTTGTCAGTGTTCCTCCTCGTGGCTTCTTCTCTGCGGCAAATTCATGGAACTTGAGACTTTCGAACAGGAACCATATCTTACTCGAGTTTCACTCGCGTTTGAGGAATTCGGTTCTCGGATCGTTGTCGTTATTTTTCGCTAATTTCCCCACTGGAACTTTTCTCACGGACCTCCCCTTTCAGTTTCCCAAGGGGGAAACCGAGTCGTGGAAGTTTCCTTTCGTGTTGCGGAAATTTCGAGCCACGAGAATTTCCTTTACGTTCCAGCCAGTGGACAGAAATTATTAAGAGGGGAATAAAAAGTGAGGGAAACGTGAATTGCGAATTTGTCACCGGGGAAAGAACTTAGGACTTTCGATGAATTTTTCAGTTAGGGAATTAGAGAATTAGGAGAGAAATTAAGTATTGCTAATAAGGGAACCTTCGGTAACCCGAAATGTCCGATTTTTTTGAAACTTTGTGGATTTGTAGGAGACCTCGAGAGAAGTGTCGGGCAATTTTTGTTTTTGGCCCAATTTCGGTTCTTCGGTGATTTGTAGGAGACCTCGAGAGAAGTGTCGGGCAATTTTTGTTTTTGGCCCAATTTCGGTTCTTTGGGGTGAAAGCAGCCCTTGAATGAAGATAAGTGTTACCCTATTTCCCTGTATATCTTCAAAACTATAGTAGATATAAAAAAATGTTTGTAACAAAAATTAAATGGCTTTTTATACCTTATCAGACTGTACTATTAAATAAAAAATCTTCCACTACCGTTGTTGTGAAGAAATCGGACACTTCAGGTTACCGAAGTTTTCTCGTAAGCTAATCAGAAAAATGAGAAATTCAGATGTTAGGAATGTAGGAAATTGGTTAATTGGTACAGTAGCCAATTGAAGAAATGGAAAATCTAAGTGAATCGGCGAATTAGCGATTTGGAGAAGTTAGGATTTGGCAGAATCAGGAAATTCGAAAATTGTAAAAATAGGGAGTTGGTAAATTAGTAAATCGAAGAATTAGAGAGGCAGGAAATGAAATATTTACCGATTAAAATTGCATCGAACGAACGAATTGAAATCGAGTCGGGTCGAATTGTTATCCTTCGATAAAATCTACCGTGGACGAATGCCTGATTTATACGAAAAACGGGAAGGAAAAATAGCTATGTATTCATTTGATATTCAGAGGCGAGCATTTTCCTTCTCACGATGCGCCATAACATTTTTCTTCGCCTGAGAAAACCTCGCGCAGTTACGTGTTTTCCTGCACATTAGCCATCGATGCTTTATACACGCGGGCAACTAAACACTGCGCGATATTGTTATCGACTTTCCGCAATGGATCACGATAAAATATCGCCAAGATTAATATACAGGGTGGCCCATAAGTCGCTTTACCGTTTAAATATTTCAGAACGTATAATGGAAAAAAGTTATTCAATCTTTAAATGGTAACGTGACATATGATTCATCCTGTACATATTTATTTTTTCTAATCGTAACTAATTCTACACGGTGTCTCGCATAACTAGAACGAAGAAAAGGAATCTTTGTAACGTTAAACGAGATGCTACTGAATACTGTATAGTTATTTATTTTTTTCGAGTAGAATATACAGCGTGTAAGGGAAATTCGGAATTCAGATTGCAAAAATATTTGATTTATGCACCGACATTTTTTTTTTGACATTTCACGTCACTCAGTTGCTAAACTTAGGAAGGTATCGTGCTTCCCATTTTACAATTTGTAGCCACAGGTTGAGAATTGTTGTCACATGTTTGATTTCAGTTCAAATTAGAGTCAGTTACGGTGAAAGTATCAACGGGGAAAATAGGATTTTTTAATATGGTAATTGCTCAGGTACTTCATAAAAGAGTCCTGTAATTTGAAAAATTCTAGGCTGAAATGTGATGCATAGAGGGTTTTCATGAATAATTTTCATTTTATAACGGTAACGTTCTGCTTCGAACTTACTTTCCTCGGGTTGCAAGAATTGATTCCCTTTCTTCAAGGAACTTTGACCTATTATAAGTTTTAAAAGGGAACTCTGGTCCACGCAAATATCTCGTTAGTCCGGTTGATATTAAGGAATGAGATCAGTGGACCTGACGAGGCTAATTTTAATCTGAAATCGCTGCACAGTGTGTCCGTTCGAAATAATTAGACAAACTTACAATCCGGATGATTTTTAAACCAACAGTTTTCGTATTTCGGTAAAAATGTGAAAGTAGTATAATTTCGTTCGATGTGAAATAAAATGCTACGACCTTCTTAGATCAGCGCAAAATTCAGGAATAAAGTTAGAAAATTATTTAGTGGAAATTATGTGTAATTAGAATATCCAAAATGAGAATTTCGACGAACCATGAAATCAATAGTGAAATTTCGAAAATATTCAGTATGAATTCCAAGGATAAAATGACATAACAGGAAACGAGGAAAAAAGAACGAACTTAAAAAAATTCCTAAATCAGCGTTGAAGCAAAAGAGAATTAGAATATATAAAATCTTGGACCAAAAGAAAAATAAGACATAAAAAATGACTGTGTTGTTTATTATTATTAAACTGTTATTTTTCGTATACGTTGAAAGTACTTGATTCTTCCTGACTTATTTATTTCCACTTATTTTTCACTTTACCCCTACGTAAATGAGAATATTGTAAAAGTCTTTTAAGCAAATATTTGATCACTTTTCTTAAATGACATACCTTTTGTATTATGTATTTTCAACTACTAAAGTGTATAATCCAATACGGTAAAAAGTATGCTTGTTTCTGTCATTTTCAAGACTGTTGTTTATTATTAAACCTTAAATACCTCACTTTGGTTTCCCTACGACAGGTCACTTCTTTCGTTTCTCTTGAAAATACTTTTTGATACTTCAAATGTTACGCTATCAAATCCTTCAGTTATGCGTTATACGATGGTACTTAAGACGTTGTAGTGTTGTTATCTCATTTTCCAAAAATTGGTCACTCACAATCTTGCGGAATGGAATCCTTAAATTATCGCCAAACGTCGATACACGTCATTCAGCCGAAGAAAACGCGGATTCTAATAGAATCAGCCCCGTGACGCATGCGCGGCGAGTCGTCCAACGTCTGCCACGGGGGTTGTCGAATGTTCAACCCTTAGTCTGGCGCCGCGTGCGAGCGCGAGTCGACCACGGCGCTCTTTCGATCGTCCGCCGGAAACGATGAACCGCGACACGACCGATGCCCGTCGCTCGAAATCCGACGACCCAACCTGAAACTTAACCCTCGCTCTTCCCTTCGCGTTTCTTCGACAACAAAGAATAAAAAAAGAAATGAACATTTCTACAAAAATCAAAGTGGTCCTTCAGAGCGTGAAACAGCCTGACAAGTGTGACAAACACCTTTGGTCCTAGCTAGCCTAATCTAACTAGTGCAACAAAGTCACTTTTCCTATAAAAATTGACAGTTTAAACTGTACAGAGAAGAGTGTAATAGTCTGTAGGAGAGATGATATTCAGTGGTCCCTCAGGATTCACGATCACTCAAAACTCTGAACAGAGGAGAACAGCCTAAGTCAGCTCGATAAGTGTGCTAGATAACCAGAAGGAAAGAAAAAAATGAACATTTCTATCGGAATCTACCGGTCCCACGTGATCTCCTCTCCGAATCACCGAGAGCCGTAAATATTCACGGGGCAAAAGGAAAGAAATTGGAAGATGAGAGAGAAAATGATAGAACCAGGTCAGTGAGACGCACAGTGGCTGGGACACGTGACACGGAAATGCCTGGAGCCGCGATTACGTGACTGACCAAGATGAGCGTCCCACGTCGCTGGTACGTCCTCACTCTGCTCACGTGCTCGCTGTGGCATGGCTTGACTGGCCAAGAGGCGCAGATCGAGCGGCCAAAGGAGCTGCTTCGTCACCAGCAGACACACAGGCCGTCGTTCATCGACAGGAAGGTGGAGATGCGCGAGGGTACCGAACCTCCTTTGTTGGACTTGGACGAGCAGGAGGAGATCGAGGATCAGGTGACGCGTAGAGGCAAACTAGAGACGAGTATCGAGAGACCAGCCACACAGATCAGGCACAGCAGGTCCAGGAGCCATTTCGCTAGACAGGCTAAGCTGGATGATCCAGATTTGTCCTCTGTGTCAGGTGTATCTGGCAAGAGGAGCCAGCAGGTGGATAATGATTCGCAGAGTGTGGATTTTTCAAGGTTGGACAGGTCTAGGAGCAAGAATTTCGGATTCAACGTGATCACCGGGCAAGATCTGAGATCCTCCGGTACCATTGACGAACGATCCACCGTGGATCTGGATAAACTGTTGATCAAACTATCGGAGGCTGGCTCTGATCGTAGAAAGGAGGGCAAGGTTCGGCACAAGAGTGACTCGTTTAATAAATTGAAGAAAGCGATGGCTAGGAATAGACCTAGAGTGGCTAATAACAGGACAGCTGGAAATTTCACCGAAGTCTACGGCCATATAGTTCACGGAGCTTCCAGTGGTGATAGGAGTGACGAGGATGACGAGAATATATCTATCTCGATGGATTATGGCGATTACGATCCTGATGGAGGGAAGAATAGCTCGGAACAGGATTACGGGGACTATGGGAGGAGCGCGGATCGCGGCAAGCCTAGTAAAGAGCCTGTCCACGTGGACATTGTGACTAGGTTCCTGAGAATTATCGAGAATCAGCATCTTTTGGGAGAGAATTGCACTGCTGGGACCGATCTGAACTTGGGTGAGGGTATCGTGGATCAGTATGCTCAAGAAAGGTTCAGATTGGAGGCGAATCTCGCGGTGAACAGGGCTAATATGTTGACCAGACTGTGGAAGTACGCTCCAGAAGTGATGTTGTCCTCCGAGTACCTCCTGCACGCGAGCATCTTGTCGATGGTAGAGTTCGACGAGGATATATTCGCTGCTGGGAACTGTTACGACAAGTTGCAGTACAAGGATCGCTGGCTTTATTGTCCCTTCGCGCACAGGCTGCAGGATGAGGATGGGATTCTCGTGAAGGACCTGGCGATCGAGTACAAGTATCTGAGCAACAGCAGCGAGTGGTTTTAGAAGGTGATAGCGAACAACGATCAGTTCAGTCGCGGTGAGTGACGCTCTCAGGCTGGTTCGAAAATCTATTTTCCTCCTTTCAGGAATTTGGTTTTATTTGTGTACGATCACATTGGTTCTTGAGTCTTTCGATTCTGGGAATTCTAGAGGTATGGAAGAATTGGGGAATATTTTGTGGGTTGCTTGTGTTCTTGGTATCTTCTGCAATTTTTTTGTACATCGTAGTTTCGTTGTTGAAATTTTTGAAGTTAAAGTTGGAAGTGAAATTATGGAGTTTTTGGTAATTTTGTAATTGTGGAGTTTTTGAATATTTTTGGTCTTCCTGGGTATCTAGATTACTTTGGTTACCTGGTGAACTGCTTTGGATTCATTTTAGTTTCACTTGAAAATTTTTATTACATGTGTTAGTTGACTTGAGAGTTTGGATTTTTGAGATTCTTAGAAGTATTCAAGAATCTCTTGAATCCTTGATTCAAGAATTGGAGAACATTTTAGGCCTTCCTGGGTACTCACAGAGTTGCTCCAGATCTAACTCGTCTCTTTCTGAGAATTTTTCCGCATACGACAATTGTTTCTTAAAATTGAAAATTTTTAGAATCCTTATCTCCACAATTTTGAAAAGAATTCTCTGATAAATATCAGGCGTCTCGTGTTAAATTTGAGTTTTCAATTTTTTTCACAGAGGATTTACGCGTTATGTCGGTCCAAGTGGCACTGAAAAAAACTGGACTCTTTCAGCGAGGTATAATATATTTGGGCTTAATGAATTGCTCGTTTTAATTTCTTGTTTGCGACTCTTCCTGCAAAGTAACTACGCCCGGCTAAACGAGAATTTACACTTCTTCGAGAATTTATTTCTCTGCTGCTTCGATATTATCACCGCGTGAGAGGGAAAGGGGTTGAAAAGGACTTCATTAAAAGCAGTCCGGTGCAATAGAGAGGGTTGTTTTAAATGAACTTTCGAGTGTACCGTTGAGTCGCGGAAACACGCGAAAAATGGTGAATGTTCTTATATTTCCGCAAGCAAATTGCACATTTCACAGCTGCAGCACATCGGAGATACATTTTACTGTGTATTTATTTCTGACAATTATATCGTATTTAACGTGCAAATTTTCGTTGCAATAACTATCGAAAAACAGTAGAATTTATTCAAACAGTCGATGCTCGTTTTCCTATTTTTTTCTATTCACTTGCGCTAGTGAAAGATTGAACAGGCTACGATTTCCAATATCCTGCGCGAGTCATCCAGTTCTGAGCGCTTTTAGAAAATTTTCTACCCCGATAATTGGCCAACCTCTGCACTGAAAATGGTGCATTGCTAATTAGGCGTTCAGTTACAATCAATGAATGTGTTTCCCCGCTAATCAATCGCAAGTGGAGATTTGTCGAGATACACGCAGTCAGACAAGTGAAACAAAGGGTCTTCCAGGCCATGTGAGTGGATTGGAAGCTCTCTTTGTTCGAACAGGTGGAATAAGGCACCTTTTTAGATGTACGAGCAGAATATGACTACCTTCTTCAGTCCATCAAGTGGAATAAAATATCTGTTGAATCATGCAATTGAAGTACGTTTCCCTCTTAGTCGGACAGATGGAGCAGAAGTTAGACAGACGTCTGTGCAAGTAGAATAGAGGTTATTTTTATTCTGACAAATGGGATAAAACATCTCTGTAGTCCTGCAAACGAAATAAGATATCATCTTTAGTCAGAAGCAAGTGGAACAGGATCATGCTACAGTCAGCCAACTGGAATCGGCCTGTAGGCAGATGTAAGTAGAATATCACATTCACTAGTCAGACAAACAAACAAAGTCTCTAGCCCTTTGACTACGAAACACGTAATATACGCCCTCTACATTTTTCTTACTGTAACACCTTTACTGTTTTACCAATTGTTAAGTAAATTAAAAATAGCTGAGAAAACTACTTAAAATAGATGAAAAACTGAATATTTTTAATTTATTTGCAACTATTTATTTTTTCAACCCCAAGAATGGTATCAAATCTCCGGGTACCGTTTTGGTCAGTAGTCAGTGGACAACCAGTCGCAGCGACTGATATGCGAATATCGCGTCGTCTGTATTGATGGTTCTCTCCGAGAGTGAGCCGCAGTCAAAAGGCTAGAAACAACTACAACAGAACCGTTCGCTATTCAGATAAGTGAAGTAGGGCTGTTTTATTATCAGACAGGCGATACTGTTCAGAAAAGTAGTAATAAAATTTTATTCACCTATAAAACCAGAATAAATATCAATGGATAAGTAGAGTATTAAACTGTCAACCGTTGGTCAGAAAAATCTTGAAGGTGAATTCAAGAACACCTCCATTTTTTCGCATATTAACGTCTGTTCTTTGCAATGCTACGTTGTAGCCGACATTAAGACGAGTTCAACGACCTGTAACATCGTGACTTTGAAATTACTTCGATCAATGTAAAAATAACGAAACGAGGGAGAAATGAAACTTTCCTGCCAAGTGAAAGTTCATTTTCTACAATAGGACAGATTCTTCCGGTCAGAAGAACGAGGTGACAATCAAAATGCATTAATATGCTTTCTGTAATAACTTCGAATAAAAGCAGATAGATTTGAGCGATGAATTTATCACGTGTTGAATTCTGCTTTATTTAATCACTCCTATTCGGCCTATCGTTATCTTAACGATATTATCGAGGATCGTTAGCAGCACCGCTAGTTAGTCCACGTAAGAGCGCTCTTAATCCAACGGGTAGCAAATCGTTGCAACGTGCAGTAATCATAAGTGAAATGTGTAGTAAAGGAACAATAGCAATCTCCGTTAAATGAAATTATCAACAGGAGAATCGTTATCGTCGCAGTAACGAAGATTCTCAGCCAAGCTTTTTCGCTTCCTCGAAACTTCATTTCGCGCCTAGGAAGCCCCAACCTCTATCGCGGATATTGGAAACGTCGGTTTCTCCCCTCCTCCCCTCTTCTCACCCTTTCTCCTCCACAGGGGGTAAAGAGCCGACCCAGATTTTAATGGAAGGCCAGTCCTCAGATTACTTCCGCTTCCCGTATGGAGTACTTCATTGTCTGTCGAAATTGAATAATCGAGGAAAAAGAAATATACGAAGACCGGGGAATCATTTCACCGGTCGAGCGATGGCCTTCCAGCCGCGATTTCCGCCACGAGCAAATTCCCCTTTGCCTGTCCAGGCGCTCCTTAAGCTGGTTTCCATCACGTTCAACCGAGTTTCGGGAAAGAAAATATTTTATTTACTGTGAAAACAATTGAATAATAGGAAGTAAATAGGTAAACATTTGACATTGATGCTACGGTTCGAAAGATGACCTTAAGGTGGTTCCTATGAGGGTCATTCTGAAGAAGGTCCTCGAGTGATTAGGGAAAGTTTTAGAATTTCTACTTTTGTGCATTGCAAATTTTGCAATATTAATATAGTTTCTATGAATGTCACTGCAAGGGAAATATAAAATCGTGGAAAGTGATTACTGCCAAATTTTCATATTGCCAAGCTTGCAAGCCTACGTTAATTTGCATGATTTTCGTTTGTAACCCGAAAAAAAGGCTCTCGTTGGAAAGAAAATGGTAAAAAGTTACTACTGTCGCTTCTTTTAATCTCCAAATTTTCGAAATACCACATTTAGAGCCTTAAGCTCAACCTCATAAATCAAAATCTCACATCGAAAAATTAAATCACAAAAAGTGACCTCAGTAATATTTCCCGAAGTGCAAATATCGTAATTAAAAATTAAACCTTAAGCTGCTCTCCACGATTCCACTTTCGCGAATAAAGAACCATAGAACTCCAAAAATAATTCAATTCAATTCCATTACATTTCCTTTGGTCCAACACTCAACTTTCTTATAAACCTTTCGAATTCTTTCAAATTACAAATTTCGCCACATTCCTTCGTACGAGCACGCATCACTCCACAAAAGGCAATCGAGTATTCACGCTCACTTCTTCCCTTCTGTCGAAATTACACTTTGATAAGACTCGTTACTCTCTGATTGCATTCAGTCGTCTATTAATTCGATTCCAGTATTCCGCCCGGAAACGGGGATCGCATTCCGTGAAAACCGCCCTCGAAGATCGCAATTTCACACAGCTACCGTGTGTGTACACGCTCACACACGTTTATATACATAGGTTGCATTCGAAATAACACGGAATTTTCAGGTGTAGAAGGATGAGAGCGTGTTCGATGGCTGTTGAAGCTTGGGCGTGAAACATGTTACCAGCTCGACGCAGTCATTACACGTAGTTCAACGAATTATCGCTTAAATGTTTAATTACACACCTCTCCCTGCCTTTTCGGATGGAGTAGCGTTAATTGCGCGTGTATCGTTGACGCGATTAGCCGGAAGTTTTCCAGGTTCCCCGCATAATAATCGCTTTTTCGCGTTGTGCTCTCTCTCCACCGTTGGAATACTTTCTATGTACAAGTTGTCTCACAGTTACGGGTTAATAAAGTATGCAGGGTGACAGAGAAAAATGTATGGAAGATTTTTTGTCAACTGAACGTGTGCCCGATTTTTGTCCGTTCACGAGTAATGGAGATTCGAAGATGCGGCAGTTGGGCGCCTGACTGCAGGCAACCCGCCAAGTGCTGCTCCTTTATATGGGGAGTTTCTGACCCCTGTTTTATGAGATTGTTTTTACTGGCTGTGTATGGTGGCGTTAATTATTCAGTGTTTCAGTACTCTGAAGGGGGAATATGGGCGGAAATGTGATACGTAATTTACGTTTGGCTATTCTCTGTTTCGTGAATTAAGGTTTCAGAGTGAATAACTATTATTAGACTTTATTTTTGAGAATAATTTGACTAGAATTAAAAGTGTTATTTACATCTTCGTTATTTTCTGTTTCGTGGATTAACGTAGGAGGAAGAGTATAGTTAAGTTATGTTTGGAGAATAATTTTAATGAAATTTGAGAATAATTGTAATTAGAGTAAATAAACATAATTTATGTCGGGAGTGCAAGAGTAAGATAATTGCGTTATTTAAGAAGAGTGTCATTTACGTTTTCTTCTACTGCAATTATAATTTTAATAATAATTGAGGATATCGATCAAAATGTATTTATATGTACGTACGACTGAGAGCCGTACTCCACTTATATTTAATTAAACGCTACCTTGCTTGTGTGTTCACCAGACAAAAATGTTTCCATCGTACATTTTATTGGAATCGTATTTCTGGAGCACCCTATACGTAGCCATCTTGTTGAGCACTCGTTAAAACGGTTGGCAATTAAAAGGTCCTTTTAGTAATTCCCCGATCGGGTAAACGTTACATAGTTTTCGATTTAAATTATTTTCAGCGAAAGTGTTCTCGGAATATTCCGATTAAATGGTTCGCGTTCGCATAATCGTTTTATGCGTGCTGAAATCTGGAGATTTTAAATGGATATCCGAATTGTTTATACACATAAATATTCGTAATTTTACGTTAAATTAACTTCCTTTCATTCGATCCAATATACAGAAAAAGAAAATAACAGGTTATTCTCAATACGCATTGATTTTATCCTCGCGTCTGACTATTTACAGACTTGTACTACTTATAGAGTTTCGGAATTTTTTCCGTAGAAACTACCAGGTATTTTCTGTTAAAATTTTGCAAACATATTTAGCTAACCTAGAAGAAGATTTATGTGTATTTTTTGTGAAAAAATACTCATTATTGAAAAAGCTGTAGCTCTTATAATTGATGAAGACCTTAAGAGAACTTCTCAGTTACGATTCCTGTCGTCTCATGGTTCCAATAAAACAAATTGCAAGTGATTCACGATCTGCATGATTTTGCACATTCACCGTTTTTAAGTTGGTTAAAAAAAAAAATGACAGTCTCTTATGTTTTCAAAATCAACTTTTCGATAAATCTTCGAACTTTCAATTATTCCAAGAATTATTCCAATTATTTCAACTACAACATGTATTTTTCATAAATCTCATAGTGAATGATAGAAGAACGTATATAGAATGTCTGTACAAAATTTCAACTAAATCGATCCAGCATTTTCTTTTTTAAATCTCCACTACAATGCTCTGAAGCACAATTTCCAAAGTAAACCCACATTCAAATTCAAATTTCCCACCGAACTTTCACACAAACACACTCCAGGCTCTGAACTTTCAACAAACCTAAGGAAAAGTCAACTTTTTACCCCGAACTTACTTAGAAAAACCGCCAAGGCCTCGGTTCGTCGATTCAGTTGGGCACAGCGTCAACGTAACCTAACTTAACCTCGTGCACAGTGGGACGAGATTCGAGCGCCTCGTATAAACATCGTCGCAGAAATCGTTTCGACAAACAAGGGTCCTCGCTGTGGAAGAAGTAACGTTCGACAATGGGTGGCGGTGGCTCGCGAAGGAATTCGAAAGGAACCGGAAACAGAGGGCTCTGTTTACGCTCGCTTTGCTTGCAAACGTGATGAGGGCAAGAGGATAATACAGTTGGGGTTGGAATTGTCGTTAGGAATCGAGAGACTTCTGTTGGGGAAATAATGTTATCCGGCTTCTCCCTTATTTGACAGGGAGAGATCAAAAGAACTTGGAGAGCCTCTGTTGCTCGAGGACCATTGTACAGCAAATGATCTTGTAATGCGTTGAGGATTAAGCCTGAAGACTGGACGATTGCCTGAGACTCGTTGGACCATGGGCGAGAGGCTTTTGATGGAAGTTTGATGAAGAGAGAGGGGGGAGTACAGTGGTGGAGCCTGTGCGGGCAAGAAATAGCATTATTTTTAGCCTTTTAAGCGGGGCTTTTTTTTTCTAGCAAAGAAGAAGGTATTGATCTTTGTTTTTTCTAGGGAGAATTTGAGCCATTTTTGGTGCAGAAAGAATGGATCAATTCTTCTTTTGACCGAATTTTTTGAAGCTCTGTGATAGATTGCAAGGCAATAGAAATTAAAGGAGGAAGAAATAGGAATGCAACTTAAATCCTTCAGATTTTCGAGTCTGATGCGTGATAATTACGTCGGTGGCAATTTTAGGAATATTTCTTTTTGGAATTTCAACCTTTAACAAAAATCAAAATTCGTCTAATAAATATTCGAAAGGCCTCACAGGAATTATTTGACTATACAGAGTGGTCCATATAACTGAATCAAGTCTTTCCTGATTTTGCAATCATAATGAAACCTCGAAAGACTATCGATCAAAAATTCCCTCGAAGTATAAAAAATTGAACATTCGTGTCCCTGCAGCACCACATCTAAAGATATCAAAAATTTGAAAAATTCAAATATTCGCATTTTTCAGAAAATGATCAGAATACGATAGAAATTGAAATTTATATTATCCCCCTTTTAACGATCGAGTATTTTGTATAGAATCGTTCCTCCCTCCTTTCCCAAAAAGAGGAGCACACAGAAAAGAAATGCGGGCGTGTCCGCTAATTGCGTTTTCAATTTATCGGTTTAATTACCCTCGTTATCGTCAACCCACAGCGGTGATACTGGCGGTGTCGCGTATCAGCGGTGACAGCGAGCGGCCATCACTTCCGGTGGCGTGATTCAAATTTCACGACCTCGTCAAATCGAAATTCCTCGATTTCCCCATTCCTCCTCTATCAATGAAACTATCTTGTACCTCTTGCGCTATGGGTATAATCATCCTACCGATGAAATGTGACTCTACGTGTAGGTTATTCGCTCGCCTTCGACATAACCTAACCTGGTCACGTGAGAAGAACCAGAGAACCGCAGAAACTAACCTAATTCTGGATGGAACCCGTACCGGTGTTGTTGAGAGGACGAGTTTACTGTTTCAGAGAGAGAGAGAGAGTGAGGGAGAGAAGAGGGAGAAAAGGGAGAAAGGAGGAGACAAAGGAAGAGACGAGAGAGGAAGAAGAAAGAGAGAGAGAGTGAGTGAGGAAGAGAAAGGAGAGAGAAAAGGGAGAAAGGAGGAGACAAAGGAAGAGACGAGAGAGGAAGAAGAAAGAGAGAGAGAGAGAGTGAGTGAGGAAGAGAAAGGAGGAAAGAAAGGAAGAGACGAGAGAGGAAGAAGAAAGAGAGTGAGGGAGTGAGGGAGAGAAAAGGAGAGAGAGTGAGGGAGAGAAAGGGAGAGAGAGTGAGGGAGAGAAAGGGAGGGAAAGGGAGAGAGAGTGAGGGAGAGAAAGGGAGAGAGAATGAGGGAGAGAAGAGAGAAAGTAAGGGAGAGAAAGGGAGAGAAGAGAGAGGGAGAGGGAGAGAGTATGCGAATTAATACGAATCGTTGCAATAATTTTCAGTGTGTTCATTAAAAATTAGTTAGGAGTTAGTTGAGATTGGCGAAGGTTGGATTCGAACCGCGAAATATTGGATTCGGATGAGTGAGAGTGTTCCAAGTGTTGAAAGTGGAGCAGCCAGAAGTGGATCCAGCGACTGTGAATAGTTTAAACGAACCGGTTGTACTTCGATTTCACCGCGTTAGGCCACTTCCGTCAGTCTGTTCAATCTGTTTCATCCGGTTTTAATATCTCCAATTAATATCGAGCTCGGCATTGTCACATTTGGACCGTGACATAATGTCTCCAATCGCGATTTCATTCGAACACATTTTTCGTTTCCATTTCTACTTATATACAGGGTGTCTCACCACTAACTCTCTGTATAGCTACAGATATGTAATTATACCAAAAATAAAAAGAACTGTAAATTGGAATACACAGGCTGTTCCAGTAGTCGTAGTGTAACCAGGCAACTTCGATTTGGAATCTTAAAAGAAACCTTAAACATTCTATTTACATTTCAACATTAATTAAACTTAACGTCGAACTCTTTTATCTTCACAATATCAAGTGATTCCAAGTCGAATGTGTCTCGTTACATAGCGACTACTGAAACACCCTATATATTCCAATTTACACAATTCCTTTCAAATTCACGAAACGAAAATATCGATTTAATTTAATTAAAAAGATATTGTGCATATACATATATATATATATTGATATACGACGAATTAGAACGGCCAGAAGTGACCGCGAGGAGTTAGGTCGTGTTTATTATTTCCTTCCCCGCTCAAAGGCTTGCAGGTATTTGATAAGAATGAGAAAGGAAGAAAGTAGAAGGTAGAAAAAATATCTGAGGATATCGCCCGTCTGTTTTTCGCCACGAAATCTGTCGGTTACAGTGCTTATTTTCGTTGCGTCCCTTGGATTGATCAAGTAAAACCAATATGGCGTGACGAACAGTGAAAAAGTTTGGATTCTGTGGAAAGCTTCGAAGGCCATCGAATATACCCTCGTGAAATTCATCGATGCGTTCGTAATTAATCTACTATCCGGACCTAACCTCTCGCTGCTTTGCATTTGCATATGTGTGGTAAAAAGAAAAGGAAAAAAAGTTGATATTGCTAGCCTTGCATTGTTCCCCCGAAAATCCTTGAAATTTTATGCAAAAAATTTTTCCGCATACAATCGTGAAATGGATAAAAGAATTTTTCCTGGATCACGTAAAAAGATCAATATGCAGGATTTCTTTATATTTCCAATAATATTTTTACGCTTTCATATACGCGGAGGAGAAATATTCGCCTAACTTTCAAATTTCCAGAATACTTCCGTTTATAAAAAACAATCCTTTCAGAACCTCGCAATTTTCGTGGAAAATATTTTTTAACGTCGAATTCATGTTGACGATTTTTCTATTTCCAACGTGCTTCCAGTTGCAAAAGAACCTTTCAACTTTCTTGTTCAAAAATTTTTTTTGTATATCATCCACAATACGGTTCGAAGTTTTGCATACACATATATACACGTGACAAAAGAAAATTCTTCGACCTTTATTCAAACAATTTTCCCAATACCATTAATCCTCTCCCTCCATTACCATATAACTTCTACTTAAAAAAAAAAAAAAATGCACCCGCGAATGGAAAAACAACCTCCGAATTTTCAAACCACTCTCATCCATCACAAGAAATCAAACATATTCTCCATTTTTAAAATCCGTGTCAGAGCCTTTCAATTTTCATTCCGAATATTTTTTGCACTCGTTCGTTTCGACCAATTGGCAAGACATCTGAACGGAAGCAAGGGAAGTCGCTTTAGCTCGTACGACATGTGTCATTGCTACAGCTCGAGTAATAATTTTGGCTATTTAAAGAAAAACTAACAAAGCAGAACCGTAGCTAAGTTCCATAAGTTTCAAAAATCTAACGTAAGTTTCAAACGATCGATCGAAAGAATCGATCTTAAATGCCAAATTTTGTTACGCAAGGACACAGAAAAGGAAATCGATCGAGTGAGAAATAGAATCGAGATCGACAGGTGCAGATAGTGTGAAAGTTGGCAAATAGCGGTAGAAAATGACAAAAGTTAATACCGGGAGGCATGAAATTTTCACGTTAAAATGAACATTTCCCTCCGCTTAATACAATAGTTATGGACTGTAGTGTGCGAAGCACGCATGCGAGAGGTTAGAAAGACAGAGACACTTTGATCCTCCATTCCCATTTCTCCCCTGTCGATTCACAGTGCCAAGTAACCCAGTGAACCTGTGTCCGCATTTTTCTTTCCACTTTCACCGACTTTTCACGGGGCTTTAGCTTCGAAAGCGGCGACGCTCGTTCCAGTTGGCCAGGATCGATGCGATCGCGTCGCGAAACCGACGACGATCCATCACCACGCGAACATTACCCGTCCCTCACTGAAAGCCCGCGATCCCACGAGACCTATGCAGCACCGTGGACCAACGTTATTTATCTCAAGTTTCCTAGCCAATTCTTTGATAAGGAGAAGACTTCCCAACTGGCTGCGCCATCAGCGTATCCCTTCATTAGTGCGCCACTGTAGGAATCCAAAGGAGTTACAGGTGTTGCTCCTTCTGCACGGATTTGCAACTCCTTCTGGTATTCCATAATGATTATTTTTGGATACTCTTTTTTTGTTTTTCTTGAAAGAGGAAGATTTTTCTTTAGAGGTTAGGGGTTCTTTAGTTTTTTCTTTGCCTTAATGCGTCCGAGGAGGTTTTTGGGGCAAGAATTTCTTTTACATTGGAAAGATGGATGTGGTACATTTACTTTTTGAAGTTTCTTAATGGTACATCTTGTGTAAGTTTTATATTATTTTGTGGCGAGTGACCCCTTCTAATGTCTTTACAACGCTTATTTTTAGATATTCGATGTTGACTTCATTTTTCTTTTTTTTTTTTTAGAGATGAATGATTTTTATCAATTAAAAAAGAATGAATTAATATGCTACTGTAACTGTAATTCATCATACTTCATCTTTCTAATTTTTATGAAGCTCACTTTGATGACTTGATGACCAAATTCTCCAAAAATAAAGATACGAAAACTCTGTTCTATGTAGTAACAATAATTTTGAAGTTCTTCAAGGATTTTTACACTAGAATCTCTTTTGTTCCTCTAACTTGGACCATCTGAAGGCTCGAAAACTGGATGATCAAATAGGTTCTAAATCGTGATCTGATCGTTCATGGTCGAACTTTAAGCATGAGAACACGCAACAATGGCCTGGAATAAGACAAAGTGCGAGAAGAAGACGTTCAACAGATGAGAGACGTCGATGGGTGATATTAATGGCGAAAGTTAGCGCTGAGAATTTGTTGAACGATAAGTACCCTTTTAAGATCGCCTCGATCACCTTGGTATCTCACTTTATCTCTCTTTTTTTTTTTATCGCCGCCAGTCTAAGAAGAAGAAAGGGGAGTGCAAGAGAATTCCAAAGAGGCAAGAGTGGAAAACCGGCTGAGAAAAATTCTTGCCCGTGTATCGCGCGAACGAATTTTTTCATTGGCGTTCTTTCACGAAAATTTGCCAATTACGAAGGGTGCCGGAGAGTTGAACGGTGAGAGGGGACTTTTTTAAGGTATCGGAAGACGATTCGAAAATTTGGAAAATTTCATGGTGAAAATTTAAAGGAGATTCTGTCCAGGATGGAATGTGAATTGAATTTTTCCAGAGAAATAGGCTATTTGGAAAATCGAAGAAACGGAGAACACGCCACTCAACTAAATAAATAAAAAGAAATTAATTCCTGGAGAAAAGCCTGACGTTCCCCGTAAAAAATGCAAAACTTAAGCTAAAAAATTTTCAAGACCTTGATGAATAATTTGAAAAATCGAAATATTCACGAACGAAACATTTTCAAGGAAACACTCTATCTAAAATAGCTATCGAATTGAATCTTTCGAGTAGAACGGACCGTATCTCCCGGAACTTTCGAAGACAGCAGTAGAGAATCTTCTAGCCACCAAAAACAGAGCTAATCTGAAACATCGAAAAATCGTTTCCCCAAAGATACGTCGTCTTTCACGAAGAGTAAAAATAAATCAAAGACAAAAATGATGAAACTTTTGAGAAAGATCTGACTTACACCTAGGAATTTTCATCGACAAAAACATTCTTCCGTGCAAACAGGTGATAAAATCGATCACCGGTCTCGCGAAATTCGAATTGAAAGCCGTGGAAGTTCGACGAGGGGGTTATCGCGATTTCCCGATCCTCTGCACCAGATAACCGGAGAGTTCCGTCTACAAATAAGCATCTGACATTCAATGGGTCACGTTTTCCTTCGGCCGAACAACCTTCAAAGTAAATATCCACTTTCTTCGACTCATTAACCTGTCAAGGAAATCAATTTCGATAATTATTGGCGTGCTAAGTATAAACGGCGCATGCGAACGTCAGCTGATTCCGATATGCCGTGTTTCTGGCGAACTGTGAAACGTTGTTAGAGCAGAGAATTCAATTATCTCGGCGGACTGTTGCGCCCCCTCCCCTCCGCCCCTCTGCCACCGGGTATTTGGCTAATTTCCGCGAGAACCACGCTCGTCCACGCAGTTTACCCGAGCTTCCCTCTATTTTCCATCTTCTCGTTCTTTGCACCCCTTTCCTCCTCGTTTATCCCGCACTCGTGTAAACTCCGTATTGTTTAGTGTTTTTCGTACAATAGCTTATAACGATGTTTTGCAGCAGCGAGAATTAACACGTGTACAGTCAAGGACAGAAATACGTGGACACCGCTTGAAAGCAGAATAGCCTTTTTTTTTAAATTAGATCGAACAGCTTGAGCTTTTCGAATACGTCCTTATACGCCTAAAATTGTCGAAGTAAGTATTGTCGTTCAAGGTGGAGAGCACTCGATACAATCTTCAGATAAATGAAATTCGAGTATACAGTAAATTCTCTACAAGTGTCAGTCAGTTTGGATTCTACAAGTGTCAGTATAGATGGTCCTACGCCTAGGCTGCGTCATTTCTGCGCCTATATTATCTCGCTCGCTGTCAGTCAAGCGTGTAACGCTACACCAATCGGTTTCTTTTACCAGATTTCACGGTTCGACAATTCATAATAGAAAAATATCATTTCTTTAATTTTACTTTTTTTCATCTGAAATTTTTTTTAACATGTTGGTGAGATTTTTCTGATGAAAATGATATCAAACACGATATAATTTGAACAACACTTACTTATTAACACGTTCACTGTCTGGCGTAATCAGTCCAACCAATCAAAAAAGTTGGTATTTATCTGTAAGGTAAAAACGGTCAGGATGACGGTGGTGAGCGGTGGAATAAAATATACACGTGGGCGGTTAAAGAGAGTGAATCCTTGTATTTTGAACTATACTGCAAGAGTGCTGATACAATTCTGTCCTTCCTGAAAAAACTAGTCAAGAGGACCCCCTTGGCAATATGGCCTTCCTTAGCCTTGAGGCAGAACTATCCCTAGGAGGGGGAAACGCAGCAGAGGACTGCACATGGCCCACTCAAGCCTTCGCTTTTTGGACTTTTCTAACATTAGCTAATTTGTTCTAACCTCAAAGAGAAATCGTCCTTGAAGTGGTTATTTGTGTATTTGTCCGTTCTTCGAGTTAGACGAGGCACACTTGGTATATCGATTGCACTCGATGTTCAGAGACGCCGACGAAGTAACAACCGGGATTGCATAAACCGTTGCCTTCGATAACGGGGTCAACCGTGCGTTGCATAATTGCGCGACGTTATGATCAATGGCGGATTGATCCAGAGGGATGTTCCGTTAAAGAATCATCGACGGAGAAAGGCCACGCTCGAGCGGGCTGGTAATTAACTCTCGAAACGAGCGGGCCTGCTCGAAGTTCGATCGGCTGGAAATTCGTGGAGAAAGAAAAGCACGTCTTCTTATCCCCATCTCGTTCACCACGATCGTGTTCATTCTTTGATCCTGAAAAGAACGATCCTGATCTTCGGTAAATCATTAGGTTGTACCACGTGAAATTGTTGTTTTTATAAGTCGAAATGACAACGAGGTATTTTCAAAAATAATTCTCTTCGTTTACTCGAATTATGCCTTTTTTTCATTCATCAGTATTAACGCCTTGCCGTGTAATAACGAGTCAGACTCGTGCCACAGATTCTGGCCGAGATCTGATAAAAACAGTTACATCGATAACAAAAATTAACTTCATTTCCAATTTTCGATTTAATTCGTAAAACTGAAAATTGCCAAATTTAATTAACCTATAATACATCAGCTTTTCTTACTTAATGTAGTACTAAAACGGTACATAGCCGACGCTTAGATGCATAGTCAAGAAAAGAAATCATACGTCAAGGGGTCAACGCCAACTGATGTATTCCATTTTTATAAAAATTAGCGTCCTTTTAATTCGATAAGTTCTTTATGTATTTCTAGTACGAGAGAGTATGTCACAAGGGTCGCTATCAAACGTATTTTCCGACGAAGAGAAACTTTTTGTATTTATTTGAAAATATTGTAACAGCTAAAGAGCGAAAATTCCCATCTGGTGGTCGTCGACGGTTTTTCGTAAAAATAGAGCTGGCTCCTAAACCGGTTGACAATAGAATTTATACTTTTGTCATGCCTGTGACATACTCTTTCGAGAGTTGTGTAAAAGTTTATGCAATTTAGTTTAATTCAAGTTAATTTAATATTTAAATTCAACATAAAACATATGTGAAAAAGTTAAACCACGAAAAACAGTTCAATGGACAAAGGGAACAGAGGAGTACAGCATCGAAATAACTTCGACAATGTACATGTAAAAATATAAGTTATGTTCACTAATCACGGTTGATTGGATATCACATTTCATATGGTACAACCTAATGGAATCAGGAACACCGTTTGCTTTTCGCCACAGGATCACGTGGCGATGATGTAACGTTAATGGGAGTGTAAATAACGATAATGCGCAGGAACTTGCTGACTGCTTTATGGGTAATGAGTTCTTGAAACAGTTGGCTGGTTTGAAGTTCGAAGAAACTCGTTTACGACCGAGAAATCCCGGTCCCTCTCGACTTTCGCGCGATGACACGACCAGTCGCCAGCTTTTCCGCTGGCTTGGCGCTAAATGCGCCTGCACATGATCAATAATATTGCAAAATTGATTTTACGCGGTTGCAGAAAGTATTGAAAAGGATTGGAAATATTATTGTTGACGTGTTAATGTTATTGATCTTATTATGGCGCCTGTGACGAGCAACCCGCAGAACATTGTTCTTAGTGATTCCTCATAAGCGCCATATTTGAGTGTATCTGCGACTTTTTTAGGTTAATATTACAGTTTTTGCATTCGGTGAGAGAAGAATATTTGCTGAATTTAGTTATTCCACCATTGTTTACCTACCAAATTAGGAAATATTTTTATGAGACCGTTTACAAATGCCCCCAGAAATTTTTCGGTGATTGTTTTAGTAAAAAAACGAGGGGAAGAAAAATTATAGGTTTATTTTGGTAGAAGCAGTTACTGTAAATTCGCGATTTATGTAAAATTATTTAATTTTATTTCCAGAACATGTCGATAGTACTATTTTCTTTAAAAAGGTGCTGCAAAACGAACTACTAAAATTTCTTTACTAAATGTTTTTATCTGTGACCATTGAACTAACCTGTAGACAGCAGATAATACGAAATGACCCAAACCCCTAATTCCTTCTTAATCCGCAAAAAATATTAAACGAAATCCCTGTTCCAATTCTACACCACTCTTCGTTCTCTCGAAATCTGTCGGCATCGAAATTCCCCAGTGATTGAATGGGATTGCGACAGTGTTGGTAGTTGTTGAAGATTCTCGATCGGGCAATGTACGTCAGATGACCACCTCGATAATTCGAAATACCGGAGTACGGTTGATACATGTTGCTGGACGTGGTCGAACGACGAAATATTGACCCACTATTCGAAACAGTTAACCATCTCGAAATGGCCAGTCTCCAACGTGGAACCGTTAAACACCCTACGGTGGGGAGGTAAATTTGTTTAGCAACGTTCGATCGTCAAGACAAATGTTCACCCCTTTTGCCCTGTTTGGTGCTTTGATCATGGGCTTCCTCGGGTGTATATTTATCTGAGTTTCAGAGGTTAGGTAAAATTTGGAGAACCTAATTCACGTTAAATATATGTTTACTGGTATTTTTTTTTTTCTCTTTTGTGTCTTGATGTCGCTTTTGGAGCAAGTTGTAGCGATTCTGGCTCGGCAGAGAGAGTTTTCTCTTGATGTTTTATGCAGTTGGATGTGAAATAATAAAATGTATAACATGCTACTGTTGAAAAGGAGGTCAGAAATGTAACGAATTTAAAGTGCATTGTAATTTTGCTGAAAAGTTGTGGATTACTTCTAACGTAACTGTGAGCTATCCTAACCTAACTGATTCTGATCTAACCTAAATTCGAATGTAATTTATGTTAATCTAACTTAACGATTTTTTCTTCCTTCTGCCTTCCACGAATATAATACTTACACACGTAGTCCCGATCAACAGTTTCCATTATACTTATTTTCATTCGTGAGCACTTCCTCGATCGTAACGACAGAATCAAGTGCTGAGCCAGTTTCTGAATTTACATTTCATAAACCCGCCTGCTCCTCGTTTCTCCCCTTTCTCCTCCCGAGGGATAACATTATTCAAGGAAGCAGGAGGTACATACGATTATTTCCCATGTTCCACGCATGTCTCTCGCCCACAGAGGGCTGAGTAGATTTATCTCAGCACGCCGACTCGGAAGAATCTTACGGTCAACAAATAAGTCTTCCACGCTCATCTTTCATCCCCACCCCTATACAGGCTGTAGAATCGTTGATATACTATCAAACCTTCCACTTTCTCAATTCCTTTTGGCCATATATACAGACACTACTGTACTACTCGTTTAGCTTTAAATTAATACAAAAGTTAATACAAATATTGTCATTTTTGGTATCATTTTGATCGTACGAATTTCAATAATTCGACTGAAGCCATCTCGTAACAGTATAATAAAAAATAGGAAAAAATTATATTTTTCTTATTCTGATAATTCAGTGCCAATTGAATCGGATCAGAGATAACGCCGAGGTTTGCCTGAAGCCTGCAGTTCTAGAAACTGGTGGAAATGACTGGCGGTCATATAAGCGGACAAATTCGTGGCCATCCGGTACTGCGATATATATGTACAGTCATACTCGGATAAATCGAACAAAGTCGGGTCCGCTAATTTCAATTCTCGCGAGCAGGGTAGCGCTTTGATTCCAGGAATTGGCACTGGAACAGTCTCGACAAGGAAAGAGAATAGATAAAAGGAAAGTATACGAAATAGATGTAATGCGTCAAGCAGCGACGGTCGTGATCCGGCACTTGAAAGGGATACCGCGTGTCTTCTAGTGAATCATCCAATGTAGAAAATTTCAATTTCTCTAATTTTCATCCTATCTTTGTGAGAGTAGCACCGATAATTTGGTGAAATTCTCCCGATGAAAATGAGCCCAAATACGACATAGATCGGACTAGTTTTAGTAATTGTCAGTTTAAATATACCGGGTAGCAATTTTTAATGGTGCTTTTAAAATGGATTACTGTTAATAATAGTCCGATTTATGTCGTATTTGGACTCATTTTCATCGGGAGAATCTCACCAATCCATCGATACTGTTTTCGTAAAGATAGGATGAAAAAAATGTGGGATGCTGAGTTGGAAGCATTGAGTGATGGTTCGTTTCAATTTAATCGAACATTACTGTGTATACCCAGGGCATGAGTATCGCGTGTCCATGTTAAGTACGCCGTGTTCCAAGCCCCTATTCACTCTTCCCTCTCCTGTTCTTCTGTTTTTGCCAATGCTCAGCCATACATACGTTATATTCCCGGGGCCACGATTATTTGCCTCCATATTTGCAGAGAGGAAACATAAATTATTACTTCGACAGGCCACCAGGGGCTCTCCACTCCCTCCACTCGTACTAAGCCTCTTTCAGAGGAGGACAAGAGGGGGGAGAAGTAGTCCCAGGGTGCTTCTATTGGTCGACGTTAATCGAGTGCCACGGCAGAAGTAGCATCCTCTCTTGTTTGGAAATTGTCGCACACGGAAGACAACGGCGAACATCGAGAAGTGAGGTTAGGGTGATTTTATGCCTCTGTTTTCATACATAGTACTCTGATCAAAAGGTTCCAGGATGAATGAAATAAAATATAAATTATTCAGTTATTCAGCAATATCTATATTGTTCAAAACAATTAGAGGACCACTGTTGTGAACGGTTCTATCATCCTATCCAAGCAAAAGGACGAGAAGAAATACTGCAGACACTTTATACACTAACTATATGCTTTACCTGAACTCTAACTTATTTATCAGTCAATTTACTCTCATAATAGTTCCCAGTTCTTCCTCCGAATAAAATTCCACGCTGGCAAATATCCAGGGAATATCATATCCACACTTGAAATATACAGGGTGTTCCACACAACGTGTCCTTCAATTTTTTAAGAAAAAAAAAAAAGAAAATGTTTCATATTATACAAAATTCCCAGAAATCGAAATATTTCTTACCAATACACAATTTCTTCTGCACAATTCCTTATTTTTTTCCGTAATTTTATCTCACACGCGGTTACATTCTATAAACTTGCGCATTGCAATTGACATCACGTGCTCTGAAGACATGTCCCGAAAATCCCCGTCTTTCTCGCTCGATTCAC
>NW_017100191.1:2239129-2242691 GCF_001263275.1 Habropoda laboriosa | reverse complement strand
GTTTCCAATACAGTTTCGTCGACAATGGAAGTCATCCTTCAAACGGGACACACAGCTCGCTCCATCCACTCGAACGGCGAACTTTCTTCCAATACGGGATTGTTCTGTCGACGAAACGATTCACCAGGCCAGCGATAATCGATCGATCGACTGGTCAGAGGGCGCCACTGGTAGATATCTTAAAATCCCCCAGAAACTGTATGAATTAATTCTTACGATTGCTTCCAGCTACAACCAATTAAACGTGTCGATTCCAAGCCTCGATCAACGAGCTTCCGAGGAATTTTCCGCGTCGACAGAACGATTCGACGATACTTACTACACAGGCTACCAACTCTTTTTTTAACATCGATGCAATTTACTATATGGGCATTTCAGATCGAATTGTCGAGAACAGTTAACCCTTTGAAGCTCGAGCAATTTTTCTTTGAATTTCATTTGGTAATTAATATTTCAGATAAAAAATTTCAATGAGTTTAGTTATTTCAAGTTTTTATGCACAGGTTAATTAAAAATTTAATGGTCGAAAGTATTGAGCAATTGAAGCTGAGCAATTTTTCGAGAGCAATTTTTCACTCGAGAGTACCAATATTTCCAAAAAAAATTTCACCGAGTTTAGCGACACAGATTAATTAAACACTTCAACCTTCGATTTAAGATGTTCCTATGAGACGAGGGTGGATTTACTTGGCGCAATTTCTTCGTTTATAATTGGTCGAGGATTTAATTTAAAAAATCGTTATTCACCCAAAGTTAATCGCGTTTGTAATTAACGCGCCAGCCTGTATATCACGCCAGGTTGACCAGAGCTTGATAATCCGCTTATTTTTTCGCAAATAATTTTTTTTTTCACGCGCGGGAACAATTTTACGATGTAATTTCTCGGATATCGCATTTTACGTTGGTCCTCGTTTTTCGATCGTATCTTGCGAAGATAACTATACAAGTATCAATCTGGAAGGAAGAAAGTTTCAATCGGGAACGTAGTTTCGATTTTAAAGGAAAAGTTCTAATCGAAGTGGAACGATTCAAGAGGGACTTGTACGGATTTATTTATGAAAAACGAGAATGCCATTTACGAAACGAACAAGACACTTCGAGACTCCTTCCAGTATACTTTGGTGGCCTGAATAATTCATGGCTCGTTCGTAGTATAGATAATGTTCGCCATAATGGCTACTGTTAGGTGCAAAGGAGTATTCTGACACGGCGGATAATCTAATCTCTTACGCGAAGAGGGTTTCTGGCCAACAGGGGCAAAAAAAGTCAAAATTCGTTTTCTCGCTTTTAGAATAGGTTTGGAAGGTGCGAAATGAGCTTGCACAAATTTTTTATAGGTTCGAGAAATTTTTATTGGAATTTTCAAACGTGATCTTCGTGAAGTCCTATTTTTCGACAGTTTAGATACGATAT
Organism: Habropoda laboriosa; assembly: GCF_001263275.1. Lineage (NCBI taxonomy): Eukaryota > Metazoa > Arthropoda > Insecta > Hymenoptera > Apidae > Habropoda > Habropoda laboriosa. The sequence continues at coordinate 2,241,278 of NW_017100191.1, read as the reverse complement.
CTTTTGAACGAGTGAATCGATCACTTTGAACCTCGGATTTTCTGAAAGTAGATAGCTTTGGCGACAATATGAATGCCAGTTTAATAAAAAATTTTAAAAAGTACCATTTTTTTCGAGGCAGTAAAGTAAGAAGATAGGATGAAACTTCATTTCGAAATTCGAAAGGTAGCCATTTTGTTAGTATTCAAATTTTTATTCCAAACTTAAGTTTAATTTCTTGCCAAGTTCATAGACTTTAACGTCATTTATATTAAATTTGCATAACTTTAACAATTTTTTCGCAATTCTGTTTCTAAATGTAGAATGAACGTAGCTCAACTAAAATTTTCTTGAACGACACAAAATCAAGTTTCTGGTTACAAAAAAAATGCAGTTCAATACTAAAAATATTACCGAGTACACTAAAACAAGTTTCACGTTGATATCTTTTCTCGTTTCTCCAAAAAAAATTCTCAAAGTTCACCTTATCAGACGGAATAATTCACACTTCATTACTCGTACAGCCAGTATCCGCCGTAACAGTAACTATCAGACCTAATAGCATCGTTCAGCCGTCAAACCAAGGAACATAACCTCTACTTTTTGTCTAATAAATAACACGGAATGAATATTGAAGGCATTATCTCTACAAAAGGGACACCATTCCATTGTCTGTCATATAATGTGCATTTAATGTAACCTACCCTAACCTAACCGAGTATAACCTAATCCAGTAATGTCATTCACCCGTTCTATGAACTATTTCAACATAGCAATCAACCTAGCCCTTAACGAATCTCGTGAGAAACAGACATTGAGAATACGACCTCGACGAAAAGATTAAAAATCCTTGGATATCGATTATCCAGTGAATTCCAAGCGTGAAATTCCATTCGAATGTTTATTACATAACGACCTATGAATTTTCCAATTTTTACTTATTTTCGTGAAAATTTTTATCTCGAAAATTTTTTCCCCAATTGACTTCATTCTTCTTTTTATTTTAATTTAGAAAATTAATTCTAAACCATTACTTCACACTCGTTAAGAGATTAAACTCGGGTGAGAAGACATTCGGAAAAGCCGGCTGATAGCTTGACCAAACTTGCAGACCTTTTCCATAATCCATAAAATTCCCCGAAATTCACAGATTTCACCTCTGGTCGAGTTCCACACCACTTCCCTGCCTCTGTAGAACACCGTGTGCCATCGTTTACCCGCGCGAAAGTGCGAACACTCATCTTTCATTCATCCCAGCCACTTTTTTCCCCAACCTATTCAGCCCCTGTACATCTGCAACCCACCCAGTACGCCCCGTTAGACCCTCATCTATTTCGCGGCAAGGAACGAATGAATTCCCGATTAGTCAGCGGATGGATTTTGCATTCTGGGAAAAGAAACAGGGACAGGGTGAATACAGCACTGTAGCCGGCCAATGGGGAATAGAACTTTTATATGGAACTCTAAAATTCAGAGAATCGATGTTTCTGAGAGGATGAGCCCTGTGGAGATACGAGCAAGTATCGACAAACTACTCGTACGATGAATTAGGGTGGAGACGAAGGAGGAAATCGTGGGTCATGGAGAAAGTCTCTTCGGATTTTTCCTTTTTTCGGACACAGGATCAGCGACTACGCTAGAAAGGAAATGTCAGAGTTATTTACGTGTTGATATTTAAAGAGCGTGCCTCTTTCAGTTGTTCGAGTGGGAAATGTTAGAACAACGAGGTTGACACCTCGAGAAATGTTCTTCTTATGAAGTACGTAACAAAAGTTCTTAGAGTTTCACCATGTATAACACTGATTCTTCTTCGTTCGTGAGAAGAAAAATTAGGATGGTTGATTAGAATTTCACGTTCTGATGGAGAAGCAAGGATTAAAACTATTACTAAGAAATTGTCTGATAATTGTGCAATAGTGCAACAATATAATGCAAAAGTATAGCAATACTGTAATACAGAGCTATTCACCTAACTTGACGACTTAAAATTACTCGTAAAGATCTGTACAGACATCTCATTGGAAGATCCTGTGCAATTTAACCAGAATACTCGAAGCTTCTCGAAGATCCTGAGGTATGTAACCTGAAAATTTAGACGCAATTGTGGATGCATCTTAAAAACCTGGCGAAAATCCTTGACAGGATCTGAAGAGGTCCTCATCAACTCGAT
>NW_017100191.1:2221788-2239103 GCF_001263275.1 Habropoda laboriosa | reverse complement strand
AAGGCTGAGAGAAAGGGGATTAAACGAAATTTCGATTCTTTTCATCGGTGACCTAAAATTCTCTGTCCTTATCCGTGGAGAGACTCTTCCGGCGGTAACTCATCAGAAAATATCAGTACCACGTGAAAAAGACTATAATCTGATTAAACCAGCCTAATCTGATCAGCCGTAAGATAGAGTCAACTTGGATGGCACTGAAACTTTCAGTCTGAGATGAAAAAAAATATTAGATGCCCTCATTAGAATTTCTTGGAACATTGGATACTTTGGAAAGTTTCACGACAGAAAGGGTCTTTGCTCTTCCAATAGGGTGGTTTTTAACGATTTTCACGAGAAAGAGGTCTCAGCTAGCCGATATTCACTCGATTATCCCCCCGATGGAAGGTTAAACTGACTGGTGAACGACAGAGTGTCCGAAATATGTCTAACCTCGTTCCAAGGTGTCTAGCCCCGGCGAAATCTAATCGTGCGCGGTCTGTTGAGGCCTGACAGGAAAGTTGGACGGCTGTTTCCGAAAGGTCAGTGTAGTCTGGCATAAAAATAAGCGCGGCCTTGCGACTGATCGATGCTCTGCAGTATTGACCAATCGTAGGATCGATGCCTGGCCAGGCTGACGGACCTGTCTTATGGCAGTGGCTTCCGTGAAGCAACGAGGCAATATCCAGGCCATTGCTAGATACTCGACGATAGTTCAACCTCTGATTAGTCGATTCGATGCGAAAATCCAGTCAGTGGAGGATTTTTCCATTCTCCAATCCTCACTTTTTGAAATTTTTACGCAACCTCTGCAGAGGCCTAGACTATGTTATTTTCGACACGTCATTTTGCTTCATTTCTTTGATCTGAGCGTATAAAGCATGCATAAGTATCGAACACCGAGAGACTAGAATGGAAATGTTACCGAAGAACAGCTCGATTTTTGATCTATTTTCAAATGGATTTTTCAAAATTAAACAGAGTCAACTATTTCTATCATTTTCGATTACTAGCCTCAGGTTCCCTCGATCAATATTCCAATAAGTCTGGCTAAAAATACGAGCGGCCATTTTTCGAAATTAGTCCCCCCAGAAATACACTTCTTTTTTAGCTTCATGAATATTTCAGCGCGAAGCCAGTCGAAGGTACAAATGTCACGATTTTACAGTTCTTCCTTTTTCACCCAAAATCCAATCTGGTGAACACAATAGTATCGGCCATTTTGGACAATTGTGTTCAGACTCATGGAATATTTTCGCTGCTGACGGGATCGCTCTTTCACGCTAATCCAACCATGTCCCGTCCTTTTAATTAATTCGCATTACTACGACCGCGTAAAAGCCCCGATCGCGGTCGAAATGAGCAGCGCATTTCCAATCACGCGATACGGACACACGGTCCAAATCCTGGTTAAGCTGGATACACGCTCGCGGCGCTAGTATCGCTTCGTTATCGGCTGGCAAGTGACGCTGCAGAACGATATATCCAGATTTCTACTTGATTCAGCCAATATGCAGGCGACGCTTGCAGATTCCTGAGCCCGTTCGTCCCAATGAACCGCGGTGCTGGAACGGCGAGGTAGGGGGGAGAATGTCGGCTCTGAATACCGGGTCGCGCCTTATTGGTGTTGCCCCCGCTGCTACTGAATTTAGCCGCCTCGGTTGAATGCGAATGAGTATTTATCGTCATTGCACCAATAGGAACGTTTTTACTCCTCTGTCGTCTTGTGTAGATCACAGAGTTTACAGTAAAATGTGTTCTTTCCGCTAGATTATCAGCGATAGTTTAGGAAAGGAGTATCATTGGTGATGGTTAACACGTTCCGTGCTGCGTGGCTCGCATACGCCCCATTGTGGACTTTCCATTCAGGCTGTTAAATTAACGTTCGAGCTCTGTGGTGTTTGCACGTGGTGTGCCCTCTAGATATAATTCCTCGAAAGACCACCCAAGTAGGGATTGGGACTTGTAAAATAATCTAACTCTACCTACGTAATTTGCTTGAACGATGAGTTGTTTGCTCCTTGGTTCCCCTTTTGACTGTCTGTTGACAACTGAGTGTCCGACGTCGCACAGTGGTGCCATTTCACGAAAACCTGGCCAAAATTCAATTTTCGATGTATACAGTAGCTTTCTGCTAGTATAGCAGATTTGTTGTACATATATACATCAGTGCATCAAATGCCGCTTGAATTTTTTAAATATATTGATTGGTTACTGAGATATAGTTCGTCAAAGTTAACGAACTTTCATGCTCCTCGATGTCTTGAAAATTGGAGCATGTTTAATGTGCCAAGGACAGTTTAGTTAAAATTTCTCCTTTGTTCTCGAGTGCATCTCAAACGTTACCTTTTTCTTGGTAATGTAGGAGGTGGTCTAATGAACTTTACTAAAATCAGGATGTCGTGCAAAGTAGTTGATTTCGGACTCTTCGGCGTACGTCTACTACCGAAGCTAAGAACGGACTGTCGTCGAAAGGCAAAGATATCGCTGGGTACTCGGGTCTGGTGTTTGTCACTCGCCAAGAGGCGCAGGCCAAGCCGTAAACCGTCCCAAAATGCCTACAGTAACAATGATTTTTACAGTCATAGGGTCAGAAGAGAAACTGTTAGACTCGACAACGTGGGGCGCATACGACCCACGCGGCGTAAACGGAATGTCATCGAAAATCGGTCCGGCACGGAACGTGTTAAGGTTCAAATAGGATGCAGGGTGATTTGGGCAAAGCCATAAACCGTCCCAAAATGCCTACAGTAACAATGATTTTTACAGTCATAGGGTCAGAAGAAAAACTGTTAGACTCGACAACGTGGGGGGGCATACGACCCTCGCGGCGTAAACGGAATGTCATCGAAAATCGGTCCGGCACGGAACGTGTTAAGGTTCAAATAGGATGCAGGGTGATTTAGAAACTCGATAGGTACCAAATGCGTGAAGTAGCATGCACTATTTTGATTAGAAGCTTGGAAAAGTTTTATAGGAATGATTTATGCTTGGTGGGTTGCCCGATGTTAAGCGCCAAAGTTTCTTATCGGTCTAGTAAAGTTTCTTTGCAGCTTCATTACATACAAACGAAAAGAGATATAGCATGTATTTATTCGACAAAAAATGCTCCTTTTTTCATCTCCTATCACGATACACTTGATTTATTCATTTTTCGGATACACGATATATCTGTACACAAAGTTAGCAAATATCAAATGATTTACACTATCGGTCATCACATATGAGCTACGATCTTTATCTCAATAAGTAACTTCGTTGAACCAATTTCCTAGGAAGAAGTTAAAAATTGAACTTGTTTTGTAACCCTTATTTAAACATTTATAATTTGTTTTCGAAAAGTTCGTTACATTCTTGAATAAGGAAACGCGAGAGTGTGTGTGCAGCAGTCTACACTAAACTTTGAGATTCTTCTCGAGCTCCTGAATCCAAAATTAAGTCACGGGATCCGATAATTAAGCGGGTCGATCTTAAGCTTTCTTGTAAACTCTCCTGCGAAACTGAACACTTGTTCTTCGCCCCTAACTTTGTTTCATTTTCCCGTTACAATTCCCCGGGACAGAAAACCGAATTCACTTAGGAACTTGCTTAAAAAACTATTTCCAATTAAAGGTTGTGGCACTGTTCCTCCCACGGGCAAATCAGATTCAATACTCGATCTGGGAAAGTCGTGCTTTCGTGAAGAATTCTCGACGAGGTAAAATGCAACACAACTTGTTTGACTAACGCCTCGTGAAATCCGGATGAAAAGGCGAACATTTCGCCACGATAAAAAGGCTAGCCACATTCATTGACATCCATTAACGACGCCTTAAGTCGCGCTTAAGCGAGGTTAGCACCAATCCCAGGTTTACGTCTTTGAAACACTCTTGCATCTTGTATTGCCACTTTTTGCCATTTTTCCTACAGAATTTCTTTTCTAGTTTTTCTAATAAGAGTTTAAAATCGCATGGCCGTCTAGGTCATTAGCGATTGGATTCTGTGGAGCAGAGGTGGGCAACACGGGGCTCGCGGGCAACCCAAGTGCCCGCCACTGTGCCAGATATTTTTACAAAGTGGTTTTAAAAGATGATTGTGCGTAAGATGAACCAGTAGAATTTTGTACTAATAAATTCATTTAAAATAAATATGTATTGAATTAAGCTTACAACTTCCCCTCCAGCAAAATTAAGGTAAAGTGCCCTTTATCACAAGTCAGCCATTCGGAGTGCTCGTTTTAATCGAAAGGTCGCCGACCTCTGCTGTGGAGGGTCATTTAGATTTTGTAGAATAGGTTTGTGAATTTTTTATGTGTTCTTGTGAGATTAAGGCAGTGTCTGGATTCGTCTCTGGAGTTCAAAACTTCTGCATTCGTATAGGAGATGGTAGATTGTTATATGTTTGCAGCAGTTGTTGCAGTAGGCGGTTCTGTCTTCTTGAGAAAGTGTTCATGAGTGATTCTGAAGTGTCCTGTCTTCAGCCAAGCTATTACTGTTCTCTCCTTTCTATTCAGGTCATTACTTGGAATTTGTTGATAGAAATCTTTTACTATGTTACGTATTCTTGTCTTGTTGCACGTGGTTCACATCTGATGTTGATTTTTATTTGCTTGATGAGTTCGTTGTAAGCGAGAGACTTTCTTCTCCAGAGTACATTTCACCATATTCTATACTCAAAAGTTCGAGAAATTCTACTCGAACCGAATGTCACACTGATTTCCGCCGCTAGGGAGAGACCTAGTCTAACCTCTTTTGAATCCACAAACCAGATTTTGAAGTTGCTTGGAGAAAACTTTCGATGCAAATGTTCAGACAAGTTGGAGAAACAATTCTTTTTTCTTCTATTTTTACTAAAATTCCTTGAATTTTTTTAACACCACGTATCATGCGACGTGTCACGTGATCATGATGGCGTCGAATAGGCAAGAGAGACACAGGACCATTTCCTCGGTGGAATCGTGTGTTTAATTAACGAGTCTCTGTTACGTTTATTTCCACGAGATTATCAAGTAGCTGCGCGAGTGGAATAAGGCGTTCCAGTTAATTTCTGCAGGTGGAGAAGTTAATTAGCCCGTGTACAGGTTATGCATGAATGTGTGCAGAGGTTTAGGAGCAACGAAAGGCTGGGAGGGTTTAATTTACAGATACCGTTAAGCTTGTACCCATGGTGGTTATTAAGATTGATAATGAAAGTATTCCTCGCGACTCCTGTTGAACATCCCCAGCCAGAATTTTTGGGTCACCGTATATATTCTCAGCATTTATCGTGACGTTTTCATAGCCGTGATACACTCGGTAACGGGAATTTGCAATTTAATGAAAATCGTGTCGGCGGCCATGTTGGTTGCTGTATTTTATGAATAAGTGGCTCGTACTGATGTGAACTGGTCGCGAAGTGTGTTATCTAGACACCGGGCGCATTATGGCTTTGTTACCATAACCTCACTCTTTCTCCCATAAAGATTCGTGCTAAATTGGAAGAACAATTTTTGGATCTACGAAGATTCTTCTGAAATCGAAAGAACAATTGTTGCTAAAATTTTAATTTTCGAAAATACGCGAGGTCCATGTTGAATCACTTCGATCATATTTTATCGCGGTTCTGTCTGTTTCGTTCCGTTGTTATTGGAAAATTATTCGGTATGCTTTTCACTCTGCGGCGAGGAAAATATCGATTAAGCCTGAGAAAACTGCGGAATGCACCGTGGAGGATATTATCGACGATGCTGCGGAGAAAAAGAGTTAATTATCGCTTCTTGTTTGGTTTATTGACGCACAACAACAGCGAATACGATTTTTCTCTCGGCCGCAGATAATTACTCACTCGGTATGAAGGATTTTTTTGGTCGAAAGTGATGTACAGATATATATGTATATTTCAAATGAAGATTCAAATTTTTCGAAATTTGTGTAAAAAAGAAAACGAAGTTTCATTTTATTCGTAGAATTAAGAGTGATAAAATTGTAGGTTATAATTTTTCCTATTTTCAGTGTCCGAAATAAAAATTTAATCCTGTTTCTAGAAAATTTTCAAAAAATCCTGAAAATTAGAAAAATGTTATTTATTTGGAAAAAATGTGGAGGAAGAATTTTTTTGTTATTTGTAGAAGTTGATTCAATTTAAAATTCTAACTTTATTTAATCCAACCCACTTAATTGAAATTCCATATCCGTTATATCGAATATCCAGAATTGAAAAATAAATTCACTCTATTCTCGTGATGGTAGGGTTGATTCATATCAATATACTAACCTAACCTAATCTAAACAATTAAATTTGCGTTTCAGCCGCGCAGTTTAAAAATTTCCAAAAATTATAAATTTCATTCTCACTAGCGACTCTAAGTCCATTTAACATCGACACTCTTTTCTGTTGTACAGCACAATTTCCCAAGAGATGAATAAATAAAAAGAACGTCGAATTTCATTTCTTACACTTACATCACGGATTCGAAAACGATATTCGAAGCTGGCAGCCCGTGTAAAATATATGAGATGCATCCGGTGAAAAATTCAGCTCCCATACATTTCTGATCGTTGGTTCGATAGGCTGCAGCTCGAGACTCTTAAGACGAATCCGTAGCCCAGCGTGGGAGAGGAGTTGAGTTTCCCCCTTTGGCGCGAAAAGAGCATCGCGGAAATTTTATTCGAAATTACAAATTCTGGCATTCCATCTCAACTTTCTCCGGTTTTCTACCTTTCACCAGCATAGAGGCGAAACTTTGATCGCTCGAATATCGCTCGTCGATTTTGGAATTGTAATATCCATCTTCCCGCTTAAATTGAATTTTCCTTTTCTGTTGACTCAGAGCGTTTCGAACTGTAAAGGTAGAGAGTGCGCTTTTAACCTGGAATTTCATTTGTACGATTCTGTGATATTTCCAGGTTGAGGTTAGGTTAAGCGTAACTCGTAACCTCTGTGAAAAATATTTTCATTGTGGAATGTATAATGTATGAAAATTTTTCTTTTCATTCTCCCGAAGCACTTTTGATTTTCTCTTTTTATTTAAAGCTAAAAATTCAAAAGAGTTAAATTCTGTTTTCGTTTCTCGACTCTGTGAGACTTCTAGGTTAGGTTAGGGTAGATTCTATGTAATTTATACGAAAAAAACATTCGTCGTATCTCTATTTTGCGACATTAATCGAATTTTTATTAACGTTTAAGAAAATTATATATATATATTCGCAGATGAAATTTTATTTCAATTTCACAGTTCCGTTGAAATTTTAGGTTATGTTAAACAAAGTTGAAGTTAGGTCAAGCCTAATGTGTCATTTATATGACAAAATACATTCTTCTTTTCTAAGTAAAAGTCGGTACACTTGGAAGTAACGTTTCCTTGACAAAAGGGGAGGAAAAGGGTCGATTCGTGTCACTAGTCGAGCGTTGCACTTTATCTCGAATTTTTCGAATGTACTTCAATATCTCCCGCTATTCATAAAGCGTTTAGAATTTCGTGCTGCAGCGGACCAATTGGAAAATCGAAAATTTTCGAGGGTAAAAAATTGTGCACGAAGATAAAACTTGATTTATTGTTCACGTTTTCCATAACCTTTTTAATCTCCTGTGTGCTTTATCGGCAAACGATATACTCCGCTGTAGCGTGTTTCGTTTCGCTATTACATCGGCGATGTCCCTTTATGCGGCTGACAAATACCTATGATCGAAAGGAAAAACACGGCAAATTTTTCGAATACCAACGCGAGAAAGGGAACAAATTATTTAAAAAAGTGAAATAAATCTCAATTCCACTGTTGGCTTCCTATCACGTTCCTATGATCGTATTACTGTCGTGCTATTATCATACCTTTGTTGCAGACCACTTCAAATTAAATTACCACCTAACCTAAATAATTTACAAAATTCGAAAACCACTCTTAAATTTCCTTCAGCTTCAATATAACCACTTTGTACGATAATTTACTCGTACATGTGTATCTAAAATTATTCGTTTAAATTAAATAATTTCGAATACATCGTAAGTTTTCGATTAAACTTCTGGAATTATATTCCTGAACTTTTCGTAAAATCCAAAGATCACTCTCAAAGTTTTCTTACAATTAGCTTCACTGTATCTATTTCACCAGGTAATTTTGATGTAGAGGCCACTGAAATTGTTTCCGTTCCATCGGATAATAAATAATTGCAATTTATATGCATACTAGAACCCGAAACTCGGGGTGATTCTGAGAGCATCGAAACTCCACGCACTCGACAAATAATTACGATTCACCGGTATAACGTAACCTCGAACGGTCCCCGAACGCGAGGAAACGAGGAAGGAAGGCCAGAAAAAACGCCAGAGGGTACTATCAGGTAGGAAATTGCCGCGCGAAGGATCGAACAGATGAAGGAAATAACGTTCGTCGAAGCCGTTGTTTCTTTAGCAGCTTTCGTTTCCTCCACTGTCTGTCCGATAAGGTTCTTATTTGCCGTGAGCTTCCGTCCCAGAAGAAATTGCTCCGGCTTTATCGGCCTCCTCGTCCCATTCCTCTCTCCCCCTTCCTCGGGGCAAGGGAATGCGAGAAGCGTTATTTGCACCGGTGTCCTGACAAGCGTCGTCTTCATTCGTTCAGGCCGGTTTATGCGACGATAAGTTTACATCGTACAATCCTGACCTACGGTTGTTCCCTTCGCCGGACTAACTGTGATCGCTGCGCTTTACTGCAGCCTCCTTCTTCCAGACATCTGGCCGATACTCTGCCGCTGCTTCTTGGTCCAGTCACTTGTAACAGGATATCCTCGACAATTCGTTAGATGCACCCTTTCATCTCGCGGCGTTTTTTTGGGGTACTAGAAATTAGCCTTTTGCACACCTTCGCGATATGCGCTGTAACTCTCTTCAAGCTTTAGTTACATTAACCCTTTGAACTGCAAATTTTTTTTTTCATTTTCTTTTCAATAACTCCCTGTTAAGGCTTCGTTAGAACCAGTTTATGATACGGTCGCCTGTAGACGCTATTTTTGAGAAGGCAAAGTTTTACCCGTACTTGAATAGGTGGTACGTGACCTTAGCATTAGCTAAATTAATTTTCTGTTTCTCAATAGCAATTACCGTGTCATAAACTTTAGGGAACCCAAGAGTCGGACGGCCACGGTGACCCGATCAACGGTACCGCGCTGACGTCACCTTGGGCCTTTCCCCGTAGGGGTGAGAAGTCGCTCATCACCCCCGCTCCGAATCCTTCCCGCTACCTTTCCACAAATTCCATCCACCAATTGAATATTCGCATTTTTGTCACCCCGTTTTCCACTTCCATTCCCCTGTCAGGGATAGTTAAGAATAGTCAATAGTAAAGGGAACACAATTGCTAAGAATAATAGAAGAAGAGTTATTATAATTTACATAGTCTCTTATATTTGTAAGAGTGGTCCTTCGAGACATACATATTGAACTCTAGTCGGCACATCACGTGCAATCTCTACAAAGCTCGATAGCTTTGAGACACTTAAGAATTGTCAGAAAAATCCTCCGACTCGGAATAGGGTGGACGTAAAATAAACTGAACGCTTCTACTTTTCCACAATAATATATTGTACTCAAAATCTGTATTTACGTTATTCGGGCGTCGTTGGCAAAAGTGTACATTGAATGTCTCGGAAAGAGTAAGGAGTCCTGCCGATCCCCGTCCACCCCTATGCGAACTGGCCCAGGGAAAAACCCAAAGAGGCGAGTCACCGTCTTCGGGACGGATTTTCTCACAGAATTTTATTTCAAATGCATTTCGAAAGATGTTTTGTCGATGGGAACCAATTTAAACAATTTTTTTGTACTAATTATATTGAAAGTGGTATTAAGGGTCATACATATGTGTATCTATTGTTCATCCAGGTAAAAAGAAATATTGCAAAATGTAATACATGTTTAAACTGGCAATTTAAAAATTACTTCATTCGTACCTGTGAATAAAACTGATGTCAAGTCACACTCGACGAAGGAGTCCAAAGGGTTAACACGTTCACTACCACGGTTCCGTTGAAGCATCGTCCTTCGAATTATTTTGACTTACATTCTTAACACTTTACCTGCGGGAGTCACGTATGCGTGATTTCTACTGTCGACGTTCTTCAACGCGTGTTTACGATATCATCGGTGTCGTGTTCAACTATCGCGAATGCATGAAGAAACAAAAAATTACAAAAATAATAGAAAAAGGGAAAAATCCACTCTGTAGCGTGAGGTTTATTTAAATCCCACTGGGTGGTTGTGAGGTCGTATTATAGCTAAACGGAAGCGATGATGCCTCGAAAACGGTTGGCGAGAGTGCGCGAATTTGACGCGAGTCAAGTTCGGCTTGGCCAGGTCTCCCAAAGGAGGGGGAGAAGGGTAGGTGGAATAGGTTAGAGTGAGAGCGAGAGAGGAAGAGAAACTATCGTCTGTGACCCGCGAAGGAGACGTCTGTTGTCTCGGGGAAGGTGTCTGGGAGAGTTGGAGCCAACCTAGAGGTGTCGCTATGACCCGCGAAGGAGCGTCTGCCTCTAGGAGGTGGATAGGTGAAGATTGCAAGGGGAGAGACAGGACAGGAAACCTGGTCCTGGAGTTTTCGGTTGCTCCGTACTGACTGTCGCAAAACAAGGAGTGTCGTCTATAAGTCCGCGAAGGAGACGTCTGCTCGGTGTATGCTTGAGTTGTCCTAGACGGCTTCCCGTAAGAACTGATTTTCTATGGCAAAAGGCCGTCTTTTATATGTTTTAAGAAGGCGAGACCCGACCAATCAGGGTGGGTCAAGCCTTTTCGCAGGGTTGGGGGCGCACGAGCCGCTGTCTGCTACCTGAGGCCACGGGGGGTCTAGCGAGTACGCAGCTCGTACTCGGTATGGTAGCGAAAGAAAAGCGGTTACTCTACAACTCTTTTTTCTCTAAATACCGCTTCACCGGAATATGCTTCGAGAAGTATCACATATTAAATAAGTATTGAAACTTTATTTAATAAAACTTAATAAAACTATTTAATCGTGATAAAACAGTTACAATTATTACATAATTCCGTGCATATCGATAGTTTCAATGTTGTTGTTGCGTCGTGGACCTTGATCAAACCTTATGATCAGGAGTTCTGGCGCGGGTTGATGATTGTTCTTCGCTGGTTCAAGGTGTATTAAAACTTCGTTAGCTGTTGTAGATGTTTTGATGAATTCTTGTTTTGATTAGATGTTTAGCTGAATTGGATTGTTCGCCTCGTGACTATGTGTCTCGTGCACTCGTCTTACAGTGATTGCCGGTTTTCAGGTGTGTAGGTGTATGTATAGACATTAGGTCGGTTCTGATTGGTGGTTGTGTTATGGAGGTGGAAAACGTGGTGTGTTCTGCTATTGGTCGACGAAAGCTGTGACCTTTTGGAGGACCGAATTTGTTGTAAACAGGTAACGAATTTTTTATGGTCCCGAGTGTTTTGGGACCTATTGTCTGAGTGTCGCGCTGGTGCGTCCAAATGTCTCGGTCTGGCGACCAAATATGACTGAATCGTTTATTGTCATAATCCGCCGAACCGAGACTTCGTTGCGTTAGGTCTGTTCTGATTGGTTGTTGCGTTATGGAGGTGGAAAACGTGGTGTGTTCTACTATTGGTCGACGAAAGCTGTGACGTTTTGGGGGGTCGAATTTGTTGTAAACAAATACAATACAATTTAAGCGTTGCAAGAAGCGGTCGCGGTTAACGTAAGCTCGCGCCGAAAATGCCCGCAGGTGATGTGTTAATATCTATATTTTTTTCAGTTTTACGTAATACGATAGACGCCTCCTGCATTTATGCACACCTGATGTTTATTAAATACACAAACTGTGCATTTTTTATTTCTACACAAAAATAGAAAGCATATTTTTCGTATTGTGGCTGTAATAATTTGATCACCCACTGTATGTGACGCTAGTAGCGAACGTGTTAAAATAGAACGAATTAAGGAAAGAAATGAAAGATAAATGAATTTAGAAATATTGTAAGAGGGATAGGATTTTTCGAGCGAGTGCTTAAACCGGAACGATAGATTTTTGAATGAAAGATTACTTCCTAGAGCGATAGAAGTGTGAAAGAAGAGTGTTTTTTACGGTTATGGTGGAAAAACCTGTTTCCAGGTGTTTGCATAGAGTAGGAAGCTTGAGAAGTAACTGGCGATCGATTATCTTTGTTTTATAAGGGAATTTCTATCACCAGTCGAGATTGCCTGAGTTGAAGAACAGGTAGATTTGGGTCAGCTGTCGTGGACAATATCGTTTGCTGTATTCTCGACCTGATGAGAGTCGATAGAGACACTGTTGCTTCGTGGAAACTTGGTTAGGGTGGTTTCGAACTGCTTAGAGTTGGGCAAAGGCGCTTTTGATCCTTAGTAGATTAGCGATCATCAGCTGATTGGATTAGAGACCTACTTTCGGAGATTTGAGCTCGGCGAGCTCTCTATTATTATTGAAACTAACAAATAAGTTGTGAATTCAAGTATTGTTGAAGTATGCCGAGGTGGCTGGAGACCATTAGTTGATTAAAATAAGAGGAAAATGTAGATTAAAGGTTCCTTTGTCTAGTTGGTGAGTTTTGGCCAACCAGAGACTCTACCCTTTGATGGAAATCAGCTTGGAAGTACGTTCAGTTGATCACTCTTCGTTAACAGAATACATCAGAACAATGATGAGGATTAAATTCTTAATAAAACTATTGATAGTTTTATTGTAAAGATCTTTACCAGTCCAAGATGCTATTCGTTAAAGAAACCAAACTTAAATAGCCTTGCGTGACTTCTAATTACCCAAAACTGCTTCTAATCCTGTAGCTAATCAGTGATCACCAGGTGACAGCATTAAGAGGAAGATTCGAGTTAAATTTTTCGTAAAGTGTTGCTGTTCTCCAATGGAAACCAAGTTGAACCGTTTCAGAATTATCTGAAACTCGATATTTAATTAGCACTCATGAGCTAATTGAATTTGCAGAAAGATTTATTTGATAAATTTGACTATTTCGATCTCCGCTTTAAAAGTTCAGATTTCGAAATTGAAATGTCCAACGGAACGCCAAATCCTCCAGTGGATTAATGTCTACACGGAGGATAACGTTGCTGCACAGTTTGCCATTTGATTCCAGCAAATTTTCCATTGTCCGGACATCCAGATCATAGAAAATCTTGCTTTTGTTCAATCCCGGGGTGTTCTTTGGCTACCAACCTAGCAAATCCCCGCGAAACCGTATTTTGTGACCGTCCAGGATTCAGTTGGTTCCAAGAGGCGAAATTTAAAAGGGGACAGTAGCCAAGCGGGCTTCCTGGTGAAACAAGGTCACAATGATCCTAGGGTAGAACGACGTAGAATAAATGATCACGTGAAATTGGAATTGGATTCTGCGGAAGTGGAGGAACTTCTACGAGAATCAGCTCATTCATTCTGATCGATTTCATTGCAAATTTTTGGGGATACACTTCAAGATGTAACACAGGGTATATGAAAAATAGTGATCAGCTTCATTTTATAGTGGTTGGGGAGTTTTTCGATACACAGGATATCTCGAAAGTCGCAGTCAAATCCTTTTTATTGCTGCTTCTATGCTCCCTGGGGGGTTATTTTAAGTGCTTCGTGTTTTCCCTCGTAGCTGGATGACTTATTCCATCGAAATATTGTTCTTGGACAAATGTAATTTTATTTGAGGTACACAATCGCAGAGCATATGTGCAGGTACACAATATAAGTATGTTTACAAGAATTTACTGGTCCATGTCGTTACCAAAAAAATGATATCAATGAAATATCCTCATATAATCTTGAAGTACTATAATAACTCAATATGATTATACAGAATGTTTGAGAACAATTAAAGCAACATTTTTTGTCCAATAAACATGTGTCCTATTTTGCTCCGTTTCTCATTAACGAGGCATAGAAGACAAGAAACTTTGGCCCCTGAAATCGAGCAACCCGACAAGTACTCGCATAGAAGATTCCTACGTTATCTATCAGTTATGAAACGTGAATATTGTTATTTCTCGAAAAATAGAGTGCTCAATAGTTAGAATAAATTTCGTAGAATATTCCAAGCTGGAATTTCAATACTTTTGTACAGGGTGTCTCGATAATGATGATCCACGAAATTCACCGATCCTATTCTCGTTTAGGTTTCCACACGTACACGCTGAACGAGACTACGCATACCGAGAGGGAGGAGGACGAGATCCTGACGGTGAGATATGAGGATGGCAGGTGGTCGAAGCCCTACTATGATTGTGGTGGAGGGAATATCTGGATGCTGACCTACACCGTTCCCTTCTTCGGCTACGTGAATGACACCTACTTCTTCAAGTAAGTGTTCCACCCTCCGAATTAGCCTCTAGAACTTCGCCTAACCATGGAAATGCTCGTTGGTAGTTTGTCACGTGGGCTAACCTCCACGTCGGCCATTTTCGAAGATGCTCGACGATTGACGAAATTGCCACGATTCATTTGGAGCGTCTGAGTAGGGGATTTCGTTCATGGTACCTTCAAATGGAGACCATGCTCTTTTTGTTATAGTATAGTGTATTGATCAATTGAAGGATTTCTATGGGGGAACTTTTTCTTTTTCCTAATTTTCCAAGACGTTTTTTCGTCGTACTTTTGCCTATAGTTTGGCCATATTGTCGTCGTAAATTCTAGATTCGAATAAACGGCGCACGATTCCTCTATTGTCTACGGTGTAATTTATAGGTTAGGTTAGGCGTGAAAATAATAGACCATTATTTTCGCCGTTTTATCATCCAATCAATGAAGTCCCACGTGGCACCTAGGGCAAAACGTAGAATTTAGCCAAGTTCTAATCGTCGAATTATTTCTAATTTATCGACTGCCCACACGTCCACCGGAAAATTAATTTCGATTGTTCTATCGACGCGCATATTTCGACGGTAAAGTTTAACGAATACGAGAAAAACGAAATGAGAAAAAACGGTACAACGAGGATCTGTCAATAATTGAATACGAAGGATTTTTTTTGTTTTGAATTAACCAAATCCCAGCTATCATACCCCGATTATTCCCTGCTCTTTGAACAGTGCTTTTCACTTTGTCCATCGATGAATAATAACGGTGATGCAAATAAATTCGATACTTGGGATTTTGTGCCGGGGATTATCAGTCAGTAACGTGATATTCAGACCGTTTTAACAAACATTTTATTAAAACTCTTGTTAATGGACCGTACGGTATAAAACGAGAATATTGTGCAAGTATTGAAGGTGTTACGTACGCAGACTAGTCGACACGGCGGCGCCGAGATTTCCGCCTTACGCGCACCTCCTAGAAAAGGCCCTCGAGATAGGGTAAACGAACGCATTCCGTTCCCACGAAAATCTAGGGCCTCCATCACCAAAAACCACGATTTTTGGTGTATGTAAGGGCACGACGTTTCATGTTCGGGGGCTCAGTCTTCTACCAGAACGTTATTCCGCCAGTCGGAACGCGAGCAAGATCGGGTTGTAGTCCCTTTCTAAGACACCCCCGCGGCTCGGCGCGTAAACTGAGAAGGAATATCCTCGCCCAGTCGAGAATTGACCAATTAATTATTTAAGTGTCATTGTAACCGATCATTGGATCGAAGCAACTTGTAACTTCGCATTTATACTAGAATATATAGCTTTATTAAGTTGGACTCGCTCATTTCAACCAAGCCTTTCCTGAGTAACATTAGTAACGAATCAGCTAAACTCACAAGGATATATCTTTACCGCTCGAGGTATATCCGACATTACGATACGCACTGTCCTCACAACCTTCCAACCGTTCCATCCTTCGGAGAACGACGTATTAACCACATACGTTGAAGGTTCCAATCCTATCGGACTTGTTGGAGTACGACGTATCAACCACATACGTTGAATGTTCCGACTCCAACCGTTCCATCCTTCGGAGAACGACGTATTAACCACATACGTTGAAGGTTCCAATCCTATCAGACTTGTTGGAGTACGATGTGTCAACCACATACGTTGAATGTTCCGACCGGTCCATCACAAACCAATATTACGCTCCGTGTGAGGACACAACAAAGCGTAACCCGTAACAAAGGTAATAGTTCGTGAAATCTACTGAATTCTATTAAAATCTGTCAATAATAAAACAGACAAATGTATCGAGATATTTAAAAATAAATGTACCAACCGCAAGACAGTCATAAATCTATCCTCTTAGTCGCAGAAGAAAGTGTGACGGGTGCAGGCCCGCTCAAAGGGAAGAATTCGATATCAGTGTCAGACAGCTATCAAGCAGATCGGTTTGCTCGAGTTCTCAACGCGAGGCTTGATTATGATTATGGCCGGCCAAAGTCGCGGAAAAATACAGTCCGTTGGAACCGGAGACTCAGCGTTTCCGTGGCCAACGCGTGGAATTTCTGTCGACGTCACGGTTTTATTGATGAACGATGCGTTCGTTTTATCGCGCATCATCCCCCGTTTCTCCCCCCTCTTCTCACGGTATATATGTTTTATCTATCTGCTCCGGACCCCTTTCCATCAATCAATAGAAACACACTGAAGGAATATGCGCATAGAAAAAGATGGTATTCATTTCCATTCACTGCTTGAGATTAAATTGCTCCCCTGATCGATGGAAATTTGAATTCGCCCGCTACTAGTGACGGCTTTGAGTCATCTGCGAGTTATTTGTTCACCAAGTCTGTTGTTGTTTTTTTTAGGGAAGTGGTGATTCTTGGAATTGTTTTTTATCATCGATGCATTTGGTTGATATTGATTTGTTTCAAAACGAATTTTTACATTTGGACATTTCTTTTTTTATCTCTCTGGGCGATGATTTTGAATTAATCTTTAAATTTGGATTTGTTCGAACTGGTAAAGAAATAACTTGCGAATTGCTGCTATTCAACGCGTGTGAGAATGTTTATAGTTAAATATTTGAAAATTTGAACGTACGAGATTTTTGGAAATTTGAAAATTGTTCAATTGTTTCGTGGTAGCCATTGCTAGATTACCTGTTATACCTTAGAACGAATTCTTTATACCGTCTTTGGGTTGTAATAAACGGGCAATATTTTCATATTTCACTGGTCTGCCTGCTGCTATTCGACATCTTTACCAACTTTCATCCCTTCTGAATATAAATAATCCTGCACTCGTGTCACGATCTGTTCAAATTTTCTAAACACGACGCGACGGTCGAAGGTTTTGCACTGATTGCACGCATTTATCTTCGACATTTCCTGGCCAATCTTTTTTTCGTGGGAATCGAAGCACGAATATTAACGTGACTTTCGAAAAATACGACAGCAGTAATATTGTATCATTTACTAAAAATATTATCTCACTTACAAACTCCAAGCTGTAATTTTTTCTTACAGTATGATATTCGTTATAGTTTGCAAATGTGTAAAATTTATTAAACCAATTAAATAAATAATA
>NW_017100191.1:2212203-2221682 GCF_001263275.1 Habropoda laboriosa | reverse complement strand
AAATAATACATTATAAAAATATTCAAATAATTATATATTCGGACGCAATTAAATTCAATATTAGAAAAAAAAATTGATCGTGATTATGATAATATTTTTAAGCGTTACATTAAGTGACTTTTAATAATCTAAAAATAATCGAACATGTCCTTTTCTATGAATAATTGAGATGCGAAAATTCAAGAACGCCATGATGGTCGAATATTTTCATCACTGGTCGTATTTAACCAAATAACAGATCGACAGGAGGTATGCCAATATAAAACGCCATAAATCAACATTAGACCAGGCGGCAGTTATTTCAGTTCGGCGACACGATTCACGTGTCAGAATTTATAGAATAACGATTCGCTTTTCGTCCGGGTGATTAATTACGTTCGATCGATATCACATAACTAACCAAAAAGAAAGAAAAGGGAAAAGTATGAGCCACATGATAGCGTGATTCTCCGCTTGAAATTTTCGAAAAGAACCAACTAAATTTGATTAATGTCTCAGTTTTTATCGAACACCCTTTCGATGACCATTTTCACCGTGATTAATAGACTTTTCCTGAAGATAACCTCACTTTCACTCAACTCGTGTGTAATTCATACAATATGCACGTGTGATTGTAATAAAATTCTTTTCACCGTACATTACGAAGGGGCATGTTGAATTTGAGGTTAGATAAAATTAAAATTTTTTTAGGTTAAGGAATAAACGTGATTTTCACAGTAGATCGTTAACCTAACATTCACAGCTATCCCAACTCCTCTAATCAGTAGAACTTGAACATACTTACACACTTCCTTTGACCTGGAAGGCATAACCAGATGTTGTACACTGCTAGAATAATCTAGCCATCTTCTGTTCGTGTTTATCTGCAGTCTAATCACACTTTCATACCTCGGTAAATCTAATAGAATAGCGGTAGATGGATTATCCTGTCTTATTGAAATGATACGATAGAAACTATTTCGGTGAATTGTTGCGGAATCGATAAGAAAAGCTTAACCCAGAATTGAACTGTACTTGACAATAATATTCGATCTAAGCCCTTTTGAAAAATTCAACATTTTCTCCACAAATTTTCTAACCTCAAATTCCAAACTATCGTAGCAAGGTCTTCCATTGATTCTTCCTCAATCCTCGTTCAATCTATCACTATCTAAATCCAACAAAATTACCCAGAACTCCCCCTGTCCAATCACTACAATTTTTCTAAGCTCGAACTCCAGTCCATCGCACCAATTCTCCCTCCTAGATCGAGAAGTGTCGTTCAAGTTAACCGATGACAGGGGTCGTTTGAATTCCCTAATTGGGCCTAACGGTGTATTTCGATCGGAAGTCGGCGTGTACACACTTTGATTCGTCCACGAATACTCTAACCTCTCTCTCTCTCTGTCCTCACTCTTCTCGTGAACATCAGTGTCCAGGTTCCACCATAAATATATCGTGCTCGCACGTGGCTGGCTCACTGGATGAAATGAGGAAGGGTGTTAGGCCAGATGCTAGAGAATTGGGATCTGTGCGCCTACGTTGATGGCGGGCGGTGGGAGCGGTGGTATTTCAACGTCGCGTGACTTCCGGGCTTGAGGAGGCTTGATTGAAACGCGAGTGTGTCGGCTGCGGTTGCGTTCCACGTGCGCCTACCTCGTTCCCTCTGTGCCTGGATAACATCCGTCTACGCGAATTCCTAAATAACGTACAACGGGGCTGAGCAGCCGCCATATCCTCCGTCCTTATTCCCTTTGCCTCCCATCGTTAACAGAGAGAAAGAGAGGGAGAGAGAGAAGGAGAGGCAGAGAGAGAGAGAAGGGAGAGCAGAGAGACATACTTTCCTTTTTTAGAGGTACTTAGTCTCCCTCTAGAGATGCTTTGTCTCTCTCTAGAGGTACTTTGCCTTCCTCTAGAGATACTTTGTGTCCCTTTAGAGACACAGTGAGACAACAAGAGACAGAAACAGTAGGAGAGGGTGACGTGGGAGAGAAAAAGATTCGCTTGACAGATTTGTATCGTTTTTGCGGTCCTTCTCATGTGTTTCTGTCGGGAAATTCGCATTATTAACCCTTCCACGTTGTGACCAGGAGAGAAATGAGAAATGTTGATGGGGCTCAGCAAAGGAGAAATTCGTCGCTGAGTAAATTTTTAGCGTTTCTGTATTTGTGGATATTGATCGATTGATCACGATGATTTTCGTAGCCTTATTTTTTGGGTTGTTCGTCATTTCTTGCGAGAAATTACTGTTGCCGTTTAAACGAACGTGTTGAAGTAAAATTATCGCGATTAGGTGGCGTGTCATGGAGAAATTGCTACTCTAGCTTCACCTGTTGGTTCTTTCTACACTTTGCATAGTCATAAAGTTGTACACTTCGAGAGAAATTCGTCGAAAAATTCCCTTCAACCCAGCCTGACTTTTTGGACACCCGTTGTGCAGTCGAGCCATAGTCGATCTTCGTTTGGAAATTTTCACATTGCTAGTTGTCCGTTTTCGTTGTTTTTCGCGCTCGTGTCGCCCGGCCACCGTGAAAGTGGACTCGTTTTCCGGAAGTCACGTTTGAAGCGCGAACTTCACTTCAACGAAACCGCTGCTTCGCAGCGCCGCACAGTGTTTCGCGTATATGGGCGTTCGGGACGAAACTCATAACTTCTAAGCTAATCAATTTTCGACCTAAGTCCTCTAACACTTTTTTGAAGAGAATTCTCATATGCATTGATTGGCACATAAAAAAATATGTTTTCATTAAAAAAAATTGTAGTGATCTTTATTTTCTATCGAATAAAAACTTTTTTGTAAATTTTCACTAACGCAATTTAGTATCAACTGATTACTCATTAATTTTTATTTGAAACATTTGCTCATCAGTTTCGCGGAAATACCTGAAAAATCGTAGGGATAGTTTCGCATACGTACTTACATATACAGGGTGTCCCGTAACTCCTCGGACACCCAGAAATGGGGAGTTGCTGGGGTGACTCTGAACAACTTTTTCCTTCACCAAAATGTTGTTTGAAGCTTCATTTTTATGAAAAATCGTAGGGATAGTTTCGCATACGTACTTACATATACAGGGTGTCCCGTAACTCCTCGAACACCCAGAAATGGGGAGTTGCTGGGGTGACTCTGAACAACTTTTTCCTTCACCAAAATGTTGTTTGAAGCTTCATTTTTGAATTATTAACGAAAAACACTGGCCAATCAGAGCGCGCGTAGAGCTCGCGCTCAGGGACGAAGAACAGAGGCTCACCCGCGCGCGATCGAACAAATGCGTACGCGTGACTTCTCGGTTATCGATCGCAAATTATTAGTGCAATGAAAAGAATTGCTCCGCAGTTTTGAAGTGACGTGACGTGACATGATGTTAATATAAAATTTAATGTTCCCTAAATTAATACAAAAGAAAAAAAAAAATTACGGAGGTATTTTTTGGTATATTTTTTAAAAGTCTCATCAAAGTTAAGAAACATTCTATACAAAAAATAGTGCAAATTATTAGTACTATGAAAAGAATTGCTCCGCAGTTTTGAAGGTATGATAGTACTAAACACAATTTATAAAAATCAAATTAAAAGCACAAACGTTCCGCCAATGGCACGTGTTTTAATAAAATAATGAGAAATTTGGAATAAATTTCTAGTATCATTTCTGACTTCATTATGGTAAATTAAGCAAACGTCATGGGTAATACTAGAACCTCCGTTCCTTTATTAAGAAACAAAAGATTGTGAATTCAACACTTTAGAATTTTTACTTTTGTCCATTGCAGAGGGGAAGATAGTTGAACAGTTACGTGGGGCTGAGAGGACACGAAATAATCGAGACACCACGGTGAGCAGGATTTCGTGTCATCTAAATTGTACACTACGTCCTCTTGAATAGTAACAGTAATAGTAATGATAATAATTGCTTAATTTACCAACTACATTTCGCGAATTTCTGATTGCATAGTTCAGCAATTTACATATAGTCTGGTTGCTTTGCGCGGCCAACGAAAACTTGTTAATGAAATTTGGCTGTTTCGTGCAGTAATTATGCGGTTACTTATTCGCTTGCTTCGTTAAATTGCTCCCCGAAAGCGTGAACGCCCCCGCGTGAATTCATTAATGATCGATACTGATGTGGAAACATCGCTTCTACCAAGTGATTGTTCTTAACGTGATCGACAGCAACGGAATTATTTTCTCCCACTGCAACACCACTGAATCCTGAGCAATTTTCCCTTCATTTTCTCGATTTTCTTCGCTCTCATTTGAATGTGAATATCTCGAGAACTGAGAAACGCCGCTGAATAATTTCTTTTTATTTTTCGATCTTTATCATTTTGTAACGACTGTTTAGATTTATTACTTCACACCCGGTACATGTGAAGGAAACACCAAATGTGAAGGAAACCTGAACACAGACCTCAACACAGAAAATCACTACGATCCAAAAACAAAAAAATATTGTTCACCCTTAAATCTCTAATTTAGTGTTTCAGTTAGTAAAACCAATGCCAGTATTTTGATAGCTTGATTGAAAACTGGAGGACGATGATAACAGAGGATGGACCGTTCGGTCTAATTTCGTGAGAAAAATTTGCATCGTAAATTGACGGTTTAACAATTCTGACTGTAAGGGAGGGTTTTGATAATAAGATTTTCCTGGTGTTACCAGCGTCGCTACATTCATGACGCTGCAGCTGAATGTGGCTAAACACGTCTTGGCTGTTGGCCATCTCCTTTGCAATCCCCGCAGCTGTCGCTGCCACTTATCACTTCCTGGGTTTGCTCTGGCCAAAAGTGACTCGGGACGATGCAACACCAGTCGGTACACACGCTTCCCCAGACACTCTCGGGTTGGTTCTACAGTGTGATTCGAAAGTCATCAAACTTCTAAAGTTCCCTTCTCTTCGATAAAGTAGCAACTGGTTAAGAAGAAAAATTATTATTTTTATTGTAACATGGTTAGGAAGATCCTTTTCATCAATCACGTTTTGGAAGAACTTTCTCAGATTTCAGAATTTTTCAAAAAACTCGCGAACCCGGAGAGATGGAATTTAGATAGTTTGGTAGCTGATTTTGTTATGATAATTATACAATGCAAGTATGAGGATCGAAATCAGAGCGTAATTTCTAAACACCAATTTTTCTGCTGGAAAATTCGTGCGCGAGGGTTGATACAACGTCGGTAAAAGTTACTATTCGTTGTTTCTATTGCGATAGCGTGGGTATTGGAGGTGTTATTGGTTATTGAGAGGGTGGAGATGGTAGTGTTCGGAGATTTCGACTTCTTGGAAAGAGCGTAATTTATTATGGAGGCCCTTGAGTCCCACGAACTAAATAGCTAATCCCCGTGTTTTTGGCTAACAAAATAAGTCACGTATAAATCACGTGTGAGAATTCGAAAAGGAAGCAACGGTGATACTTTCCAGAATCCTTAGAAGAGGGTGGTTTTGGAAAATCTAACAAAAGAGGAATGCTTCCTTTCTGTTTCTAGCATATACCAAGAAATTGGTCGAAAGTATACCCAGACGTTGTCAAGCAATGATCGCTAATGGTGGAGATTGGACACACTGTTAATTAAGTGCGTATTAGTTTATTAGACGTAGTTTCGATGTATATAAAAGTTTTTACAGAAAGAATTAATTTTCACAGAGATATCGCGTCCACGCTCTTGTGGAACAGACTGTAATTTCTTTTTTTCACTTTTTTCACGATATACTTTACATGTAGCGTGATGCTACGACCGTACATAAGCGCGCGAGAGAGGAACGGCACGAGCCACGCGTGCTCTCGGGAAAAACAGTTGACGCTCGTGGGGTCTCCGCACGCGGGCACTTCGAATACTTTAACACTGTACGATGCTCGACTCGTGAACGAGACTAGTTTCAGCTCGAACTCGGTTAGTATCGCTGCGCTCCCGATGTGTTAACCGTTTGAGTGCCAAGCGGCGCGATTGCGCTTCTTCTATCATGTCCTAAAAGCGCCAGCGCTCTAGGCTGCGAAGCCCATTATCACAGAGGGGTCGATTTTTTTCGATGCACGACTTTACGGTTACCCTTGAGTCTTAAGTAAGAAAAGATAAAATTAATATTAATATTTATTACATGTAAGCTGAAAACAGCGCAATCACGCTCTTTGGCATTTTTGGACGCGGAATATAACAAGCGCTATCGCGCTCTTTGGCATTTTTGGACACGGAATATGACGAGCGCTATCGCGCCGCTTGGCAATTTTCGATCGGGAAATAAGAAAGGCTCGTGGCATTCAAACTGTTAATCCCGGAAGGGCGAAATTCTAATAGTTGGTGTGGTGATGGTGAATAAGAGGTTTCTCTCCGTAAGAATATTTTTGAACTCTGTTTATTTGTGGTGGTGCGTGGGTATATATTAGGTCGGTGTATATTGTGATTGGTTGGACGTTGAAGGTGGTGGAAAAGAAGGTCTCGAAAAATGCGGAGGTGTGATTGGATATTAGGAAACTAGTGGAAGGAGAACGTTAGGGTGAAGGTGGTGTGCGAAAGTTGAAATAATTTGGGGAAAACCCGGAAAGGGTAAAGGGATAGGAAACATGACCAGAATGCGACTTGAACTGTTTTATGATAGGGAAGGAATTTGTTAGGGGCTAGGAAGACGGCTGGAAAGGACTGTTTATTAATTTATGATGTGTTACTGGCCGGTGGGCTGCGCGACCGGACAAACACTTTTCAAAAATTAAAACACTTCCAACGAGAGTTTCATTTTCGAAATTAGGAAAAATTTAGAATCACCTTGAAAATTGAATTGACCTTTTTTTCTACTCGAAGATTGATCGTATGTATTTATTGTATTTTCAACCCTCTTGGACGTCTAACTGAGTTTTCTCAGTTAAAGCCACAGTAATTTTTATGAACAAATGGACATGCCAATTTGTAAATTTGTAATTGTACGATAGAGAGAGGGGATTTTTATTCGAGGATTAATTAGTTTCGTTTAGCGACGTTTGATTTGGGAACGTTTCAGCTGTGGCAAAAGAATTCTGTCCAAAGTCACACTTGGCTTTTAATCTTCTTCTGCCCCTTTGAAGGCCGGAAATGGATTCTGAAGCGTGAGACAGCCCGGGCATCGCTGGAATTCCTAGAAGAATGCGACGAAGGAAAACGGAAGCGACGACGTGACATTTCGCGCTCCGTTTCAGATGAGCCTCTCCGAAAAATAAAAGAAACGAAGGGAAAAGAAAGTGCTCCTTTTTCACTTTTTAACAGACGAAAATATTCTTTCCGAGACGAACATTTTTATAAAACAGTGCAGTATTTAACGAAACAATTGCACAGTGAAGCGTTCTATTTTTCCAAGCGAAAGGAAATTTCTTTTTCAGAAAGGAAAAATGTACAAATTGTAACTGGAAAAACGTGTAAAAGAAGAAAAGGAAAATATAGAAATTGTAACTTGACAAATGTGTAAAAGAAGAAAGGAAAATTTTAGGAAAGAGAATTGTGCGTCAGAGAAACATTTGTAATGGCGCGAATTAAAGCAGTGAAGTATTTATCCAGAAGATGTTAATAAAGATCAAAGAAGGAAAATGAAAATGTGAACATTGTTCGTTGAAATTCAGGTTTATTGTTTAATAAAACGGATTGAATTGATGTCGATCGCACAGAGGATACCGTTAATACGAAAATGAAGTCGATATTATTCTCTAAAGTAATATTCATCGTTTAATAAAGAAAATTGAATCAATATCGACGACAGCGCGAGAAATGAGAATGGGAAGAAAACTAGAAATTTTCAGGTCAATGTTTAAAAGAACGATGTAATAATCAAAAAAAGGAGTTACAATTTGTAACTGAATGAGTTAGGGGGGTTCGGACTGACCGCAAATAAGTCCCACTAGGTTACACTCACAAAAAGGATGTATTTTACTTGTCCTTACACTAATATAGACTTACAGAAAGTTATGTTTAATTAGTCCTTATACTAACACGAGTTCATGAGTCGTGCGCGGAAGACTTGACCCGGTGTTCAGGGAACGAAATCAGGGAAATCTCGTGGTTCGGATATGTCCACTCAAGGGAGCAAGGTCGGTGCCAGGCAGGGTTCGCTGTCCTTTAGATGTCCACTCAAGGGAGCGTCTTCGGAGCAGCGAACCGCTTGTCCATAAAAATTATGGGTCACGCACCTTTTTATATTCTCGGGGGTGCTTTGGGCCAGCGCGAGTGGTGGAGTGGGGGAGTCATCGCGCAGGCGCACAAGAGTGGAACTGGAAGCAGGGGTGCAGCAAAGCAAGGTGACGAGGACGCTACTCTGGTGGCCGCTCGGTGCATTATCTCCCTTACGCATTGCGCTACAAAGGAGGATGTTAAAAAAAGGCCAATTTTGGCATAGGTCGGAACGAAAAATGTAATTGTCATTTTTCCCGGAAATGACGGGAAAGTTATAACAAATAACTGTTTATTCGAGTCGCAACTCTCAGAGAGTTGAGCGATGCTCTCAGACAGTCACTCTCAGACACAGTGTCCACTCGCGAGCAATTCGCGATAGTTTTACTCTCAAAAGGACAGTGTAACGGTTTGAATTTAAAACGGGCGCGTCTTTTTATCGTGATCGGCGTGCGTTCGCCGAGCCGCGATCGCGCATGCGTCCACCGAGCGGCGATCGCGCATGCGTCGAGCGAAAAAATGTATGGCGTATTGTATTGTGTTAAGACCAAGTGCGTGGCGTTTGTTCTCGGTTTTGCCAATAAAAGTAATATAAAATCAGAAAATTCTTTTCCCACTAACTCTTTTCCGTGCGCGAGCAGACAGCTAGCTTATGTTTGGCTTGATGTACGTACAGCGACCCAGGCTCGCGTTTCTTATGTTTGGCTTGATGTACGTACAGCGACCCAGGCTCGCGTTTCTTATGTTTGGCTGGCAAGAAATATCACGAATTCTAAGAAGTGAAGGCCTAGAATTTTTCCCAGAACAGTTGCGAGCGTACAGCGAGCAGAAATCGGGCAGGACGACTCGTCCTCAGTCGGTGTTTACGACGCTGTCGAACGAGTGCCTCGACGAACGACGAACGTTGCTTATACTGCGCGATTATAGTCTTGTAGGGAATACATCGAACAACGCGTTTTCGATTATACGCGAATTTCCAATCAATTTACGTATTTAGCATATTCGTTCGTGTGAATTAAGTGTTGCTGCATACAAGAAGCTAGTGCACCGAATTCAAGTACACAACGAACAGCTCAGCTTGGGAGAAAAATCAAACGAGAAGCGTGTCTTATTTCTCGATCAATCTTTTTTTCCTGACATTTTTTTACTCGCACGAGAGTATTCTCAAGAATACGAAACTGATTCGTGTTTGCAAAATTATTGTTCGACAGCAATATGATTACGTATCCATTCGAGAGCAGGTCCCAACACGTCTACTTTCAGACAGTGGAGCTATGCTCTCGGACAGTCAAGCTCAGGGGCAGTGTCCACTCTCGAGAGATACTCTAGAGAGCAACTCGCGATAGTTTTACTTTCAAAATGGCACGTAGCTTCGTGT
>NW_017100191.1:2208392-2212110 GCF_001263275.1 Habropoda laboriosa | reverse complement strand
AAAAAACATCGCGAGCCTCGCGCAATGTTTTGGTACGTGAGGTTGACTAGGCCCAATTACATACTTGAGGGTCACTCACACGCCTAGGATTTTTCCCAGAACTGCTTCGTGTAACAGGGAGCAGAAATCGGGAAGATCGTCACGTACGCAGTTAGTGCTTACCAGCCTACCGAATGAGTGCGTCGACGAACGACGTTTGTACCGTGCTATCATAGTTTGTAGAAAATTCAGTGCTCTTTCGAATAAAGCGGTTTCGCTTATACGCGGATTTTCAATCAATTTACGTACTTAGCATATTCGTTCGTGTGAATTAAGTGCCGCTGGATACAAGAAGATAGTGCACCGAATTCAAGTACACAACGAACAGCTCAGCTTGGGAGAAAAATCGAACGAGAAGCGTGTCTCTGTGAGCTACACAGCTACAGTTTCACGGTATGTGTATGCGTGAATAATATGTACGTATATATACGTACACAATCGAATGATTGAGTTAATTGAAAATAGAGGAGAGCCTACGTATAGCTAATTAGATTAGTTACTGCAACAATTTCGTTTTATCGTATCCTAAGTTTATTTTTCTTGTAATAAGATGTGTTATAGCTATGAAACAACAACAAATTAGTTTTTTTACTGTTGTCTCCCCGAGACATATACATACATATTCTATCCTTTTCTGGAAAAACACTGTCTCTTAGTAAACAACTAAGTCTTTACACACTGCCTACTTCGTTTGTTATTATTCTAACGACAATATACGACAATTGACACGCAGTGCAGATGATCAGATTTCAGTTTTCCGTAAAACCGGGATATGGTTCCCAACTACGCGGACAGTCGACGTCTCTAAACCTACGCGTAGTTCGACAGAACACTGTATACATATAGTACGTATGCATATGTTTAGGCTGATATGTAAGGTCATACTTTTTCCTCTGGCTTTCATAGTGGATACACTGTTAGAGTCTTACTTTTCTATTGTAACCCTGTCATGACGATTATTTTATTATATTTACGATAGGTTATTATAACTTTTATCACTTCGAGAATAAATAATTATTGGTTTCTGATTGCTTCGAATATAAGCATTGTGTCATCAAAGAATTCTTTGTTTCGATTAATTTTTCATTCATTATTTTTGGTTTTTATTAAACACTAATGTACAACAATCTTTGTAAATAACACTCAATATGAGTTTCTAAGTGGTTAATTTATGAATCGTCCGAAAGAAACGAGACGGAATAATTAAGTTATAAGTATGATCGTACTCTTACCTTGAACCGCATTTCTCATAACTTTCCCATCATTTCCGGGATAAATGACAATTACATTTTTCGTTCCTTAGAATGCGTAGAATCATGCTGTAAAAAAATTTTTCGTTCCGGCCGTATGCCAAAATTGACCTTTTCTTAACATTCTCCTTTATATATTACATTTTATTCACTTCCATGCGCGTCGACCTCTTTGTATAAAAAATGACAGACGGAGAGTACACAAGTATCGATAATAATGTACAAACAGACAGAGAACGGAAAAGTAAATATTTGGTACTATTAGAAATCTGTTATCGAAATTTATTTATTTACTTAATTACAGAAATTCATTGCTGTTACATGTATTAATGCGAAGCAGCTCGTTTGGGTAATTTGTCGTTTAAAATTGGTAAACAATTATATTATTTATTATAGATGAAAATATGTGGTTTAACGTAAGTTATACTGTTTTCGTTAAAACTTCATTGTAAATGTATCTTAATAGACGTATTATTTGGTGATTAAGGAACTACGGTATATAGAATCATTAAAAAGTTTGGGTTCGCGTGTCGTATTGGCTAATTGGTATATAATTAAGGTTAAGGGGCTAATTGTCAACCTAATTCAGGAAAACTAGATCAAGTTTTATGGTATTTAGGTTACAAACTACATTCAGAAACAATTCGAAAGCCACAAAATGGGTACAAATATTGTTAACAATATTGTCAAACTATAAAGAAGAAAAAGAAAAACGTTAACACGGTTCAACAGTTTCAATAATTCAAGAATTCAGATGATCGAAAATTTTCGAAAATTAATTTCCTTCAATCTGATATAACTCATTTTCCAAGACAATATTTGATTAATTTACGTTTTTCTTATTTTCTCTTCGGAGAAAATATAACGGACGTATAAATAAATAAATAATTGCTCAGAAACAATTAAAAAATTGTGGTGCATTTGAAAAAATGTGCAAAAGATGTAAGGAATAAAATTTCAATTTATTTGAAGAATTTTAGATACTAGCTGAAAATATGGTCCTACCCAATAGTAGATTCTGTTTATTCTGAAAATGACGGGATAACTTCCCTCCATTTGCCATTGCGGTCACGTCTATAACGGACACCATCTTTGACACATTCGTCTCGCGGTGGTCCACCGTTGATAATGTTTCTCTTTGATCGGCTCTTACATTCCTGTACGTGTTCATTACCATCCACTTCGATGTTCTCCATTTGCTCATTGTTCCCCGCCATGTTAAGCCTGGAATATTAACATTAATTCTCTAATGTTAAAAACAATATTCCGTCGACAATAATGGTCTATTTAAAATGATGTGAAAAAAATTAAAATAATGCATTTCTGTTGGCTAACCTACTTAACGTTGAGATCGTACAAATTGTTATTTTAATTTCAAAACGAGTTCACAAGTAGAATATGTTCAAGTGAAAATATCAAATAAAACTCCCTGAGACATTGTATTCCCCGTGTAAATATGTACAACTCCTTGAGTTTTAATTTAAAAAAAAACTAACGAGTAAAGTATGTTCAAGTTAAAATATAAAATAAAACTCCTTGGGGCATCGTATTCCTGGTGTAAATATAACTACGTAACTCCCTGTCTTTATGTGGTTTAACGACTACTTTTTTCTTTTTTTCCGGTTTTCGTAGACCGAAACAATGTCTTCAATTTTTCCCACTCCTTGGAATAATTTTCAACGCCTCACCTTTCGAATTATTTTCACTCGATTCTTCTTCTCTTAATGGCGAATCGATCTTTCCTCTCTGCCTCTGTCCTCGACGAGCAACTTTCGCGATTGGATTGTTGTTCCGCGTGAATTAGATTCCACGAAAGTCGTTCCGAGATATTGGATTGCAACGTGATTCGGTTTCGGCTTAGCAGCTCCGCCTTCTTCTCTACAAGTGAAAAGCTTCCAGCTCTTGGTTCTGTTTTATGCTTCTTTTCTTTGGTGGGGCGATAAATTTACGTTTAAGCACCGTTTACAATTATCTGTCGGTGATAATATCAATTTTGCTTATCACTGATAAGGGATACTACACTGATGAAACTACATTATCTGATACGACGTAGTATCGGGGGTCTAGGGCAATCCTTTTCCTTATACGTATAAAATTGTCAAAGTAAATATTGTTTTTCAAGGTGGAGAGCACTCGATACAATCTTTAGATAAATAAAATTCGAGCGAATGTAACGTAGATATACAGGGTGGTCCACGCAACGTGTGCACCGTTATAACTTCCAAAATATGCGTTGCACGAAAGAATGTTACATACAAAAGTTACATGGTTTAAAAGGGTACACTATGTAGTGCGTTAATTTTTTTTATTGACCTACAAGATTGAATCTACAACTTGATATTACGTGAAGAAAATTTTCAAGTAATAAAGTGAAATTACTCGTTAGCTATTAGGTTTAGGGCTAATAACGGTCAATACTTTTTTACTTA
>NW_017100191.1:2205660-2207947 GCF_001263275.1 Habropoda laboriosa | reverse complement strand
GTTTAAAAAAACAAAGTTGACCTTCAAATCTCCGAAACGCCTCCACCTATAAAAAAAATTAACGCATTACATAGTGTACCCTTTTAAACCATGTAACTTTTGTATATAACATTCTTTCGTGCAACGCATATTTTGGAATTTATAACGGTGCACACGTTGCGTGGACCACCCTGTATAATCATATGTAGTATTGTAATACCTGGTGGCCCGTAAGTCTCTTTACCGTTTCAACAAATGAACAATTTTTTTTCTATTATACACAGTCAAGGACAGAAATATGTGGACACCCTTAAAAATAGAGTAACTTTTTTAAAATTGGGCCAAACGACTTGAGTTTTTTTTTTTTTTTGAGAAGTTTGATGGATTAGTTTACTAGATGGCGTGTAGAAACAATTTAGAAAAAATTGCAATTTGTGGGAATCGCGAAGAAAATTGTAAAGTTCACTTTTTACAACTCTTTTATCTGAGCCCATAATGAAAATTTAAAAAATACATTTTGTAGACTTATGTCAATTATACACGTGCTGAAAATTTCATCGAAATCGGTTAATGTTGCTATGAGCTACAAACGGTTGAAGATTGTGAAAATCTCACTGTTTCACGACTAGAGCTGTAATAAATCTGAAAATTCTTACACATTTCGATGCCTCTCGCTTGTTTCTCCATTCACCGATTTCGATGAAATTTTCGACACAGACCTACGAAACGTATTTTTCAAATTTTCATTACGATCTTAGATAAAAAAAGTTGTAAAAAGCGACTTTCGCTATTTTCTTCGCGCTTCTCACAAATTGCAATTTTTCCAAATTTTTGTTTACACGTCATCTAGTAAACTAATCCTTCTAACGTATTCACAAAACTCAAGCTGTTTGATCTAATTTTAAAAAGAAGCTATTCTGCTCGAAAGGTGTCCACATATTTCTATCCTTGGCTGTGTTTCAAAATTTTTATTTGAAATTTTGCAAATTTATCATGGAATGCCATCTGTATATAGCACAGAAATAATAAAAATGACGATAAATTATAATTTGTGTAAAAGATTGCCCCGAATATTTCCTGTTTAAAGTCACAATTTTAAGTTGCCGTTTGGGACATCGCGTAGAATGAGAATGAGTCAGAGTGTCAACAAACGGACTCTCCCTTCCTCGTTGAGCGTACACGTTTTATATCTGTGTTTATTGTCGTCTATTTACCAGGTTCCGCCACGCCAATCACAATTAACGCGATTCCTGATTCGTTTGGCACTGGTAGCGAAAGAGTACTGCGCGCGAAAACAGTCTTAGGTCACTACGAAGTATTCTGTGTTTATAGTTTTTCAACCGTGAACCTGTATTATATCGTCGATGCCTTAACAAAACTACCATTCCTACAATTCTATTCCTCATGTTAGCGTTAGTATTGATTTTCATACATGTGTATTCTATTTAAAGGTTAAGTTGTAACCTAACCTAGAAAACACGTGACGAAGGAAACGGGCAACTGAGTGAGTCAGTTCGTTTCTATAGTATATCCGTAATATTCAATTTTCACGATATTTCTTGAAATATTAGGTCATCCCATAAGTTCGTGTCGAATTTTGTAATTTAGATCAATATTTCAGACGAATCTTTAAATTTGATTAAGAAAAAAAAATGTAAGTCCCTTCTTATTCCACAATTTTTTTGACCATTATGTCGTCGCTATAGAATTTTCTTGGATTTTCGTTCAAATATTTTTCGCTTTCGGCACGAACTTATGGGATGACCTAATAGTATGCCAAAGAAATGTCGTATTAAGAAGAAAAGGAAAAAAAAACAAAACAAAGGTAGGCGGCAACGATCAAAGGGGATGATTATTCGCGCATAATCTAATCTAACGTAGATGGGTTATATTTGAAATTTATCATTTAAGTCTCTCTTCTACTTTGTAATTACACCTTCTATAATACTCACAATTTTGCAACTTTCCACAATCTACACGGCGTATTTTGCACACGTCTCGAACGAACGAATCCGAGCTACTGACGATCTCGTTAAAATGCTATCGAATATTATCCCCTTATCGCGATGAAGATTTATCGCGAGGTCTGTCAGCATAAATGACACGCTATCGAATTCCATCGATCTTGTGCCTCTAATGGAGCCTACACTCAGAGCTACTATTTTCACCCTTTGTGCTAGGCTAACGATGTTACGCAGCCACGTATACTTTCCATAACTCAGTCACGCTGTCTTGGCCGACGGTATACATAGTAAAATCGCGTGGGTGGAAATTTCGTAATCATTTTCACGTCACTCTGTGACTAGTG
>NW_017100191.1:2196837-2205618 GCF_001263275.1 Habropoda laboriosa | reverse complement strand
TAGATATGTCGAAAAGTTCCGCTACATTTTCGTTTCCCAATTGGTCTGACTTTTACTGCCTCGAGCAGACGTACCGGGTGACCCATAAATCGCTTTCTGTAACAAATGATCAAAGTCTTCGAGAAACATTTCGAAACATATGTACGATGCGTAGAGAAAAAGTTAGTCAATTTTTAAGCTGTAAAGCGACTTATGTGTCACCCGGTATGAAAATAATCCGAGTATGCGTGCCTGTCATTGGCTCAAAAAGTTTAGCGGTAAACATGTCAGTGGATAAGATATGTTACGAATATGAGAGAGGAAGTAAGACGTTACCGTTGCAACAGAAATCTTGTCTGCAGTTTTTCGAGACAACATTGTTGGCGTTAGAACAGTGGAGAGGTGGTTTGCAAACTTTCAAACTGATTAATTAATCTTTGAAGATGAAACTTGATACGCGATGATAAACAGTTGAAAACTGTTTCAATGAAGAAACGGCGCATTTTCATGGAAGACGACTTGATACTCATAAATTACAAAGTTACAAATTAACGAGGAAAATAAACTTATTCCCATGAATCATTTCCTCGTTAGTTGTACTACTATACAATTTCCCGTACACATTGTACAATTTAATTTCCGTTCGCTAACGGTGAATTGAATAGGAGGAGAATTTTTTCTTATGTAATAAATCATTCTCAAACTGTCGACGCAAATTTTCCTTTCCAACTTCAACTTCGAAGTTAGCCGTGGAAAAAATTTCACCGGGTATACAGGACGTTGAATTATTTCTTCCCGTGGAATCATCTTCTTCCCCGTCCGCTGTCACGTTTATCAGAGAACTTTTCCTCTACACTTCGCGGCAAGTATCGCAGCAAGAGCTTTAATGTATTTTCCAATTCATTACCTTCAAGCTACCCTCTTAAATTAATAATTACCGTTCATCGAATCCATTTCGCCCCGTGCATCGAACTCCTCGTCAAAGACCTCCCGCTGGCTGGATTACAAATTGAATCCGTTCGCTCGTATCCCGGACGATAACTCGTTTAACGATTTCAACCTCTAAACAGCGGGGCAGGAGGAGGAGAGGGTTGTTGTTTGTCGCGTAACTGGATTTTTCTGTCGCTTGATACGACCTGTCGTTTCCCTCGAATTTAGACTCTGCGCGAGTTCATTCGCATTCTCCTTTTCCCATCTTTTCACTCCGCTCGAAGTTCGAACCTACTCGTTAATTAAAAGCGGGAATAACGGAGTCCGTGCGCGATCCCGGAGTGCACCGGGGAAAACCAGCGGTACTGGCTGCGACCATTTTTCCGTTGGGTTCAATTTTTTTAAACAAATAATGGCTGTGGGTCAATAGTTACGGACATTACAGCATGAAATAGTCAGCGGACTTTTCCGTAACGTTATTTCGCTGGGAAAAAGAAGAGAAAATAGTAGTACGTTACTGGCGTTCGACTGAAATTTTTAGGAAAAAAATATAGGGTTCTGCGTTAATGGTTGTAAATAAGGGAGAGGAATGAACAATTGTTCAGGAACAGAGTTTTTTGCACTTTATCGTAGTGTGTTAATATAGTGTTACGAATTGCAGTGAGCTTGTTGCGAAACCGATAATTGTCCCTCTTTTTGAGTCAGACCATTTAAGAAATGTACTCGGGATAGGGGATTCAGGTAGTGCTCGGAAGATTGATTATTAACGCACAACAGTTTGCTATTAAAACTATGTATTTGTGAATGAACGTAAACAGAGCGCGAAATGCCTAAGCTTACTGATCGGAAAATTGTGTGTGGTGTCGTGCGGTGTTCGCTGTTTTATAAACTACTGTCCGACAAACCTAAAGTGAAGCCTCTGACGTCACAGCCTAGCAAAATGGAGGCAAAATAGGCGGTTCAGGTAATTCCCACTACTCTTGGGTCTTACACTGCAGGCCCTTGAGGGGAAGTTGCGTTGAAGGTAAATGGTTTAGACAAACGAATTTAAGTCAGCTGTCGATAATGTAATACGCTGATAAAAGAACGGAAAACTAAAAATTATTTGGTCGTTTTGTCCTCTTACCTACGTTGGAGCGTAAGACATTTAATAGCGCAGACGTTCATTTCTAAGCGACTCATACACAATAAATTGTTATTGTAAAGGAAGCCTCAGGAAATGTATTAATATTTTTTAACAGTTAGAATACTAAAATGTAAATATATTTTCCTATTTCTGAAAAATAAAAGTAGATTGCGGCGCATTAAAAAATTGCTTAAGGAGCTAAAAAATTTCTGGCTGCAATGAAAAATAGCGTGCCACCGCAGACCGACAGCCAATAAAAGCCATCAAACAGCCACTATTAGCAATAATCGCTGCTAAAGTTTCAATTGCTAATTTGACACTGTTCCCACTCGTAGAATAATTTGGAAAAAATACCATTGGATTGCTTGAATTTTAACCTGTAAAATAAGTTTATCGAAATAATAGACAAATTTTTGGAACATGGGATAAAAAAAAAAACAAAGTTTACCATGATGCACGTCGTTTGGCGTCGCGCAGGCATCTGTTCGCCTGTTTATGGTGTCTGTGCAACGTAAACTTAATTTTTTTTCGAGCGCTTGAAAATATCATTCCGGTCAATTATCGACTGCTCACCTGTTTACCGACTGCTCGACCGATACCCGATCGTCATCTATTGTTCATAGACGGGTAAATGCGATAGCCTTATTCTATTCCTATTGGCTTACTAACAGCGAGCCGTCGCAAGTTCCCCTATATCTCCCACTTTTAGGCCCTGTGTGACGTCAGAGGCTTCACTTTAGGTTTGTCGGACAGTACATACCTAATAATGTCAATTTTCTCTCTTGGCCCACAAAGCCAAAAAATATTTAGTATCTGACCCTCCAGAAAAAGTTTGCCGACCCCTGTACTAGACCACTATATCGCCATACAGCTATACTGTTGCACACTACTATACTGTACTTCAATACTACACATGCTACACGAAAAGGTATCTACCACTGCGGTATGAATTTTCAGCTCTAAAAACACCCAAGAAGAAAGAAAAAAAGCAATCATACGTACAGGACTTTTAATTAAATTCCACCAACCTTCCTAAAAACATCTTACAAACTCACCGATGGCTGATCATCGGCTCCCACACATACTACCATAGATTCCTGCTTAAGGAAGTACCAAGGAACTTCCAGCGAGTATATTGAATGAGTACCTTGTGCGGAATGCCCGTTTTCAGGCAACGCGTTTAATTCCACCGCCGCGCCGTCTTAATTCCACCTTAGATGCAATAAAATCGTTCGAGAATGATTTTCGAAACTCTAACGCGCAACTTTGGATTCCAGCAACGGTGAGATAAAGTACGCGTATTTGCATATTATGCGCATGATATCGCGATACCGAGAACACCATGCAATCTCCATGTTTATGAAGTTGCACCGCTAATAAATCCTCCTCCGCCATTTCCTCGTCTGTCCATAAACGCAGCGATGGCGGCATTATTATGCGCGTATCGAGAATCGAATGGGTTCCAGGTACTTATTTTTCCTATGATAGCGGCGCATTGATCTGAATAAAAATGCCATCATTTGAATAATGCACGCATCAGACCTGGCTTTCGCCTTAATTTATTCAGAAACGTAGACGGTGATCCATTTCATAGGGTACAAGGAAGATTTTCCTTCTGAAAATTCGTCGTCACCGCGATTCGTTTGTTCTTCTCTATAGTTACACAGCATATTGACAGTCTTACCATAAAAAAAAAGAATTATTTTCTCAAGCAGTGTAGTTATGTGGTATCTTTGTAGGTTTTTCTTTTAGATAATAGCTACCGAATATTGTTGGGGACTTAAGCGGTAGTGTTTACCTTGCTGTCCCAGGAATATCGCATCCTTCTTGTGCCGTCTGTGCGTTCTTGTCGAAGGACCACCCAAATTTACAGTTCCGGAACGAGCAACACGATTTGTGCCTAATTCGACTTTATTTAAATGTAGACTAATTATACAGGCTTCGACTCTAGCCTAATTGCCATTTTGTTCGGACAGTGGCTATTGCTGTGAAACTTGGTTATCTAACTGTTACTCGATTTTTCTCAATTATGACTGTCACAGTTCAGCTCTAACTATGTTTTATCTGACTCTGTCTAGTCGGGGCGACGACATAGCGAGGTCGTAAAATCAGTCAGGCGTCAAAGTAAACATGTTTTAGCTGCCGGGACACGAAAATTGACAGAAGTACCAGCAGATAAGTGCTTGCAACCGTGGTCAGGACCGTACGAAGAATTCTTGTATCCAGCGAAAGTCAAACTGATTCTAATATATTTACCGAAAACTGCACACAGCTAAGACAAATTAGGGTTTCTTCCCTCTGGGGAAAGCTGTTTTTGGAAGTAGGGTTACAGGTAAAGGTCTTACCGAGATCTTTAACATCTTAATGTACAAAATGCACAAAAAGGTTGTGCAGCTGCGGACACAGAAAGAAATTACGAATATTTCAGATATTAACATATTTTCCATACCAAATCATACGCTACCATTCATTTATTGTTGGAACCCTCGAACAGACTGCAACACACGGCCTTGAGTGCCGCAACATTAATCGGTGCCGATTCTTGAGAGTTTAATTCACGACCTCGCTATTTCGTGGCCCCGACTGTATCTACTCTGCTTGACTGTTGCTATAATTCTGTTCTATGATTCTCTCGAAGGAAGCGACGCTCCTTCCTTCTTCTAACTGCACGCTGATTGGGTAGTTTGGAAAATCCCAAAAACCCAATCAGCATGCTTCAGTGACGTCGCAAGACCCTTCTCTTGCGTCCTCAATACACGTTATCTTGGACAAGGGGTGGCGATGTCCTGCGCTAAGAGAGCAATTGCGGGGAACTTCCGTCAGGTTCGACTTCGCCGGTCTCTTGGCCGTTGCGACTGTTCTATGTCTACCCTTCGGAAGGCCCTTTGTTATGGCAAAGCACTTGGCTATTGAGGACGAGAGAACTGAGTTTCTGAAATTCTCGAATTGTAAACCGAACTTTCTCTCGCCAGGATATGTTTTACTCGACACACACGATAAGAATAACAAAAATCCTAATCTCAGAAACAGCCTCTTTCTCACGTCCGTGGCATAAATCGCTGCGCTCAGCAAATATATTTACATGAATGGTAGTTATTACAGTGAGTAGATTAAACTTAATATAAATGGTTCAACACGATATAAATTGGAGACCACGACTCTTTACGAGACCACGACGATAATTTTCACGACGACAACAACGGACAACCTTTTTTCTCCATTCGCCATCCTCTCTATTTATACTCTGTGTTTTCTTCCACTACACACACAACTTTCATACTTGTTCGTCACTCTCAGTACATACCTTAATTTCGGTTTTTGCCGAAAGGACTGATACGTCGGTGGGCCTCGTGCGTCACCGAGACCCCTCGCGAAGAGTCCAGCTCTGTAAATCTAGTTCTAGTCTAATCTAGTTTGTAGCGGTCAGCTGTAACGCAGAAGAAAGCATTTGGCGTGCATTATGACGTGCGCGCTAACGAAGCTATTTTTGAGGAAACCGTTTGAGTCTGTTTAATATGTAGGACGCAGAAATAATAAAACAACCACAATGTTCGCTATTAAGGGAGTCTTCTAGTGTGACGGCCATTTTTTTAGGCCTTTTTTGCTAATTTATTACAGAAGTACGGTAACAGTTATTAACATGAGCTTTATTCCTATGTATTTACTTGTCTTTGAAGAATCATTATAAATTTTTTTGTTGACAAATAATTAAATATGGCTGCTGTGGAACACGTCAAACAGGAGCATGAAAAAAAAAGTAGGTCCATGATTGCCATGATTTGAGCTGTTCTGCTTATCAGAAATAAAAAAATCCAATTGATTCGTATTTAGTATGGATGTCGCTACGGCCGGTAGTAGAATAAAAGAAAAATATTGAAAATTAAGAAAATGGCGGCACTTTGAATATGAAGTATCGATTTTTTCGACTTTTTTCGTCTTTCAG
Source organism: Habropoda laboriosa (assembly GCF_001263275.1). Classification (NCBI taxonomy): domain Eukaryota; kingdom Metazoa; phylum Arthropoda; class Insecta; order Hymenoptera; family Apidae; genus Habropoda; species Habropoda laboriosa. The sequence continues at coordinate 2,199,640 of NW_017100191.1, read as the reverse complement.
AGGCTCTAAAAATCAGAAAAATATATATTTTGGCATAATTCTACTACCGACCATAGCCACACATGTTCTGAAGACATGTGCAAAATTTGAGTTCGATTGGTTCAGTAGTTTTTGCCAGATCGTGGCAACCATTTCAGAAAACATGGTTCCGAGAAAAACGCGTATAAAGTTTTGAGTGCAATTTAGATTCTCCCTTGATGTGTCACACTAAACGAGCTATAACTTCGTTATTTTATTGAATACAACTATAAAACTTCAGGAGTACATTCTTAAAGAGTTATACTTTCGATATATGCAAAAAAATAAAAATCGATTTTTTGAAATCGTCACACTAGAAGACCCCCTTAAGCGCAAGTATATTTATATTTGCAATTTCCGCGGTTACTGCGATGGCTCGGGTGTCCGTCTAGTTCGACGGTTATAAACAGAGTGTCCTTTTCTGCATTCTGTAGCGGCACAAACGCGGCGAGTGAGTGTGGTATGACTGATGAGAGAATGTAGGATAATTACTGAGTGAATGTGGTATGACTGATAGAAAGTGTGAAGTGAGTGTAGAGAAAGAGAGAGATAGTAGATGCGAGAGAATGCGTGAGGTGTGCACCACGTGCGAGAGATTTAGAAGCAAGTGAACCGCCGAGCGAGACGCATTCGTTGTAACCGAATCTGAAATAAAGCTACAGCAAGTACAGTCCTATGCCTGCGTCGCTACGTAAAACCGTTGGAGCTTCCTAGTCCAAACTGTCCTGGGAAAGGGCTTAATTTATGACACCCTCAAGTATCCACGCGCTTTCTCTTCCGGTGACCCTATGTGACAAAGACCAGGCCATCACTCCATCGTCTAAATCTCGCGTTCCTTACAAATATTTAGTAAACCTAACAATGCATGTTCTCGTAGAAACTTTCACCAACGGCCTCAATAGTAATTTGCCGCGTCGTAAACTAAGGGTTGCTGCAAGGTCCGCTGTACGGGGCCCAGAGGCCTAGGCCACATGTCTCAGGTACCGGACCTGCAGGAAATTCCGCCGCCTTGGCAAATCTGCTACAGCGAACCATAATGTAAGGCGCTGTGCGACGCCCCTAGGCAACGACCGCGGGACCCAAGCTACAGGGGGCCTTAGACAAGGATGAGCGCAGGCTGCACCCCCCACCTCAAGACTTGCACGGTCCCAGCGGCCGAGGAAACGTATAAAAACGGGAAAAAGGGCAGCGGCCCACACAATATTGTAGTATCGGGGCCTCCATACCCAAAAAATAGGAAACCGGCACGGGAGAATAGAGAGGGAGTGGTTGGCGTACCGCGCAAAAGCCGCGGTTTGCTAAGCCGAAGGTCCCAGGTTCGATTCCCGTTGGGTCCCTCGATATTTTTCCCTATGTTCCTACAAATGGGTGCTCGTCCGAGATGGAGGTATCTACGGCTACACGAAGCCAGGAGTTGTGCGATGAAAAACATGTTGAGGGTTGCACGTCTCCCAAAAAGAGTTGAGAAACAGAGTAGTTTCGGCTGAGAGTGCTACTGTGTGGGGGAGTGTACCCAAAAGTGTTGAGTTGAGTTGTGTTGCATTGAGGACACTCGAGGGCGAATGTCAGTTCAGGATGGCCGAGTGTAGTACTGGGACCTCCATACCTAAAAAATAGGAAACCGGCACGGGAGAATAGAGAGGGAGTGGTTGGCGCAGCGCGCAAAAGCCGCGGTTTGCTAAGCCGAAGGTCCCGGGTTCGATTCCCGTTGGGTTCCTCAATATTTTTCCGTCGTCAGTTCCTACAATATTGAGAATCGTTACCGACAAGCGAACAACTCCGTTATATTAAAGCGTCTATTTCAAGCGCCGGCATTTCATTAGTCTTACAACAATTTTTTCATTTATCCACAGATATTCGGGTCCTGTACACTTTTCGAATGGCCGCGAACACGCGAATTTAAGTTCGTTTCATTAAGAGTGGCAGAGGTTTGAAGATTTGCGGAATGTTAACGAAGAAACGTTACAAATAACGATTATCGTAGTGCAGAAACTGTAGCACAGCGATTACACTGTGGGAAGGAAAGCTTAGCTTAGCATTTTATTCAAATGAAATTGCATACCTGCCTCTGCTTAGAATTCTTATTACCCTAGCAATAAGGAGTAATTTCGATCGTTTGATTTCTTTCCACTGCGCCTTAATGTGCTACCCTGCATTCAGGTTAATTAAACGAACCTCCTATCTCGTTAGATTAGATAAGTACAATGGGTACGTTCTATTTTCGACAGGTAGAATAGGTCTGGCTATAGCCAGGCGAATGAAATAGGTTGGTCCTTGGTAAGATAATGGAATGGGACAGAGTTTGGTCAGTGAGGTCAATCAGGACTCGTTTTAGGTCGTATAATTCAGAACTGAAGCTAATCAGACAGGTATAGGCCTATATTTTCCGACAAAAGTAGCATCGATAGACGTCTAACTAGATAAGGTCAGTCAATTCTTCAATTAAAAGGTAGATAAAGTTGGGCTAGTGGAACAGGTCTATATATTGTCAGGCAGTGTTGTTTACGATCAATCGTTGTCTCAGTGGTTAATTTAGATTCCATTACCGACGAGACGTATAGCATAAATCCACGTGTAAGTAAACAAAAGTAAAAGTAGGATATCTGTCTAGTTGGATAAGTAGAATAGGAACTTACAGGCTGAACAAACAAGTGGAATAGCGTCTATCAGAAGAGAAACAGAACCCTTCTTGTCAGTGCAAGAAGAGTTTATGTCTCATCAGAGAAGCAGAACAAGTTCGGTATCTAGCCAGACAAATAAAACAATAGTTTGTTCATCAGACAAA
>NW_017100191.1:2167145-2196821 GCF_001263275.1 Habropoda laboriosa | reverse complement strand
AGAATAGAAGTTTGCTTGACAGAACTTGGTAGAAGAAAATAAAAGCAAGTAGAATAGGCATACAGCGTCTGTTCAGACGTTGATAAGTAAAAGTGGTAGCGAAGCAATTGAAAACGAAGAAAACAGATTCTGCACCGAAACGGACGATTAAAATGGCAAATTTACAATGCACTCAACCCCGGGGATTATTTTCCATTAATTTTTTCATTCGACCGACTTAATCGTCGGAAATTATTCCCGCGAACAAGTCTGACAGGAAAATTTCGTTACGCTCCGCGAAGTTTTAAAAGGGCTGAACCCGTTGTTCCACCTTCGAGGATAATCTATTCAGAGGCTACGTTGCATGTTCCGCGAACGGATTGAAACTTGTTAATCAAGCAATTAAAATGTTTATTTAACCTTGCAAGAACTAAGAGATAAGATCCTTCGTTTTGTTCGCGGCCAGGAGAGGAATACCTGACCCGACATGAAACAACCAAGCTAGTCTTCCCACATTTTCCACGGGAATCCTATTCTTCGAGAATTCTTTGGCCGATGATGTTAATTGGTTCACGTCTCGTTCGTCGAGCAAGCTTTTCCTGAAGTTTCGCACAGACAAGCCCCGGCTAACTGAGTTATGGAGCCGCGAGAGCTCGGGAACAATTTCGACAGAAGACTGGCCAAACCTAACCTTTCTCCAGGCCAGAAGAGGCTCGTGTGCACCGTGTCGTGGAAACGGGAACAGCGGACGTGGATAATCTATTGTCACGTCGTTTCGACGCGCTTTGTTGTTTTGATTCCGCCAGCCGGAAGGCACAGTGTCTAGCCGGTGCTGAAAATTTGATACACAGACGTAAATTGTACCACTGGTACGTGTATCATACGGTTAAAGAGAATTGACACAGAATTTTCAACGAGACGTCATCTTGTCCACTGTCGTCAAAGAGGTCTAACTTCTGGTTGCCGTTTAGTTGCTGTTGGATCTAGGACTAGGTAAACCTGCTTCGAGTCCTTTGAGAAGCCTTTGGGGTTGCGTAATTCTACAGTAGGCATTGCTGGTGTCGACCACTCTGTTCAAACAGTTCTGGTTATTCCAGTTATTCAACAATGTGTGTTGGGTTATTTATTTTGTCACAGAGACACCTTTGTCCACTGAAAAACTCTCTTGCTTAAGTAATATGCGTTCTTCGTCCTTCCTGCATCTCTTTATTGTGTGATAAGACGTAATGACACGAAGTGAAAGAACACCTCATGTCACCTTTAATTATTACAATAACTCAATTTGTATGTAGGATGTGAACAAGGAGAAGGGAGCAACAACGGGTCAACGTTGTAAGATTTAATAAAGAAAATAGAAAAAACAAAATGATAGATACAAACGACTCGGTGGACACTTAACGACTGCCTCTGTCGTTCGTCTCGCGTCGTCTTTCGGTAGCTTTTGTCTAGCTACCGCTGCACTAGACCGCCCCACATGTATAATACAAAAATTTTGCATAACACCTTAATTGTCCAAATCTTTCACTTCTGTCTTTAGTAAAATTGCTGACATCACTTATGGAAAAGGGAGCAACAACGGGTCAACGTTGTAAGATTTAATAAAGAAAATAGAAAAAACAAAATGATGGATACAAACGACTCGGTCGTCTTTCGGTAGCTTTTGTTTAGCTACCGCTGCACTAGACCGCCCCACATGTATAATACAAAAATTTTGCATAACACCTTAATTGTCCAAATCTTTCACTTCTGTCTTTAGTAAAATTGCTGACATCACTTATGGAATCACTTGATATTTGGTTGCCTTGAAAGTAATTCCGATTACTTGTAACACACTCGTGGGAACGATTTTCCGTAGCATTTTCGTAGCATCGCTGGAGCTCGGTTTTTGTACATTTCGAATCCAAGATCCGTCTTCGCGAACCGGGCAATTTTTCATTCAGAAGGCGACGGTTCTTCACGCATTAAGGCCACGCTAGTTGGAGAAACGAAACAGAACTGGCAATTATTTCTCGATCAAGGGAGCATAAATTAGCCTGGACGTAAAAACTGGCTGCCTCTGAGAAGGAAAATTAAAATCTCCTCCTCGATTACGGACGTTATTTGCATACGACACAGATTTGCGGATTCCAAATGGCGGCGCTCCATTACTGACGCGTTCGAACAGAAAAGTGCGCGGATTCTTTTCGTTCATTAAAAGTCGTTGATTAAAACGTGAAGAATTCCCCTGTCCCTTTCCTCTTCCGCCTTCCAGCCTCTAACAGCATCGTAGCTTGGTGGAATGCGGTAGCGACCAGGCAGAAGCAAGAACGTGGTAATACGTTGGCGGAGAATGGCCAAAGTGGTGCATTAATCGCCGAAAGTTGCTCAGGGAACAAGGAATTAAACGGAGAGGATGCTTCCCCCTAATGAGGCATTCGATTGTTTAAACGTGGAAACGAGGAAATTGAGGCGTGCCCCACCGTGTAGAACACCGCGTAATTTTCTATGGAAATTCGAGAGGGTTATCTAATGGTTCTTGAGTGGAGTTTTAGACTGTTCGTTCAGGCTACTAACGAAAATTATACGCAGGGTGATTCTAGGTGAAAAATGGAGTAGAAATTGTGCAGTGATTTTTTTTTTCGTGGAGAGTCTCGTTTTCAAGTAAATTCGTTTGAAAATTCACGAGGTGTACGTCTGTTTAGAGGTAAATTTATGATATTCAAATTTCCTTCCTAATACACCATCATTCTCAAAAATACAGCATCATTCTCAAAAAAATTCCACTCAAAACTCCCCCAGTCTTTCATCCTCATCACCACCCAAATTTACCAACGTCACCTTAAATTTCATTTCACACATGCAAAGGCAGATTAAGTTCCCTCGAATTCTATTAAAATTTGCTCCCTAATACAGCATTATTCTGAAAAAAATTCCACTCAAAGAATTCTACAATTTTCCCCCATTCTCTCATTCTTTTTATTTATTATAGATTAAGTTCCCCCGAATTCCATTAAAATTTGTTTCCTAATACAGCATCATTCTCAAAAAAATTCCACTCAAAACTCCCCCAGTCTTTCATCCTCATCACCACCCAAATTTACCAACGTCACCTTAAATTTCATTTCACACACGCAAAGGCAGATTAAGTTCCCTCGAATTCTATTAAAATTTGCTCCCTAATACAGCATTATTCTGAAAAAAATTCCACTCAAAGAATTCTACAATTTTCCTCCACTCTTTCATCCTCATCAACACCCAAATTTACCAACGTCACCGTAAATTTCGTTTCACACACGCAAAGGCAGATTAAGTTCCCTCGAATTCTATTAAAATTTGCTCCCTAATACAGCATTATTCTCAAAAAAATTCCACTCAAAGAATTCTACAATTTTCCTCCACTCTTTCATCCTCATCACCACCCAAATTTACCAACGTCACCTTAAATTCCATTGCACACACGCAAGGGTAGATTAAGTTCCCTGGAATCCCATTAAGGTCACCAATGTTCTTTTGCATATAAGTGCATACTTTTTTAAAGTGCGTTCAGAGACATGTATATCCTGGTACAACTTTGAGACGTCCTTTGACCTCTGAAAATTAAAGTCAGACACTCTGTACGTTGGTGTTTCTGGATTTCGTCGAATTTTTCTTGAGTCGCGTTTTCACTAAAGATTGCACGACGGCCAAGGAAAAGGGATTGTTCGTATCGATTTCACGCTCCGATTACGTAGCGACAGTTGCCGATTCTCCCACGGCTTTCCCCGGAATCGTGTAAGCCAACAGAGGTAATCGTACCTCGATAGAAAGGACAGCTAAGCCTGTCGTGAGAACCGGCGCAAATCTGTCACGAATCTACAGCACCTCTTGTTGCGAAGTTCGTCGAGATTTTAATTTCCGTTCTGCTGCGCTTTGTCCACGCTCATTTGTGAGTTTTTCAGTCACTTCTCGTGCCCATGGAATACACCACTTGCTTCTTTTTCTCTCTCAGAACGAAGTGGAATTAAACATTGCAAATGTAAAAATTACAAATATAAAACAAAATTACAAATGTAAAACATTAATGAAAAACTTCATATTGCAGCGGGGAATTTTCATTTTTCCACAGGCCACAAAATAATCTCAGTACCTTGGCAAGTATTCAAACAGGAAGACAGTTGAATGAATAAAATATGATTACATAAAAAATTAGATCATTTTTCTCTAACTTTAAAAAGATCGTCCTTGAAGAGGTTCGTTAATTTTGCTTGCACCCTTTATAGACGTTCCACGAATGTTCTACAAAATTTTCAAAGCAATCACAATTGCAATTTACAAAGGGAAAAAGGAGATATCGAAGAGTTGCTCTAAACAAAGAACAAAGGTAGAAGAAACAGAGAAGAAAGTACATGAAAATTGAAAATGAAATTGGAGTGTAAACTGGAAAACAAACGCGGATCATTTCGATGGAATTGTATTCACGGCGGATCGCGCACGGCTGATGGAGTTTCGGGCGACGAGTAAAAGTTGCCGCACGCGACAATTTCGAGATGTTCGCGATATCCGCGACACGAATCCGTTTGGAAAGGGGCTCGTGTCGTCGGGGAAAAATATATCACGTGCTCAACCTTTCCCGTGAAACTTCCACAAGGCTCTACGAGCCGTCCTTTTCCCTCTGTCGTCGTTTAATTAAAAAGTTCCCGGCATGGGATAATTTCATTATAACTCGCTTAATATTCTGGAAGCTGCGAGAGCCTCGTCGATGGTGGACACGAGAGGACACGAGCAGTGAAAGTGGCGCTTTGAGTGTATTTCCCGTTCTTTTTCAGAAGAAGCGAAAGGAAAAGCAGGATTGAAGATTTCGAAAAAAATGTTTTCTTTGACTTTGATCTCAGGCCATGCTGAAAGGATGCTAGTTGAAATAGATCTGATTTAGATCTTACGGTATACTTAATTTAGGTATTAAATAATTTTCACCAAGGCTAATATTATTGTATTCAAAAAGTTCGAGGACAAATTCGTTCTTCGATTATCGCGGCGTCGTACATAAAGAATCATTCCAAATCAGTCATCTATGACCAAGGGATAGTGGAATGAGTCAGTGTTGAGTCAGACAGGGGATGCATATGGCCTGGAGAAATTCAGACCGAAAGATTTTTGATGGGTTGGCCGAATGGACGATTTGGGTCGAGGTTTAGAACACGTGGCAAGTGGAACAGGTCTGCAGGTGGTCAGGCAAACACGACAATGATATTTTAAATTAGGGAAATTGAAATTTAGCTCCTTTTTTTTTAATGGAGTAGGTAATATTGTTAATTAGTGTTGTCATTTGAAAATGGTGTAGCGACGCGTTCTACGCTTGACCACCAGAGTGGTCTCTTGACTAACATATTTTTATCATTATGACGTAAATAAGTCTGAATTTTTCGTACTCAATGTCACGGTATTATAGTTCATTGGAGAGATCTTGACCTCAGCTATTACATCGTAATGATAAAAATATGTACTCCCGTTTAAAAAAAATATCGACGACCTTGAAATCTCGAAAAATATGATCTTGAGAAGAGTTTTCTAGTTATCATAATATTTGCCCCTTCGAACCAAATAATTCCTTGCTTTAACATTTTTTCATATTATCAAAAACAAGTGAGATATTCGAGGTGATCAAGGCATACTTTGTTCACCCTGTATGCAACTTCTGACCTGAGAAGCCTTAGGAGGAGAAGCCTGAGGAGCCTTGTCTGACTTCCTAAAAAGCCTTACTGACGAGTCCTCAGGACGAAACGTCCACAATTTTTCCTTTTCCGCCTATCTTTTTTATCAGTTTCCTCCTTCTTTTTAATGGAAATTGAACGCAGTATTAATTTATTACAAACTTTCCTGGAATAGCGTGGAAACGAAATTGGCATTTGGCAGGTTGCTCGTCGATGGGCACCTATAAATGTAAAATGTATATTTTAAGCTTCGTTACTGGAAACTTGTAATTTTGGAGCGTCTTGTGCAATATTTTCCATGAAATTAACGGAATAACGTTTTTATTTAAGAGCTGCGCCCTGCATGAGAAGTGAAATAGGTCAATCTGTAGTCGGAGAGATGGAAAAGCGATACCAGTAGTCGAACAATTTAAAATCGAATATTTTCCGGTCCAGGTGCTAATGTTACTAATTATTGTTAAGCTTTGCACGTGACAATTGAATATCGAACCCCCACAGAATCTCGGCAGAAGCATTTCGTGTTTGGCAGGTTTCTCGTCGACGTGCGACAAAAATCAAATATCCTCGAATTTACTATCAGAAGCTTGGATCTTTCATTATTTCCAACCTTTTTAAATATTCCAGAGCAACGCGAGCAGTAAATTTCAAACTTCTACGATAATATATTTTTCCCGATAATTATTATAAATAATTGATAAAAATCTTTGAAATATTACACAGCAGCATGAAAAGTTGCTGCATCTTGATTTTTAGCCAGACAAGCGGAATAAAATTCTTGCAAGTAGTATTACATCGTTATTGATCGGACATCGACTTCTCATTATCGCTGTGAGTATAATAGCTGGCAGTTTGATGAAATACCAGCACCAATAAGCCACAAAGTTGCTGTATTACAATAAAAATGCTGTAGTATCGTAAGAAATTTTGAATTTTTCCTAGGATTTTAAAGGTGACAGAGAATTGTCCCAGAGATATCTTTGCGTTACAAGTTGTGTTAAATTATTATTACAATCCCTTATATCGTATTCCATGTTAACCGTTATTTGTTGCTCTATAATAAACAATTACATAAATAAAATATTCTCGTAAACGTTAAATTCCACCATAAAGATCTAATTAACAAGCTGCAATGGGAAAATTCGAATAAAAGGCTGAAACAGGTTCGAAAACAGGACACGGCACAACCGTAAACCGCGTTGAATTTCGTTGCTCACATTTCACTTACACGTAAGTGTTAGCCCGGCTATTATCGGTTGAAGTTTAACGGTTCGCACACCGATTGGCGGTTTGCCTGAACGGCGCGAATTAACATACTTGATGCTCGCTCCCCGTAACCCCTGGTTTACCGTGTTCACCGCAGTTCGACGCTCCCATCGATCCCACGCTCGACCTGTTCCACTCCGATTCTCTATCTCTTTCTCTCTCATCCGGTACGAAAAGAGCACATTAGCAAATAGAATTTTTCTCGTCGTGAGACAAATTTTGGAGAATATTTCTTGATTTGGAAAAATATTTGAGAATCTCCTCATCTCACGAAAGGAATTTTGTAAACTTTGTAAGCCGCCGTTTGAAAGATTTAGAAGGAAATTTTTTTGCCAAGAGGGAATTTTCCATTTTGGAGAATATCGCTTGATTTGGAAAAATAATTGGGAATTCCCTCATCTCACGAAGGAAATTTTGCAAGCCACTGAGGGAATTTTTCCGACTGTGAGAAAAATATTGAGAATTTCTCTCCTATTTTATAATTGCACGTAGTTCAGCAAAATATGTATTCGAAATTTCCTTTAATTCACGATAAGAAGAAAAGCAAGGGAAAGCTATTGCTGCAAAACATTTCCATCAACGTTCTCTCATTAATTGCATTTTTGCCACATTTTATTGGACATTCCTAGCGTCCGAGAATAATTGTTTCTCTAGTAATTTGCAAAGTTTCGCTTCACTTCGAGTGAAAATATTCAGCAGCGAAGATGGGTCGAAAATAACTTTCCCGATACGCTTTGGTGGCCTGTAATTCGTCAGCATCAGGACGTTGCTGGCCACCGTGGAAAACGGACGGTATTACCGGAGAAATGCAGGATAATCGAAGGGCAAACTGGAAACGAAATAGCGCGGGCCACGTTCTGCTCGTTTCAATCGAGCCCCGTTAAAACATCGCTGCCACGAAATCGAGTGGTTCCATTCACTCATCGGGCCAGATTGGACACGGCTCGACACTTCAATGGTTTTTCCATTACTGTTTCTTCTTGACCAACCCGCTGGATTTGTCGAATTTCATTTACACAGAATGAATTACACACTGTTACATTTAGCACAGGTATTGTCCGTTTAACAGGACCGTCACCCCTACTTGTTCAAATGAGATAAAAATAATTGAGCAAATTCTGCTTACTAAGCACCAGGACGCTTTCGAATTAATAACTGGTCTAATCGCCGTGTTTAGAGAATAACTGCCGTGGCATTGTTTGTTAATACACGTATTTATTATAAGTAGACTACGGATTTTTATGCATTTATAAAAGGCACAAAATTGCACAGAATGCATGTAATATGAAGAAATATACAAAATGTTGGGGTTTTATTGAACTGCACGCTACATTATTAAACTATATATATTAGAAGAAGTATGGGTTACGATATTACGAACACTGAGAGTCGAACCACACACGTAGCGGAGGTTCCATGCCTAGTGTTAATGCCCGTGGTTGTTACAATGAACTTTCGAGCCTTGTAGTGTTTGCACGATGTTGTGCCGTCTGGATAATGATTCGAAGGACCACCCAATATGATTGGGACTTGTAGATTGAACTGGTTGCTCCTTGGTTCTCCTTGTGGTGGTTCTACGACTACTCGACGACTGACTCTCCGACGTCGCGTCTCGGATGTCCGTGAGAGGGAATTTTTGTTAGGACACGCTGATTGGTTAATGGTGAACAATTGCATTTGCCAATCAGCGTGTCCTTCCAGTGCGCCCTTAGCGCGTTGTCACCTTGGAAGGGTGGGAGACGGTCGCGAGGGGAAGGTCCCAAAAATCTGGAATTTCCTCCGGGTGACTCATCGGCAAGCGGACCGTTACATACAGATATGCCTATTGATATATGGCTATTGAGCGCGAGGGACAGAAATTACTAAAAATCTAGCAAAGCAATTCTAGTGACCCTCGGAGGAGGTAATGAGACCCGTGCAAGCAATAAACGAAAGTCCTCAACTCAAAAATAACCGTTCCCGGTCGATCGTGCCATAAACCGTTTCTACAGAAAACCTAACACCTAGAATAACAACAAAAAAGGATCGGTAACAATTGCCGATCAGCGCGGGTCGCGCTACCCGCGTCGCTTTCGCGCACGCACAGAGCAACTCTTCACAAAATATTCAAATTATAGTGCTTTTTATAATACCTGGTAGGTGAAATAATTTTTTACCAAAGTTCTACTTTCTTTGCTGTATTCTCAAAAATATAAATTTGCATAGAAATCCGCAGACTAATTATAAGTTTCGCGTGACAATAGGATCTTACAGCGGATAATCAAGGAGTTGAATAAATTAAGCATAAGGTGGCGTACAGTTACTCTCACTAATGTTCAGACACTCTAGAACTTTTATACTCTTTAATAAATTTTTTAACGTTTCTATGAACTGCAAACGGTGCAAATTGTGAAAATTGCACTTTCTCACGACTTTCGACCTAGATCCGTAATAAATCTGAAGATTCTTACATCTTTCGACGCCTGTCGCTTGTTTCTCCATCGACCGATTTCGATGAAATTTTCAGCATGTACATGATTGACATAAGTCTACAAAACGTATATTTTAAATTTTCACTACAAGCTGAGATAAAGGAGTTGTAAAAAGTGATCTTTACAATTTTCTTGGTGATTCCCACAAATTGCAATATTTTCAAAAAATTTTATACACGTCATCTAGTATACTATAATCCTTCTAACTTCTGTAAAAAACTCAAATCGTGTGGTCCAATTTTAAAAAAGTTCTACTGTTCTAAATAGTGTCCGAGTATTATACTTGTAAGGAACATCTAAATTACTTCCTCTGTAACTGAAGATAAGAAAAAAGTGACAAAGAGGAGTTTATATGGTTTAAGGACGTGCATCTGACGATAAAAAGGAGCCTCGAGATCATCTTGAAGGTTATTGCAAGATCGTCGGCCGTTTTTATAAAAATAGAAACAATGATTCTTCAGAGTCTTTAATAAAAAATCAAGAATTTCAGAGATAATTATATCGTTGCAGTTGTGTATTTTTGAAGAAATGGATTCGCAGCACATTAGGACAATTATGTTTCGAGTTCAAAAGTGGACTTAATGCAGCTGAATAAGGCAAGACGAATAAATTAAGAGGAAGACCGATAGAAATTGGTTTGAAAAATTTCGAAAATGACTTATTTAGTATTTAATTATTAAATAAAATTATTTCGATGGAATGAAATATTCGGTTAAGAAGTAACATATATTTTTGTTCGTGTGCACGTACAATTTGATTACAATTTGACACATACAATATCCAGAATGGCAAATGTTGCTTCGGCGATATTAAATGTTTATTCCCTTTGAAAAAAATCGAGATCTGGAAAAATATGTCTGACTGCGGATCAACGTCATAAAACACTTCGTATATCGTCTCTGGTGAGGAGCTGAACTCATATTCGTACGTCTCCTTCCACCACTAGAACGCACATTCCATTGTGAACAGATATGAAAAATTTTCGTCAGATTAACTGGCTGCTAGCCCCCCTTTGACGCAGCTCGGATATAAATGCTCGCGACGAGAGTGAGGTACAATCTGCAAGACGGCAGGGAGTAAAAATCTATTTGACTTTTCTGATGAGATCGATTCCGTTCTCCCCTTATATTCTCAGGAAAGCTTAATTTAACCGGCTTGGAATATTTAAACCGTTCCTTTTGGGTCGACTGTATTTTTGCTATTCTAAAAACCTCGTACTTGGAATTATCAGCGGGATTCTAGAGAAGAAATACATCGAAAAGGTGGAATAAAGTGTTTTGAAAATTTAAGGGTGATGCCTGTAATTAATTCGTATTAGCAGTTACAAGATTCATACTAATTATTGAAATTTCTATAATTCCGCTTACAATTCCTATAATTCATCAATGTCTAATAAAAAAAATATTTTCTACTAACAAATGCACGCTATTCAAAAATGCAGGATTCGTCAATTTACACGGTTTCTCTATCTTTAATAATTTTCGAGATATTACACCAAATATGTTTACTGCTCTCAACTTTGAGGGCGATTTTCGCCCTTTCAATGTGGACAATTGCCGATAAAAAAAAATAAGTTTCAAATATTTTATTGAGAACTACTATATTCCAAAGATTCATAAACTTTGAGATGTTTCCTTGTGAGTATTGCAGGCTGCTCACAAGTCCTTACATTTCATGTTGCACCACTCTCTCTCTTGAAAGAGAGAGAGAGAGAGAGAGAGAGAGGGAGAGAAATATCTAGTCATACGAGTGAATGTGTGGCGTTAAAGGAAAGCTTAGATCGATGTAGCATTCATTGAAGTTGGTAAAGTGCACGTATGAAGCTCGATCGGATGGGTGGCGAGTGTCTCCGGTCGCAAACAGCTTATGGCAGATTGACGTGAGGGATAAAGGCTTTCAAGAACACCGTCGTGCATTCCTCTTTGAATTATTGGCATTTCTGTTGCCCTCGCTCCGACAGCTGTAGGAACTTGTTTCGAGTGCGTCGAAACTTCGCTGATAAGGTTAGCTTCGCGAACAGTTTACACCCCACCAAATATGTCTACAATGACTTTGTGAAGTATGACTTTATCGTGCGAAGAGAGAGAGAGAGGAAGATTTTTCGTCGAACGAACCCGTGTCCAATTTCGTTTCGTTTCCGAGTAATGAGAATTAAAAGATGCGAAACTTCGGCGCCTGATGACGAGCAACTCGCTAAACACGGTCGATTTTAATTAGTTTTTCGTAAGGTTGTAAAGGAGAATTTAAATATTTTTCGACGCGAAAGGCACGATGCTGTATTCAGTTGATGAAATTTTAATTTTGTTTAATAATTTCAGTGGTGGTATATTTTTGTGCATACGGCGGAAAATTCTGCCGCATTATTTATAATTTTCTCGAAATAACCAAGTAAAAATTCTCAATTTTAATTTTGGCGCTCGTATTATCGTTGTAATATTATATCTACCGGTTCCCGTTCGATCACCGAAGTCAAGACGCACTGGGCGACGACCGTGAGAAGATGGGTGCCGCTCCACGTCCGTCTCTGGAAGCCGTGCTGCTGGTTTTTTCGGGCTGAAATTTCACACAGACGTTAGTTCCATCCTTACTAACGTCTAGAAATTGAAAAAGTCCAAGAGCAAAAATCCTTACCGCCAAGTTGGGATTCAGGCATGGTCGGGCGTCCTCGCTCATTCTCCGGCTTGTTCTGTCGGTTGGTGGCTTCGATAGAGAGTAGAAACTGGCCTAATAGAGGTATAAGCACAAGCTTGGGTACTCTGAATCCTTCTTAGGACGGCTGACACTAATTGTAATATTATATCTTCACATCGAGCGATGCGCAATTTCTTGCCTAGGACTTTATGAAAACCCCATAACAACCATATAGGCGTGAAAAATTAAAATTGCGTAGTTTTCAGACACACTCTATAATAACGAATTGAAACATTCCTCGAACGTCCTCTTCTCTTTCCATGTATAATGCAAAATAATTAAATACATGTTTAATTCATGATTTATCCACAATAGAGTCGGTCAGATATTTTTTCATGGGCTTATCATTTCATTATTCCAGCCAGTTTTGGTCGATGTGACATTCGATTCAATGCCCGTAATCCACTTAAACTGTCCCATCGACCCCTCATCCTCCCTCAGGCGCACGCTTCATTATATTTCCCGCAGGAGTATGCAAACAAGGGAGACTTTGAAAGGTAGGAATCTGTCGCGGTTTCCGTGGCATTGTCAAGCTCGTAACTCGGTTAATGCGACGTTAATGGTCGCATTTTTCATCGTTGCACGTCACTCGAAGGGCAACTGCAACTCCCTGCTGTGTTCACGTATATCGTGAACCGGAAGTGCTCGTCGAAAAGGCTTGGGAAACGAACGACATTATTTTACGGTGGAAACGACAACATCGTAAATCTCTCTCTCTCTCTCTCTCTCGCTCTCTGTACGCTTGATTTATACTGTCATGGCAACGGGAGACGAACAATGTCCTTCGGCGACGACGGTTCAAATCCGATTTACGATCGCGAGGATGCGATACGCTGTGCATCGGGGCTCCATTGACGGGCTTAAAATATTGCTGATCGAAGACGTTCAATGTCATTGGATGGCGTGCTGTGTAGTACGAACCGCGAACGAGTGAATTTATCGTCGTCGATGGTGAAATCAGAAGAGGAAACCAATTCTTGGTTAGACGGCCATGGTGCAGATTGATGTACGTTCGGGCAAATGATATAGATCTCTGTAGCGAGCCAATAGTAATGTAGATCCACGTATGGTCATATGGATTTATTGGAGAGACTTGTGTGGCCTGATAATAGTGGTGGAGATCAACATATCGTCAGACAGGAATAATATCTGACGATTTCAAGTCAAATAAGTAGAGTAGCAACTGTGAGAGGCCGCACAGTAGTGGTGTAAGTCCGTATTTGTTTGGACAGTAGCAATGCAAAGTCCGAAAATCCAAGTTCTAGTGGTATAGGTCAATGTATGTTCTGTTAACAGTAGTGTGGGTTTATATATGATCCTGCAGTAGTAGTATAGGTTCGTGTATGGTGAAGCAGTAGTAATATCTGATCGTTTCATGTGAAACAGGTAGAACAGTGCTCACGAGTGTTTGCACACTAGTAATATTGGTCTACATATGGTCAGACAATAGTACTATAGCATCGTAAATTAGAAACAGTAGTGGTACCAGTCAAAAAATACAGAGACAAGCCTGTACAGGTTTCAATATGCTCTGAGAGTTGTAGCAAGTGTTCGTACATTGTCACACAAGTGGTACGCATATATGGTAATGTAGTAATAGTAGTAGTACATGCTAACATATAGTCAGACAGTAACAGGACAGCTCGTATAGACTTGCATACGCTCAAATAAGTGACCGAAGCGCACATCTGATGATGTAACAGTGGTACGAGCCTACGTGTAATCATCCAGCAGAAGTAAAAATCAATGGATTATCAGACATTAGAAACACAGGTTCGTGTATGGTCCGAGAAGTAGTGCAGAATGTCTTGCAAGCGGTGCGAACTTATTTTTGACGAGACAAACAGGTGTGGCTAAGGCGGTAAGTTCCTGTGCAGCCAATCTTTCTCTTCCACTCTTTTCTTCTCCATTTCTTGTTATGTTTTCGCAATTTAGCTGAAGGTGACGACGATCGAAAGAGTAGAAGGCATACTGTCGGGAGTATCTTCGCGCGTCTATTCATGTTTTTCTTTCTTTCCCTTTGCCACTATAGCGAATATTTTACGGCCAGACGCGTCACAAACAATTCCTTTTGTTATCTTCCGCCGGAAACGCAAGCGCGCGGAAATTACCCTCAGCCCTGGTTCCCAAGATGCAGCTCGTCGTAAGGATTAGACGCTTTCATTGAATAGGAGAGAGACAAAGCGTGACGATGGCTGATTAATCGTAAATTAGGTTCAAGGGGCGAAATTACACACCCTGTGTAAACGTTACAATCATTTTTCTCCTCATTTATATCTTCAGATTTATCTCTTCGTCAATCTTTTATTTCCTTTGCCTCGCATATTTTCTATTTGCTACAGTTACTTACAACTATTTACACTAACAATATTAAGAATTACATCGAACAAAAATGTTTCGTTACACTCTAAAGATGTCCCTTTCTATCAGAAACAGAAGTGTCACGATATCTTTACTAGTCTAGCCAAAAATATTGTTAAAAATTCCTTATTTCTCGCGCTATCACATTGAACTCCCCCCTGCTAATAGTTCAAAAGTTTCATCCTGCGATGCTGTTATTCTTCATTTATTCTTGCTCCTTTTCCTATTTATTTATTTCTATTACAGGCGTGCGCTCGATCGTCCCCGCGTCCCGTCTCAGAATGTCCCTCGTTCTCCGCGTAACATTTCCACGTTTCGATCTCGCGGGCAATATCGATAATTGGCTCGAATGTTCATGCCGCCTTTCGTTCTGCATAAACGAATATATTCGAGATTCTACCGGGATCGTGTTCGGTTGCGAGCAATTGAACGGGTCGCTCGCCACCCAGGATTACGCCGGGAATAAATGAACGAATCGGGATTGGGTATTGTTTCGACGCTGCGCGAGAAATTCTCCGTTAATTCCTCCCCTGAACGAGAACTTAATTGTAATAGGAGGATCGTGACGGTAATAATTGGGACTAATACAAAGGGGTGGCAGATATTTTCAAAGGTATTCTCCTTGTGAAAAATTGAAACCAGATTGGAGAATAATAAAATTTAGATTAGTTGGAAGTGGTTTTTTGAAATTGGCCCAAAGGCGCCTGATTGCAGGCAACGAACCATTGCGCGAGATATTGGAAGATTGGATCGGTAAACGTGGGCGTAATGATTATCAAAGGATGATGCAGAAATATTCATTTATACTATAGATGTTGTGACGCATTTTTGGTATTACTTTTGACGTATACGATAATTACAACCCTGTGGTGTACGATGGGTTGCCTGGTGTCAAGCGCCTTTGGGTCAATTTTTTATTAGACAGTGTTCCATTCTCGATTCTTTTTATTTCTTATTTTCATTTTACTCTACAAGAATGGAAATATATTAAAAAAATTATACAAAATAATTCCAAACCGACTATTAAGGACATCTCATGAAAGATCAATATAACATTCAACAAAACCTGATTCCTAAAGCAATTAAAATTTTGTGTTATTATCCTATCATTTTGTCCGGCTAAGATCAGTCCATGTTTAAATTTCCTTCTGTAAATGCTTTGTAACATATCATATAAACTTAAGATTTAAAGGACTGACATTTTGTTCTTTTAGTTATACGAAAGATACAAATACAGGGTGTCTGTTTTATATCTGTGTGATGTTAGGAAAAAAATGTTTTAACAAAAGTTGTTTAGTATGGAGGGAGACGTTATGTGGTGTAAATACTTTTTTTGTACCGGGTATGGTGGGGGAGATTTTAAAGTCAGTTTAAGTTTTTTAAATGGAATGCTATACTTTTTTACATAATATGATAGTGTATGTTAAGACGAATCCAACGAGGTGCGAACAAAGTCATTTCCTTTGATAAAACAGACACACGCGACAGTGAGGAACGTATGGTGGTCCTGTTCCCGGTTTTTCGCAATTTTACGACCTTCCATGACAGGAAATGTCTTTGTTCGCATCTCGTTGGACTCGTCTTAACATACACTATCATATTATGTATAAAAAAATATAGCATTCTATTTAAAAAAATTAAACTGACTTTGAAATCAACCCCACCATACCTGGTACAAAAAAAAATATTTATACCACATAATTTTCCCCCTCGTGCCAAACAACTTTTGTTAAAACATTTTTTTCTTAACATCAATTCTTTAAAAGATATTTCGCTGTATTGAGATAAAACAGACACCCTGTATATAACAGTGTTCTGTAATGTCGTTCTACACTGTGAAATTGGATGTTAAAAATTAGTCTGAGGTACAGAAAGAAATTGATAGTGAACTTATAGAATAGAAGTAGAAAATGAGTATTGTTGAGGAAGTAGTTTGGAGGTTTGCGGATGGCATTTTACTGGTTTTTTGGGCTATGAAACAGCTCGTAGAAACACGATACACCTGTTCAAATGGAATACCTGTTGTAGCACGCAGGAGGATCACGAAACACGCGTGGAAGTACGTGCTCTGTGTCGCTAATGACAAGACACGAGTTGCAGCGGTGCAATGCAAGCAGCAATATTCGTTACAGTTACAACAAGGCCAGACATGACACTGACGAGAACGTTATTAGTTGCGATAGGAACACCGGGGATAATGAAAACACGTTAACGAGCATCCTGAAGCTAATCTTGTATTTTTTATGACGTCCATATCTGGTATATTCTCTTCGAATTCCTGTCGTCAAAGTAAAAATGAGAAAATGGTACCAATAACTCCGCCATGTGGAGCAGATACTGTGTCCACAATTTTTTTAAATCCTACATATCGGATGTACAACATGTTCAGACGTTAAAAATGGCCAATTTGAGGTCTGAAAATATTGCAAAGCATTATCTGTACAACAATAACGATACCTGATTATTAATTGATTATTAATTCAGAATTTCATATTTTATTTTCCCTCACACATGCATCTGTCAATTTATGTTTTTTACATAGAAATGTCAAAACGGTATAGGGGACAACATTTTGCCCATAATAAGTACATTTAAGGGGTCTTCCTACTGTGACGGATTGAAAAAATCAATTTTTTTTTCTGCATTTTCTTATAGTTTAACATCTCGAGAATATGTCCACGAAGTTTTAAAGCTTAATTCTCAAAATTGGCAGAGATATATGCCTTCGAAGGAAGCGGTTTTATGTAGTCTTAAACTGTAGTTAAAACTTTAAACGCGTTTTTCTCGAAACAGCATTTTTCAAACTGGCTGACATGATTACCAAAAAACCAGAAGTCCGATCCACTTCAAATATGTCAGGTATATTCGGTAGATGTTGCTTTATCGCTTGAACTAGAATTGTGCAAATATTTTCAAAATTCAGCCTTTGCGGTCAAAAAAACCATCATTTTTTGCTAAAATCGAAAGCAATTTTTGAAACCTTGTCATTTCTTTATTTCTCAATATTTTTTTAATATTCTAGTTCAGACGATAGCCACACGTCTACAGATTAAGAATATGTTTGCATTCTGTATTTTGGATAAGTACAACGTCTGATATCATGTCAGCCATCGGGAAAGATATTTTTCAAGGCGCTCTCTTCACGATGGTCCTTTCGTCTGATATCATGTCAGCCATCGGGAAGGATATTTTTCAAGGCGCTCTCTTCACGATGGTCCTTCTTTACAACAGATGTATATTTTCACTTATAAAAAATATTTTTGTGTTCTTAAAAGGTGATAGAATAAATATACAAATTTGCAAAAGGATACGTGTAGCACTATCTTTCTTTTAAATTTCCGAAATATTAAGCTTTTTCATCCGTCACAGTAAGAGGACCCCTTAAATATACTTTTTCTACTCACTTAACAACGTTCGTACTGTATGTTAAAATACAACAAAAAAGAACACGAAGGCGTCGAAATGGTTTCACTAGATTTAAGCCATAAACAATGATATCTGAACGTACATCAGCCAAGAGACATTATCGTTCCGGCAAGAGAAAGCATGCACCCGGAAGAGACGTTAACCAGGCTTTATTGCATAATAAATTGATGCCACGATCGATAGCTTTACGTGTGCCATACTTCACTGTTTGACACCACCGCCCATTATATTGGCCACGGCCAGAAATTTCAATGGGGGGTAAACCTGTTCTCGCGGGAATATGAATTTCAACCAATTACCAGTTGCCTTTGGCCCGTTACAGGTCAGACATTGTTGGGGCTTGCGGTTGATCTTTCGATCGTTCAAGCGTTGCCGGTTTTTGCACGTGTGTGCCGACTAATGGTCTAAGGCTACGAAGGACCAGTTTTTATTTTCAGTTCTATGTTCTACAACTAATTCGAGGTATAGAGTCTACTGCAAAGTGTTTCTCTCTGGATGCGAAGTGTTTCTGCTGGAGTCTCCGCGGTTTTCCTCGACGAAGACTCCCATTTTCCTAAAAACACCCTGATTGGTGATGTTTCCTTTTCTAAAATCACCAATCAGTTTACTCCGGTGCATCGCAACCTCCCTCCATTTCACCCTTAGATCAAATCAGCCACTTATTGACGTTTCTGGTGCAATTTACCAACGATATAACTCAATTTACCTTGCATTACTGCTTCATTCGCAAAGTAACATTTCTTTTTTTGTCTTTGCATAACTCCTTTGATCTCCATTTTCATATTTATTCTCGGTCTTCTTTCATAGCAGAATCGTTTTACGAACCACCGAATAGGATGCAAATGACGTACAACTGTTACAAAATGGTAACTGCTAGGTTTAAACGAGAACAATTTTTTTTTTGTTTTCAGAGGTACGAGTGGGATAGATATTGATCTACGTAGACTGGACATAGATCAGTGCCCTTTGCCTCCAGGATCCACGCAATTGAACATTTTCGCAGCCAGTGACAAGTGCAAGAAGCGGACAACCGAGGTCAGTGCACTTCTCGGTGCCATTTTTACAATTTCTCAAATTTGATTAATCCCAGACAGGAGAAATTCTCGATAATGTAGATTAGCTTTCTTAATTTTTCGTACAAAACTGCTATCGACGAGACCTCTTAGTCCTATCGGTAATTAAATATTCCTTTTTACCATTTTCTTTACCTTTTCTCTGACGATCATACAATTCATAAAAAATTCTACTGGTATTTTTGTTTAAATTTAAAAGTGAATTATAAATCTTCGTGAAAAGTGTGTTATTTTACTGATATTATTTTACTTACTTTTTAAATATTACTTATTAGTGTTTTCTTAAACAAGACTGCCACTTTCCAGTTTCTAATTGAGCTTCAAATGAGAAACTAATAGTATTCTCAATGATACCTAACAACTCTCTCGAATAAAATCTCATTCGCAACATCAGCGACGTGAAAACAAATTTTCCTTCTCACTTACCATTTTTCTCTCTCAAAAAATCGTCTCCCATTGATGGACACTCAATTAACACCTTTGATTCCAGTGTATCGCCATTCCAGGCTTGGGATTTCGTCGGGGGAGCTACCGATGCGTCTGCAAGCGAGGCTTCTACTACCCAGACACGAAATCGACCAGTCGATACTACAATGGCACCGTGATCGAGGAGGAGTACGAGAAATTGATGATGGTACGTCTCTAAAATCCATCTCAATGCTTCGTTCTGTCGGTAGAAACGTTGAACTGCTTGCTCAAATTCACGACAGTAAACGCTGAATGCGTCGTTTTAAGAGATTCCTTGATAGAATGACCATTTCAGAGGATATTCGAGCTTACAGGGGGGGAATTCTGGTCGGATTAAAAGACAACTTTCGCGGTAATTTGTCATTGTCGTCACGCTGGGGGAGTAAAAATCGTGTACACGATTCCAGGTCACGGGATACTCATACATATAATATATCTTTCTTGCGAGGATCCTCAAAAAGCAACCCTCCATAAATCAGCTGCCCGGCCCTTTTCGCCCTGATTAAACAGTTCCGACTGACTCTTCTTCTCCACTATTTCTGACGGTGGCTCTCTGTTGATCCAGAACTTCAGTCCAGGCATGAAAATAAAACTTCACGCTACTCTTATGGCCCTCTTCTTTCGGGCTGCGTGTCCTGGGGCTTCTCTCAGATGGCCTGATGTTGATCTAGGAGCTCAGTTTAAGAGGCTTGGAGTTCGTAAGAGTCGGGAAGTTGGTCTAAAGTCCAATTAGAGGTCAATGTTCTTTGCTTAGGGGATCTGATAGTTAGCAGTAACACCTAATTGAGATTCCAGTCGTGTTTTGTGGATTAATGGATCAGAGACACTGGATACTGTAATTGAATCCTCTTTGGTTGGATGATCAGGTGGATATTCGTGGCTTAAGTTGATTAGAAATCTCACTTATAATTAGGTGGGATGTCAGTGGCGATTGGCAGGTACGCTAGAAAATTCTTCGAGTTGTGCATCTCGTAATTGAGTTTCTAACTATTTTCAGAGACTAATGGATGGGGGATATCGGTAATTTTAATTGAATCCTTCTTATTGTTACTTGAGAGTATGTACTATGTCATGATCTTCTAAAGTAACAAGAATTCGCTACCTAGTGGCAGCCAAGTGACACAGATTAGCAAGCAAAATCAAATTCTTTTGAATTAGTGTCATAGTTAGCAAGAATTCACATCTGATTGTCGTTCAATTCCTTTTTGAACAAATTTCCAAAAAATAGAACTGATCCTTGTTCCAGTAATTACACAGTGATAACTAGACTGCGGATTTTCATGCATTTATAGGAAATTTAAAGGTGCAATATTGCAGAGAATGCACGTAAAACGAAAAAATATACAAAATATCCAAATTACAGTGTTTTTTATAATACCTTGTAAGTGAAATAATTTCCTACCAAAGTTCTACTTTCCTTTACTGTATTCTCAGAAATATAAATTTTCATAAAAATCTGATTTTGATGAAATTTTGGTATATGGTAATTCTCCTATGTATTTTATCAAAAATTCTTCACGTTGAAGAGATAAAAGTTGCCCTGATATTTCAGAGACTATAGATAGAAGAATAGTGCAAATACACGAATTAAATATTTTCGAATGATCAATTTGTCTACGTAAACAGACGTGAGAAAAATCATTTTTAGGACCATGTTTAAACCTCCATTTGACTACTCTAGTGTACCTAGCTCTATTTAGCTTCCTAGCTAGCGAGCGTTCGCTCACAGCCACTAATAAATGGCAGCAACAGCAACCGGTAACAGAATCCCCATCACCTAACAGACCAAGCAGGTCCTCATTATTCAAACGAACAAGAATTCACGCCTAATCATAACTCCAGATCTAGCACCATGATCCCTTCAGCCAATTACCCTTTGCACAGTGAACGTGCCCCCCGGAGTTAGGACAACCATGTGACCATTTAGGTGTGTCAGATCACCCTGATCATCAGCTTTGAGTAACTAGGCGTTTGAATTGCTTTAAATCATTCCTTCTCGCCTCTATTAAACGGTCCAGTTCCACCAAAGAGCGAACGAAGGTCTGTCAGGAATAATTCACGGTGTCCAATGGAGTCAAAGGGAATCAGGGATCGCGTGGCCGCGATTACAAGCAATATGACGTTGGCTACGGGTGGCGAAATTGCCGCGGGTCGCTCGTAATTGCTGATAAATGGCCGTGGAACACGCGTCCCGTACAAAAGGGCGAGCATTGCGGCTCGTCCTTGGCTGTAATTAATATTCACGGTGACAGCCGGTGAAGGATTAACCTCTCGATGCGCCGCCAGCTAGAAATGGCAACTGCAGTCTTGCCGGGTTGAAGGAGAAACGTCAGGTCGGGCTGATTTTAATATGCTGCATGTGACGATAAGCGCGATCGTTGAGGGAAATGGAGGGGAATGGAGGATCCTTAGTGAAGTGGAGAATGGCAGGTGTTTGGGAGAATTGAGTGTGAGAAGGACCAAAATGCACCAAGATTAATTCGGTTTGAGAGCACTTTTACCATGCTTATTCGGCTAGGTCCTTTTTCAGTAATTTTTTAGAAAATTTTTCTTTACGTTTCTGAGTAATTGAAGCTGACAGTGGTAAATCTGTAATCCTTTGGGAAAAATGAAAGTTTAAAAAAGGTAATTGAAAATTCTTCTGAGAGATTTCTTATAATTTGCCAAAGAAATTCAGTACATGATAATGTAGATTGCAAGGGAGAAGATTTTTATATAAATTAGATCTGGGAATTGAGTCTCTCATGTTCCTTTCGAAGCAAAGCTAGAAAATTAAATTTAAATCTCTTTAGTCCCTTTTTTTGAAGCAGTAGTGCGCTAAACTAGCAAGTAGTACATGTTTGACTAAATTGAGTCCAATAGCACTATCTATAACATCCTTTAAGAAGAAAAAATTAAAAAAAAACCCATAATTATTGTATTTTTTTAAATTAATTTTTTCTACTCTGCTTACAAAGATTTCTCGTTAATTTACAACTTGAATTGCAATGTGCAGCAATTCCCATAAAATTGAATTTGATTTTCTATATTTCCATGCATTCTTCTTCTCCGAGCAGTTAAACAAATTCCAAAGTGATTTTCTGTGTAATTTCGTTAACAAAAAGTCGCAACACATTATTTCTTTCCCCGCGATAATAAATTTCCATTTCACATTTCTCCGCAAGAAAGTTCTCAAGAACATTAAGTACCAGTTTCTCCGTCATTTCCAGTCACATATTGTTCCCGATGTTTAAATTGCACGTTAAGCAATTACGAGGTCGTCGTTGCACACACCGTGAAAGTGAAATCACGCGAACGACAAAAATTACTTTATACATTTGCGATGCACACTCGGCCTCGTTCTATTCGTTTTCATATTTTTCCATTAACCTGTCACGAACTCACCTCTGTACGAGTCACGGGCGACGGGGAAAAAATGACCCACTTCTTATCATACTTTCTTCTTGTAAATCCACCAGAGGGACGCTAATCAGGTAAACGTCAGTCCGGCGTGTACCAGTTGGATTTGGATTAAAATTTCTTTATTAAAACTGACCCGCTAGACTGATTTCCTTCTCTTAAAAGCACAACGAGGGATTTTCTTTCTTTTCTTTTTTTCGTTTCAGAAAAGCATTAAATTTCTCCTCGCAAGGGATAATTCCTATTAAACGACCGTTAAATGTTTTTCATTTGACAGTTTATTTTTTTTTTTGGATTAGCGAAACAACAAGTAAATGCTTTAGGGAATGATACCTGTAAAATGGTAAGTGGAACGAAAGATTGGGGAACAAAACAGTGGGCAAGTATAATATTTTTAGAAAAAATTGAACGCCTCGTTATCGATAATCGTTATCTTCCTCTGGAGAGTCATGTTTCTCCTTGCAAGATAGTAGCAATCACAATGATGAACAAATATTTAAGAAATTATTTCTTCTAAGATGCTAGCTAAAAGAAGTTGTCATATTTCGCTGTTTGGCATTGATAGTGGCAGAACTTAAAAAATGCAAATTTTTATTTCTAACTTCATTAATATCAGAACAGAGAGCAAATGAATCGTCATTAAATTGGCCGTATTTTATCTATAAAAGTGATTCATTTTCAGTTGTTTCATACAGCGTAAAAGAGGGTGTAAAGTATAAGGTAGACCTAATATTCTGTTGAATTTCTTCACGATTATGCTATCTGTGATCCTTAACCCTTCGACAGTCTAATAAAATTATGAATTACGCTAAAAGAAATGTACATTTCATACGTATTTTTTTAATAATTACGTCGGGTATGGTAATTTTTAAAACAAGGGATACAGAACTCTACGTCGTAGTTATGACAACAATATCTCGCCCCTTTTCAACTTTCTTCCTAAGAGTCTCTCTTGAGTTAAACAGTTAACCCTTTCACCTGTAACAACGTGTCAGTCTCGTGGTAGAGATTCCGGTCAAGATGTGAGAAAAATAGTTATATTACTAAAAAAAATTAATTGCAATCCTAACTTTCGTTTTAATTTATAAGATCAAGGATTCCTTAAAGTAATTAATCTGTAACAGATTAGCTTTTATTACCTGATGCAGTACTAAAATATTAAATGGCTGACGTTTATACGCGTAGTTAGAAAAGAAATCATAGGTTAAGGGGTTAAATATTTGACGCTTTGCCCGAATCCCACGCGGGATAAACTTTCGAAGGGTTAAATCTAGATAGACGCAAAAGTAGAGCCTCTTTAAACAAATAATACGATCAGTATTTAACACTTTATTAAATACTTCATTAAAACTAACAGTTTAAACAAGACAACTTAAAAACTATCAATTTTTATTTTCTTGGACTAATGGACTCTGCGGGTACAGTATTTTTCACCATTTCTAAATTCATTAATTTCACATCAGAGAGCAAATATCAAATTCTACGATATTAGTCAAATGCAAATTTTTCAGTTTTCTTTTTCTGTAAAATCTGTTCGTGAACGATGCCACTGTTAAAAACACTAAACAGCGATTTTTTCTTCGAATACTAACGAAATATTCTTTTCCAAGAATCAAATGCCCAGTAGCAAAAATGCACCAGTAGAAGTCCTCGTTAATCCCCGGCAATCGTTAGCAAGAAAAACCGGAATGTCCCGTTTCTCCGATAAAAAAGGAGATTCGTTTGTCAAAAAAAAAAAAAAAATAGAAAGAAGGAAAAAAAGACGGATCGACCAGTTCCCCTTTCAATTCCCTGAATCTTCTGTCACTCACAGCCTCGTAAGGGAATAATCCAGCGGGATTACGCTCAGAACGGAGCATCTGAACACCGCCCACCTCGCACTCCTGTCTCTCCGCCACCGTCAAAAGCGAAGATTGATGTGTTTGATGTCGTCGAGCTTCACCACACGAGCATTCGTCGCCGATAACACGATAAACTGCGGTGTGAAAGAAACACGCCGCTTTTAATTCGCCTAACGCGGTATCATGTCGCTACAGAGACGCTGCGCTTCGGGGGAGAGCCACTAAATTCAATTTTATCCCACGGTTCGTGTTAACACCCTCGAGCATTTGCTTGCAAAGCCACGTAGCCCGCGCAAAATTAGTTTCACAGGGTGGTTCCATTTTTTTCCTCTCTTTTCCCTTTTGCCTTTGCTTCTCGTCGTTCATTCTCGTACATCAGCCGCTATCAGAACTGGTTTTTGCATTTTAGACGGTGTTGTTGCCGCTGTTTTTCACGGAATTTATTTCTCCCGGAGAAATATACGATTGCGTTCGAGACTTCGGAATCTAGATAATGAGAGTGTAATTAGAGTGATAAGATTTTGCATTTGAAATCGAGGTGAGTTGTTTGGGGATTTTTGGGTTAGAATTTGTGGATGGTGAAAGAGGGTTGTTTTCGAAATTTTCACACTTTCTGCCATTGTGTCGTTGATTCTTTTCGAACTTAGCGCGTTTATTGGTAGACGTGAGAAACCAACTTGTGTGAAATTTTAGTGTACTATGTTGAAGTGTTTGCAAGATATTAAATAGGTAAAATAGGGTGATGTACTGTCCGACAAACGTAAAGTGAAGCCTCTGACGTCACAGCTTAGCAAAATGGAGGCAAAATAGGCGGTTCAGGTAATTCCCACTACTCTTGGGTCTTACACTGCAGGCCCTTGAGGGGAAGTTGCGTTGTAGGTAAATGGTTTAGACAAACGAATTTAAGTCAGCTGTCGATAATGTAATACGCTGATAAAAGAACGGAAAACTAAAAATTATTTGGTCGCCTTGTCCTCTTACCTACGTTGACGCGTAAGACATATTTAATAGCGCAGACGTTAATTTTTAAGCGACTCATACACAATAAATTGTAATTGTAAAGGAAGCCTCAGGAAATGTATTAATATTTTTTAACAGTTAGAATACTAAAATGTAAATATCTTTTTCCTATTCCTGAATAATAAAAGTAGATTGCGGCGCATTAAAAAATTGCTTAAGGAGCTACAAAATTTCTGGCTGCAATGAAAAATAGCGTGCCACCGCAGACCGACAGCCAATAAAAGCCATCAAACAGCTACTGTTTAATATTAAAATTTTGAAAAATTTGACAAAATCAGACGACATGTCGTCACTTTAACCGTAATATTTCGGCTTTGTTTAAAGATAATATTTCGATCTTGGGCTCATTTCATAGCAATAAACATAGCAACAATCGCTGCTAAAGTTTCAATTGCTAATTTGACACTGTTCTCACTCGTAGAATAATTTTGAAGAAATACCACTGGATTGCTTGAATTTTAACCTGTAAAATAAGCTTATCGAAATAATAGAGAAATTTTGGGAACATGGGATAAAAAAATAAAGTTTACCATGATGCACATCGTTTGGCGTCGCGCAGGCATCTGTTCGCCTGTTTATGGTGTCTGCGCGACGTAAACTTAATTTTTTTTCGAGCGCTTGAAAATATCATTCGCAAGTTCCCCTACATCTCCCATCTTTAGGCCCTGTGTGACGTCAGAGGCTTCACTTTAGGTTTGTCGGACAGTAGGTGCAAAATGCAAAAGCTCAAAGGAATCGGACGATCGAGAACCGATATTTGCGAAAACTTCACTGTTCTATGTTTTATAACGTACGATTTTATTGTAGAAAGCAGAAAGTATTTTATTAATTTGCCGTTTGCGTATTTTATTAATTTTTTTTTAAACTAGTCACGTATCTCTGTAAGAAAGAGCGCACATGGTACTCAGTACAATTTTCTATCTTAGAGTTACTTATTTTATTTGATGAACTACTTAAAGTTGAAACAAACGCATCCTATGATGTTCATTGGCGGATATTTTAGAATATTTTCTATTGTCTTATGGTAATTTATTTCACTTTATGAAGTAAATGATTTTCTAACTTATTGTATCTTATGAATTATTTCAAATAAATGTACAGTAGACTCTCGTATAACGCGGTTAAATGCGCGTTGTATGAATTCGCGTTATAGGAAATCGTGCTGTACGAGAATATTTCTCTTATAATCGGAGTAATCTAAAGTAAGATGTTTGGAATGATTATTGCAATGCCAACATTTATTTTCTATGTTTTATCAAATAGTAAGTGACATACATACATACGCTGTTGGTTTAGAAAAACATATTCATTTTTAATGTATGTAATGAGCAAACAATCGTAAAAAAGCAGAAGCAATTATGAAACAGAAGAAGTTGGTAACGATTTAAGAAAATAGTATAATGCTCAACTAATGCAGATTTAATTTTTAAATGCAGGCAATTCTTGTATTTTATTGTTCAGCGCGTTGTAAGGGTAGTCGCGGTATCTTTGGCCCGTTATAGGAATTCTCGTTATACGGGAGTCTACTGTAGAATAAAATAAATTCAACATGCTCATAGCTTTTAATCATAGCTTAGATTCAATTTATATGTTAGCTTACAACTTAGCTTACTTGCTAATATCATTTTCGAAAATGAGAATTTTTCAGAAATGATAAGAATTACCCAATGTTCACTGTAGATTGGTCATTACGCGAGAATCTCATTGTACGTTCCATGATTTACTGTGCTGCCACTGTGTAGGGGAGTGTGCCCGAAAGTGTTGAGTTGTGTTGCACTGAGGACATTCGAGGATGAGCGGCTCTACGCGCGCTGTAATTGGCCAGTGTTTTTCGTTAATAATTCAAAAACGAGGCTTCAAACTGGATTTTTGAAAAGGAAAAAGTTGTTCAGAGTCACCCCAGCAACCCCCATTTCCGGGTGTTCGAGGAGTTACAGGACACCCTGTATAACTAGTACCTGCAGTTCACTCTGTACTCATGAGGATCAGAGTAGCCACAGGTACGCGTAGTCCTCAGCTTGGTACTCCTTTCCAAAAATGATAATTTTCTTTGGAAAAGAATACCAATTACCAGGTCCCACCACGAGGAGGTGACTACGCAAGGGACCCGACAAAAATACATGCCCTACTGGCAGCTCTCTACCTTCAGAGATACGCGATTCTCATTTGTAGCAAAGGAAATAGATACTTTTATCAAAAATTCGTGTTTTCAGAATAATTCGCGATACGATATACGAGTGTCTTATATTTCACTTTAAATCGCGGTACTAATCATTTTCTCATTCTTAATGCAATATTCCAACTCTAAAAATTTCATTTTCAATGCAATATTCAAACTCTAAAAATTTCATTTTCAATGCAATATTCAAACTCTAAAAATTTCATTTTCAATGCAATATTCAAACTCTAAAAATTTCATTCTCAGTGCCATATTCAAATTCTAAAATTTCATACTCTTCCCTAATAGAATGTTAAAAAATGATAAATTTCGCGATAGTAAAAATGTAGATGGTATTTTATCAATTATGCTACAAATGAGTCGCGTATCTCTGTAAGAGAGCGCGCACATGGGAGTTAGTACAATTTCCTATCTTAAAATTAGTTGTTTTATTTCGACGAATTACTTAAAGTTAAAACGCACGCATCCCACGACGTCCAACGGCGGATGAATAGAATATTATTTTCTATTCTCTTATGCTAACTTATTTTATCTTACCAACTACTTAAAATTAACACTCTCGTTCACGCTCACTTCATACTCGGTACAATTTTCTATCTTAGAATTAATTAAAGCTAACATGCGATAATTCAAATGTACAATGAAGCTCTGTAAGAAAAGTATATTGTTAAATTGGACGAGGAAAGTAAACTGTTAGGATATCTTTTTTATTTATATTTCATTTTCATATTTAAAATCGTAATATCGAAGTTCTGTAAGAAAAATATATTGTTAAATTGAAATAGGAGGATAAATTGTTAGGATATCTTTCTTACCTGAAATCGTAGCAATGGAATACCTAATTGAACCTCTGATAATGAAACTCATAACTCAACTCGAGGCAAAATTCTTTTTCTAACAGAAGAAAATTGAACTCTTATACGAGCTCGAAATATTCATCCAAAGAATATTCAATCGATCATCGAAAGAACAAACAACTCCCTAAAAACGCAGACCACACAGGTGGACATTGTTAAATAGATTTTATTCCTACCCTGAACCATTTCAGTACTCTCGGTACTTTTCATCTCGTCAATATTGGCAACAATAGGCTTTGAGAACTGATCTCTACGATCAAGAACGCCCAGACGATTTATTTTCGTTTTATTTAGCAAGGAAAGTCGCGAATTTGTATCGTTCGATTTTACAATTTAGTAAAATTTCGATGGAACACTGAAATAAAATACAAATTAGATTGACAAGATGAATACTTCATACGACTCACCATTCGTAACCTTTGAAATACCCTCAGTGACCCAATTCAGTTCTCCCAGCCTCCAATTTCACCCACAATTCACTTGGAAGCTTTTCTCAGACCCATGAAGCTTTTGCAATTCGCTCAGTGGACCATTGCATTCCCCTCAGCCTGGAATTTCTATCCCGCCAGAGACCCACAATGATAGATTGAAAGACCCAAAGTCAATGCCCAAGACCCACCAGACTTGGAAAGCTGTGAAAGGGTGATGCGCGAAAAGTGGAGTACGAATCGCGATTTATTTTCATTTTCAGGGATTTTGTTTAGTACCCGAAACCGCGAAGTTTTATTGTTCTCCGTATTTTCCAGTAGTTGATTTTAGTTGGGACATTTAGAAAAAATTGAAAAAAGAAAAGAGAAAAAAACGCGAAAATGGAAAAAGGAACGAAGCTATTTATCAAACGCGACGCGACGTGATAAATTCTCGTATCGATCGAAAGTAAATGGGAAAATTGCCTCTCAATTGAATTAACGCGGTATACTATTTGGATACTCTAATAATGGGAGGGCGTTTGCACCATTAGTGCAGTAGAGTCCATCCA